>NC_051059.1:7439141-7744855 GCF_904848185.1 Acanthopagrus latus | reverse complement strand
CACAGGGGCCAGCACAGGAAGAAGCTGAAGTTGATATTTACACAAACCACGGGGAGTTCAGCTTCAACACCGCTGCCTTTGGCAGTTAAAGCTGGTTACAGGAATGGGTCGCTGCTTTAAAGCATTTTACACAAAATCAGCACTTTTTGAAAGCAGTAGTATATTGTCAGTGTCCTGCAGGAGAAATCTCAAGACACCCAGGTGGTCACACTGAAGTCTGGTGCTAGAGTCCAGATTTGATGTGCATAGACAGTCATTTTGAACTGATAGTCATTTGCAATTCATAAGTTTGAATACTATTTAAAGCTGCTACAAGCACCTTTCATTTCTTGTTGATTACTGCGGCCCCCCTGGACAAAATTAGTATGAGCACCACCATCTCCTGTCATTGTGATCTTGATCTGTCTAGTGTCCAAAATGAGGCGAGCGGTCCAAATTTGGCCTGTCATAAGGTTCAATATGGGCCCTCAGTTATTTCTATATTAAAAAATGTAAATTAATTACGTTTTGCAAAATTATAATGTTAAGGCAAATATGTCGCTTACCGCAGGAAGTCAGCCAAAGGAAGTATGGATCCTGGATCTGTTGCTCGTAAATATTAATTTTGTTGAGCCAAAGCTTAAGTTAACAACATGCTCTTGTAATGTTAAGCCCTCATAATAGTGATAGCAAAATATAACTCAGCATCGAGGCCATACAGAAGTATCTGCTGCTGTGCCACATGACTACAGAGTAACGTCTTTAACCAGACTCTGAGACAGCTCAATTCATCCTTAAACTCCTTTCAAAATGTTCAGATTATAAATTCTAAGTATCAACGTTTCACTATCAGTTGAAAAAAATAACGAAAAGCTCAGTAGTTGTTCTCGGTTTGCTGTATGAAGCTCAGACACTAAAAGTAATCAAATCATATCAAAAAAAGCTTTGAAAAAAGAGAAATCAAATATCACAGCAGAGTGGAAAATTATATGCATTCCCACACGGTGAGTTTAACTGGGTGAGCACACATCGCATGCGAGATGGCGTCCAAATTACTATCCTATGCAATTATACCAGATGTTAAATGCAATATCTATTTTCTCCATTAGCGCTGATTTAATTCACAGGCACTGTCATGACCGCCACAGAAGGACAGGAAACCCACCCGAAACCAGAAACAAGTGTTGTGAATTCAGTTCAGGGAGAGGGGTTTATATTCATTAATATTAAACAGCTTCCATCTGACTCTGATGTGTTTTATAACCACTGTCCCTGTTATGCCTCTACCCTCACTCCATACTAATTCAGAGCTAAATAATTAAGGAGATTCAACAGGCATGTACATTATTACACAGGGGGCATACCACTAGTAATGTACATGAGTGGCTTGGTGTAACCAGGACTCTCATGTACAGACTTTGTTTGACAGGGGGGCACTGGGGAAACACATTTCAAGACTTTTGAGCAACTTTGTGCCCATAGACTGCCCGCGTATAAAGTTGTACAAGTCAGTGGGTTTTAAATGATAAATAAATCACAGAGGGACCCAAAGTTTTACTCAGTGCTTTTAACTTTTAGATTTATGATCCATCTATTTACATAATTTGGTGTGGCTGCTTCAAGGACAGCAGGGAAATAACATACTGAACACCAAACGGATATGTATTTTTATATATGGATATGTTGCATGTGAGGTATGTAATGTATAATGTATGTACACACATAGAAATTAGACATACTTGATGCACACTGTGCTCAAGTTAAAGGTTTTTAGTCGTGCTTGAGGCTCAGTGAAATAACTCTAAGACTAATGGATGAAACTCATTAAAATGTTGCACAGATATTCATGGTTCACAGAGGATGAATCCTGACTTAAGTGATCCATTGACTCGGACACAACCATTAGGTTGACACTGGTTGTTCACAGTGAAACAGCATACAAATTGTTACAACTTTATCTCTAGTGCTTTTTGTCCAATACTTTGGTTTATGACCTGCAAAACGAATGACATTCCAATCACCATCTACTGTACTTGATAATATAATGATTAATAATTGATAATAAGCACATCTTAGCACGCTAACATGCTTAACTTGGAAAGGGAGCATGCAAAACATTGTTCTGGCTAAACATCAGTGAGTCAAGGTTTTATTGCTAGCATTTAGCTAAAAGCACCACAGAGCCCCGAGCATGAAGTAGATCCTTATTTCGAGAAAAAAATAAAACATTTTTGGCATTAATAAATGAGGTAATGTTTTTTTTATTCTATGGAATGTTTTTTTTCCGTATTAACATAATCTCAATAGACGATAACTAAAAACATCCTGCAAATACTGTGATCAGACCCTTTACTCTAAACATATGAACTTTCTGAAGTTAAAGGACGATAGCAACTTTGCTAATCCTGAATTTTACATCTCATTTTACTTTAACTGCGGTAATTTCTCAAAATTTTCTCCAGACAGGCTTGCTTGATTTTTTTTGTTATCAAAGGCAACTTGTTTGCTTGCCATAATGAATAATACATTATTAAACAGAAAATATAATATAATGACTACTACTAAAAACTCCATTAATATTCATTTCACAAATTGCCTGTTCCTTTTTTAAAATTCCTTGAAATAGAGAACCTCCTCTATGACTACCACCATGGTAGTCAGAAGCTGGCAGCGTAACCCACTTTACTTTTTTCTGGCGGCTTTGGGGATGGGAGATTGTTGCCCGCGGCAACTAGTGGCTCAGAATGTAGAGGCAGGAGATGACTGGTTGCCCTGCTCACATAAGCATAGAACTGATGAGTGTGTGGTGCAAGTGTGTGTAGGGGAAAGAAAGTATGAAGCTCAATAAATTAGAAATGTATAAGGTGGACAAATAAGAGGAAAAGACAGACTTCCATGTTATGTGTAAGCATGAAAAAACAGAGTTGTTTATATTTTATCTACACAAAATTACATCTGAGCCCATCAGTCACTGTCTGTGTCTCAACATCCTCTCAGCCTTCTCATAGATATTCATATATGTAAAGTGAGAGGGCAGTCCAGAACTGTCCGCTCTGCTCACACAGCTGAAGTCCACTGCAGCTGCTGCAGCAAGGTCATTAGAACGCACACACACAACATCCAGTTAAGACAAACCTATAAAGGTAGACACACGCAAACACACACTACCACACACACAGACTCACACTCACACCGCTTGCCAGTTCGGATGGGTCACTGTGGCTCACCAGGGAAACAGCTAAGTGACTGACCTTTCCTGTGATGCCCCACACACACACACACACACACACACACACACACACACACACACACACACACACACACACACACACATTTACAGAGAACAGCCAGCAGTAATAGAGAAGAAACAACTCACTCATCTTCAGCAACAGAAAAGGTAACAGAGGACAAGGCCGAAGTCAAAGTGTAGGGAGTATTTTAAGACTGAGCAGGGTGTCAAAGAACATGAGTGCTGAGACTTTTAGCAAAATTAGCTCAATGAAATCAGGAAGGGATGTTGTCAGTTGCAGTAAACTGTGTGAAAACTCTGCTGCTGGCGAGTGCACAGTGTCTGCTGGTTCAGTTGCACTACAGGGGCAGGGAGACAGCTGTGAGGAATGCAGGAAGTAATTGTTTCCCTCATACTATCCTAACAGCTTTAAATATGAATAAAAGGAAATGAGCCAAAATACAAGCTCACAGAAATATTATATGCACACACCAGGCAGTCAACTCAACCTGACACTTATTGCAAAAGCAAACACAAATCCAGACCAGCTCCTGCGCTTTGCAGTAGATCCCAGCAGACAGGCGTGCTCAGGAGAGATACCAGTGAGTAAGAGCACATTAGACTCCACATCGCTGAGGGTTGAGGACAGTTCAACTTTCTTGCGGAGCCTCCCTCGAACTGCTGCCTAATGTAATGTTGATCAGGGAAAGCTTCCTCCGGTGAGGGCTAGATTCTACTTGATACATAATTCAACATGTGGATGACTCAATTAGCAGGATGCCTCGGAAAGATTTGCTTTTTCAAGTCTGCGGCGGGCTATGCACTCTATAAATTTCTACTAATAGCAGAGCGTGCTGGGGCTAACTAGGTATGTTCAAGCTCTGTCAGTTTTAGGAGTGCAAACTCCCCGTCAGATTCAGCTAAACACGAGTGAAAGTGTAAAGGGGGTTTGAGCGTCTTTTTGCTCACAGTTAGTGGGATTGAGCATGAGCACGCTCACAAAAGCAAGAGTGGAAAAGGTTCCCGGTGTGCTTCAACAACTCAGTTCGGTGCAGTTCCAACTAAATCTGCTGCATTTGGATGGTTTGTTTCGGCTGGTGTGAGCAGTGTCATTGAAACTCTGGTGAAAGAACTGTGCGATAGGGGATTTGAGGCACTTCTATGAGATCAAGGAATAAACTAAACACATTTATGAGTTTCTTCTGTTGATCATGGAAAGTATAAATGAATCAATCTCCCACTTGTTTATCCAAGATTAAGTGAAAATGGGTTTGGACTTTAAAGTTCATGATTAAAAGTTGAGTAAAACCAAACAAACAGTACCAGCACACAGCAGCCATTTTCCCCTACACTTTATTTCTGGTGGAAAAGACCTAATTTTTGTCCTCAGTTTCTCCCTGCTCATCATTATTTATAATTAGCAGCAGGGACAACTCATACCTCTAATACTATTACCCTGTCAACTTTTCTGACCACCAGTGAGAATAAACTGAGTCACAAGGTGCAGTGGCATGGAGCAGGAGTTGACGTGACACTAGAATAAACCCTTTTTTTCCTTTTTCCTCCCGCACGTTCACACAGCACCGCAGGATGCCAGGTCACCAAAACTGTCCAATAAATGATTTATGTGTCAGTACATGTGAATTCATGGCTACAATCTTGCTTCATTTGTCACAGGTCTAAACAGAGAACATTTAAAAAATGTGAGGGGGAAGATAGGGTGTGAATGACGGTGTCTGAAGTCTTCTGAAAACATGTCACAAAGCTGAGGAGGTGTGCTGCAGGAATATTCATCGCTTGTGTCAAAAAGGAACGCAAGAAAAAAAAGATTCAAACGTTTAAATTTCTCTTTGCTGATTTTTGAACATGTGCAGAGAGCATGTGGCATTTAGGGCTTCTGCAAATACCCTAGACCTCCTGAAACAGGCTTTACAGACTATTGAACGAGCATGTCGATGTTGCTTCAGTGTGCTGAATTAACTGCGCCCGAAGATGATTTGGAACTACATTTGCTGCCTCACTCGCTCTGTTTGCAGCTGAGCCTTTGCTGGCAGGCAGGAGCAAAATGCACCCGGACACATACAGCAGCTTTATTGTCGATTTTGTCTGACCACTGCTGCATCATTTTACATGTTTAAAGTCATTCGTCTTCTCCCTCTAAACCCCAAACATTCGGCTGAGTTAATGCTGCTTTGAAGTGAATTCTCCAGCTGCCGTGTGCCAATAGCAAGCCCGCAACGAACAGACACACTGAGACGTGCTCGGCCCAATTGGTAATTTCCTCCACTTCTGCCTCGCCTCACTGCACGACTGTAAATGCGAAAGATCTAAAGCCTTCAGTGTGCAGCACTTAAGAGTGATACAGCATGCAGTGTTTGACATATAAGGCAATTATCATCCGTGCCGAGCTTTACTTCTGTCAGCTCTAACTTCTTTTTAGTCTGCACTCACACAGGTTGTGTAATTTACACTTCCAACCACACACACTCAACACTGTCATGATTTGACAGGTTTGCAAAACATGGATTATGACAGAGGAATGTGTTTCGAATGCATATGCTTTTCATTGTTCACTGTTGTTGATATGACAGCCAGGCATGGTCAGGACAGTATAGGTAGGGTTACAGTTAGGAAAACAAAAACTGAGCCTCACCTTTTCATAGAGCTCGAACCGACAACCCTGTGCAGCGGTGTGACCATTGGTTTTGGACACAGATGTCAAGCAGTATGATCATTCCTGAGCTCTATGAGCCGGACCACCACCATAACAGTGTAGAATCAGTGCTTGTCACCTTCAGACTGATCTGCAGTGAGGTAACATTTAAAAGCTTCTTCATCCAGATATCTTTCAGGCTGGCACTGAACCTAATCAGTCTTCAGATAAACTGGCCTGAGCAGCCCTTAATAGGCCTAATTTGCGATGCTATCTCGCACCGTTCTGTGCTGGTTTCGGTGTCAGCCAGTCCCTCCTGGTCAAACAGCACGACGTTTACCTCTGGAGGGATTTTGGCCCATGCCTGGGTGGGCGGCAGCCTGCTGCCTGCCCCAATGTCACAACTGAGAGGCTTAAGGCTGCCGCATCAATACAGACATTAGAATGAAAAGGGGATTAGCACAGGCTAGACTGGGTCTCAATGGACAGCGCAGTGAAAAGCCATCTAAGCTAGGACGGCATTAGATCTAAAGTCAATGGAATCACTACCACTTGCTCCGACGCGAGTGTGTGGGGCCACTTTGAGACGAGGAGTCGATGACGGGCCACTTGCAGGCTGATCTGTCAAAAGTGTCTTTAGCGCACAACAAATTAAACGCACTTGTATCTTGGAGGCCGCTGCAGGAGAGGGTAGATGTTCTACTTCAGAAGGTAATTTCTGTGATTTAATTTTTCAATTTATGCCAAATTGATTTGACTTCCTCTCTAAATGGAAACTCAAAAAGATGTGTATTCTTAACAAATAAACATGAATTCACAATCTGAACCCCCACCCACACATACAAACAACTAAACAGGGAGCAGATGTCTCTTAATACGAACATCATTTATATAGGATAATAGAGAGATGGCTTTTTTTTTTCTCTCTCTATCTCCCTCTGTGCACTTGTCGCCACGTGCCGCTTTGCGCAATCTTCAAAGTCTTCTAAACACCACACCCCCTACAGCTCTGTTGCCTCAATCAATTTTTTCTGACATGAGGAGGCAAAGGGAGAGAGAGAGAGAGAGAGAGAGAGAGAGAGAGAGAGAGAGAGAGAGAGAGAAAAGAAGAAGCCGATTCTTCACGGCACCTCAGAAGTAGGGCAAGGATAGTCCCTGCAGGGGGCGGGGGGGTGGTGGTAGTGCACGGTTGAGTTGTCTGATTGGCTGGGTGGGAGGTGATGTCATTTTTGATGGTCGTGAGTGCCTTGCAGTGGAAATGCTGGAGACTAGAGGTTCAAAATGTGATAACGGGGAACTCCAAATATGAACAGAAAGCTGCAGATATCTGATGTTCCCCACCAAAAATCACTCCGCATCAAAGGGGACTTTGTTGTCTTGTGCAGCTGGCTCGAAACTCCCTCTAATCACACGGAGTGTTCCCTGCTGTGCTTTAACGTCTGAGGCTTCGGGATGATGAGTGAGATCAGAAAGCATAAAAGCCAATAAAACACAAAAAAGGTAGGAAGTAGGAGTACCGTTCTACTGACTGTGAGCCTCATCAAGCCATTCACTTCTGCTCTTTGAATTAAAAACACCCCCTTGCAATTTATGTCAGTCAATCGAAACAACGGCTCATATGTTTTTAAGGTCATTTCCACTATGGTGGAGAACTGACAGCCGACTTTAGAGAACTCACCTGAAGCGCAGTCTTCCTCATCCGCCCCGTTCTCGCAGTCCTTCTCCCCGTCACATCTCCATGACAGCGAGACACACTTGTTGGTGGATCCCCCACAGTCAAACTTCTCCGGGGGGCACGTCTGTTTGCCTGTGGGCAGAGATAAAAGAGATAGGGAGATTACTGCAGTGGTTTTGTGGTCCCCATAAAGACAGCAACAAAAACATCTACGAGACACTGCTGGACTCGATTTCTATCGCCCCCACGATGCAGTTAAAACTCGGCCAAAACTCCACCACTCTGGCCAATTGATTTTACTGTCTGAAATGCCTCTAAAGAGACATGCAGAAAGATCATGAAATACGGCGAACGCACAGTTGGCTGTAAAGCAAAAGAACAACTCAGCCCCCCTCCTCCTTTTCCTGCCAATCTGCTCTAGTTGGCACGGGTGAGGTTTGATCCAGATTACACTGCGTTTAATATGGCGCATGTTGTTAATTATGCATCTTTGCTTACAGTGCTGCCTAAAGCCTCTCGGAATGAAATCAAAGGGTCGGCCGATGTGGCGAATCATTTATCTCTTTGATGGTTTTTGTATTATATTCAAGGACAATGGTCACGTAAACCCCCACAGCTTTGTCAGATGAACTCAAGCGCCCCAATATCATCACCACCTGTCATGTTACAAATGTTAATTTGAATCCTTAAATGATTCTAAACTGAATGTTGTTTAATACCATCATTCATTTAAACTTGGATATTGTCACAAAAATGTGTTCATTCAGTTTAACTGTACATGTTCACATTAGTTTGGTCAAGTTTGTGTTTGTAAAGCTGGATGTTTCAACCATTCATCCAATTCATCATTCAATATGCATTGTATATTTTGCCCAGCCCTGCTTTAGGCTTTTTATTTCAACCATTTAGTCATTACTTTGATCCAACTATTTCACAGGATGATGCACGTATACATGGAACTTTTTATTTTTTATTTTTGGCAGACTAGTCGTCCATTTTAGCTAACTATAGCTAACCATTTGAACTGATATATCATTTAAACTTGACATTAGCCATTTCACTTAAAATAAACTCTAAATAAATCAGAGCACAAAGTATCAAAAAGTAGAGCTGACTCTATATTTAAGTATTATTTCATCAAGTTGCTATTTCTATTTTTTCTTTAACTTTCAAATCAGTTGAGCTACCAGACAATGTTTCCACATACCCCTGTGGCGACTGTAGAAGAAGGCCTATTGGAGCACTTTACTGGTCATGTTTTTTATATGAGCCCACACTGATAGCTTTGTTACAGCTGACAAACAATATAATAAGAGGAACATTTGTGGCATGATCACTGAGAACGCACTCCACATGAATATCATTTATGAGGTTATAACTGAATCTCTGATGGTGACACGAGCAATGTTAGGTGTAAACGGTTGTGGGTAATTGGACCAGACAGGGACACTGTCTGCCAAACCATCCCACTAAACAAAGCCCATCTAGTTATATGGAAATGCATTTGTAGGAACACTGCACTTAGGGGAAAAAGGAATTCCTTTTTATTTAATGTAAAGTGAATGTACAGTAAATTTTAATTATTGAATGAGAAACTGCAGGCCTTCGAAGGCAATTACAGAGTAAGTTTAAATTGCAGATTGCATTTTAGCTTTCATTTTTGATGCTTTCGCTCTAGATTTATTTGTATGTTTTATTTAAATTACTACAATACTTATTCTGTGGTATCACTGATGAAAATCGGTTACACGGCGTCATGATGTGCAGTGCCTTTTTGAGGTCATATGGTAGAGTAGCTTTTCTTCCAAGCCAGAATCATTATGCTAATTTGGTTTGGAAAAGATTAGTGTGGCTGCTGCCACATGCCACCAGATGTTCCTCTGGTGGCAACAGATATTTTATCTGTTTGTTGACTGGTTTCTGAACAACATGCAATTCGCAGTTTCACTGTTCTCATGATGGCTGGCCATATCCTTTAACAAGCAAAAAAAAATGATCCAGTGTACTGAAAGGAGGAATGGTGTTCACTCTACTGCACTTTCTTGTGACTTATCAGCTGACCCAGTGAGCACCAACAGAGATGTCAGTGTTCAATATTTAGTCCAAACATCTAAGATCTCTTTTCTGCCTCTTTTTAACCAGCTAAAATGCATTTACAACACCAACATGTCATAAAACAAATATTTGTTTGGCTGTAGGCTGAAAGGGAGACAATACTGATGCACTGGTAGGTGATGTGTGGTCTAAATAAAGATGCAATTTTGACACATTTAATGTTTTATATACATGTCATAAATATAGAACTGTACAGGCTGTGTGCTGCCAACAAGAGGCTTCTAGGACAGATTAGGTATTTGCAAAGAGAGATCATTTTCATCATCTACAATGTGTAAATAGGAGCCTGATTACAAAACCACATCCAAGTTGCTCAGTTGAAAGCAAGTATTGCAAATCCCGGTGAAATGTGATAAGAATGTGAACGTTTAACAGAGCTGTTCCTGGAAAGTTAAATTATCCTAAATTGCCTACCACAGTCCAGCCCAAAGTAAATGTAAAACTACTGTTGAAACATTTGGAGTGCAGACATGCCTTTGGGCTCTATAAGTGCTTCTGCAATTAATTTATAGGAGTTTGAAAACACTAAATTATATATTGATTTTTCTCGCCTAAACTGTTTAAAGCAAAAATAAGCCTGCATTTAACATCACATACTCTTATATGGTCCAAGCTTAAGTATAATAACTAAATCACAGAAAATAGATACATAACACTTGTTTTTTCTGAGGAAATATCGAGGCGCCTGACAAAAACATATTCAATTTTATGACCTCAACGTACCCCTGCCTGAGAGTAACAGAGGCATTTATTTCCTTATTTACTCTACTGTTGTGCATACGAAATAGTCAAAAACAAGTGCTCAGCATTATTAAAAGAGTAAAGTGCATAAAACTGCATACTCCTGCATGGTGTTAAAGTTTGGTCTTTAAAAACTATAATAAACTTGTATGCTACATGTTGCATCAATCATGTATAGGCTGGCATATAAGTGGTGCTGTGAAATGAGGGGACTTTTTTGGCATATAAAAGCATTAAGAGGCATCTGTGGGCGGGTCGCTTACTTTTAACACGTTATGATTAAACATCTTCAGATGGTTGATGATGAAAATCAAAAGTTTGGACATCTCTTCTATGGTATTAATACGATTTTTATCTCTCTCTTCAACAGGAAAATACTCACTGGGGACATACACGTCACTTCAAATAAAACTGCAAATAGCTCATACAGGGTGCTATATACGTCAGCTTTGCAGTAAGGTAACCACCATTCGATGATGTTGGAGTGTGTGTACATGTGTACAAAGTACATTTTTCAACCCTTCAGTTCTCTGTGTGTGACTGTCCCTGCAGCATAGAGGGGTGACAGCAGAGAGGAGGCTGGAGAGGCAGCTGGTGCCTGGGGAGAACGAGCATTGAGAATGGCTGATGCAGCCAGGCCCTGACCCCAGAGAGAGAGACACACACTCACACACACACACACACACACACACACACACACACACACTGCAGTGCTTGGGGGGCTGTTTCTGCACCTCTGGCTCGGAGAACAATGTCTTACTCTGCTTGCTGAGTAGTGACATCTGCCTAGACTCATTTTTCAGGCCACACATTGTAGTACTGAACAAACTGCAGTGTAAGATTAGTGAACAGCAGCTGAAAAAAAAAAAGTATAAAATATAAAACATTGTGCTGCACAATGTGACGCTGATGCAGTTAACCTCTTCCACTTGCCAGCTCTCGCGACGCTGCCTTTCCTTTCCTACCGTGGCTTAGATACATGAACAAGTGATTGAAGCGTTATTTCATTTCTTCTGTTTCCATTTCATGTGTGAGGAAGATTGGAGAGTATATAAAAAGGCAAGTTAAAATGTGTGACAGCCTTTGATGTCGCCTGCCTATGATGTGTTGATATGTTTCACTTCTTCCCAGACGCGACTGTCGAGAATGTGAAGTGATCAAACGGGCTTAACCAAGACTGAAGAAACTGAAGACGGAAAAGAAATGATTTGCTAAAAAGAGGGGGAAAAAAATTACAGCTGAGTTACGTCTGAAAATCAAACGACAGTCTTGTTGGTCAGGGAGGAAAAACAGCAGGCATTTCTTATACTGTCTGTGATAAGAGAGAAGAAGGTGGAATTTTTGAGAGAGGAAATAACTTGCTGTCTGAATGAATGTCGCTCCAATGAGGACCTGACAGAAAACAAGAAACAGACGGGGGAAAAGAAAGGAAAGGTGACACCGAGAGCAGAGAAAAGAGGAATACAGAGGGCGGCTTTGGAGAAAAAACAGAATCCATAAGAAGGGAGACAAGCCAAGAGCAAGATACTATATGAGAGGGGAAATGAAGAGACAAACTGCCGCATGACCTTTCAGATTCTTATCCTAAAGCAAAATCAAAGCCATCCATACCAAGTGGAAGGAGATGATGGATGCGGAAAGGCAGGCAGAACGCAGGCTGGAGCGGAATCTGAATCCAGCGAGTGTAGGGCGAGCTGTCCTGTCCTTTTAACTGATGACTCTTTAATGAAGCGTGAGCTCTGTTCCTCCCGAATCCAAACAAAGAAGCCAAACTACGCCAAAGTGGAGGCACCTCACTGTTCCTTGTGACAGCTATTGATGAGTGAAACCTCTGATTTTGTAAAGACATAAGTAATGTTTTTTTTTTGCTTGAGAAAGAGGCAACATAACAGAAGCCAATTACTCTCAGACAAACTGAGCGCCTGGCAGTTGTTTACAGTCAGAGTGACGAATGAGGATTCATCTCCGCCGTGGCGTTTAGTCAGGAGATCTGTTTAGACTTCATCAGCTGTTACAGACCCAAGGCAGTGTTCATCTCGAGGCTGCGACGGAGTAATCGCTCTAGTTCGTTTATTCGACCGCTGTGATAGACCTTGTTGTTGCTGAGAGCCTTTTAGCCTAAACTTTGAATGAAGAAGTGTTGAAACGCTTCAGTCTGTCAGCTGTCATACGGGAGGGCCTGATAAACTCTGTGCTGAGCTGAAGAAATGTGTTCAACTGATCGGATGTAGGGAACGGCAGCCTCATAACAAATGTAACGACACACTGCAGCATGATACACAGCTCTAATGTAAGATTCAGCAACCTTTTCAAATAAATAAAGACCTCTTTCATTGATACCAATCATTAATAGATACTGTATAGTGGTGACAGCTTTCATGTGTGATCTCTGACAGCCTGACTTGCCTATATGGCCAGCTCCAGTTTAATCACATGCTATTAAACATTAAAAATCATAATGGACCTCTTGAGCTAAAAGGCTTTGAGGTTTGTGTGTGTGTTTTTTTTTGTGCAATTATTTGGGTCCACGTAATGTAATGCACACCTGTGTAATGTCAGTGCTCTGATGGTGAAGGCGATAACTCAGCCTCTCTGCATCAGAGCCAGAAAAAAAAAAAAAAGGGCACAAAACGCTCTGAGTCATTCTCAGATTCACTGCTTCATTAAACCGGGTTAGCGTGGCCATGTCCGCCTCCCTGAATTATAGATCTGCTACAGCGGAGAACACTCGCAGCTTGCAAACTACAAGATGGGAAATTGTTATTTCCAGCAAAGTGTATTAGTAAGTAATGTACTGTGGCATGCACCTCTGCTTAATATCATGTGCTGTACCTGAGCCCCCCCCTCCTGAGTGTGACTCCATCAGATGAATAAAGGCAGACTAATATATCGGCAGTATGCTAGTCTGTCATAGGGCGAACATGCAGTGGCAGCCATTTGCGCTAAAATGCAGAGGGGGGGCTAAGTTAGTGAATTTAAACACAGGCTTTTCCTGCTATTACATCACAGCCTTATACACTAGGCCACCATGTCACTCCTCTTTATAATCTAGCAGTCAGTTGATTTATAGATTTGTTGACTGACAGAAAAGTAATCACTATGTATTTTGAACATTTAACCTTGTTCCATCTTTTCAATATGTGGATGGGATTCACTTGTATCATGTGATGGTAATCTGGGCTGTGAGATGTCACTGAGGTCTTGAGGAAATTATGAAGGACATTTTGCATCACAAGACAGATTTCAAGGCTAAATGATTAATCAGAAAAGTAACTGACCAATAATAAAAGTGACAATTTGAAGCAATCGTACTGTCATCATATCAGTTATTGTTTTTGCCGTGTAACTGTAGTGTGAAACATCTCTACAAGCTCTTCACACATTTGTTGAATCACGTTTAAGAATTGGACAGATGGACAGATGGATAGATGGACGGAGGTGAGGCACAAAAAAGGGAAAAGAATGATCATGTCTTCATAATTTTGCTGAACTATATTTTAATTCAACTGACTGACAAAACTGAAAACATGAAGCCGAAAGAGAGCTGGTGATGCAAGCACACCTGTTTCCTCTTCTGAGCTTTATAATATTAAGTGTTTGTGTAAAAAATAACTAACACTAACAAATCACAGATTCAGGCCTAACATCCTCAAGTTTTCTAGAACTGTCAGGCAATACAATTGATGACACTTCAGTGGTGGTTCTGAGTTTACCCAGGAAAAGAACTCGGGGAAAAAAATTTTGAAGTGACACATCAACATTTTATTACGGAACAAACCATCAAAGCAGAGAAAGAAGAATCAAAAGGAAACAAACACTGAAAATGGGAGGACTTGGCATAAAAGCCGCATAGCAGATATACTATACATTTGTGTGCAGTGTGTCCATTGTGTGCATGTCTGTGTGTCATTATTACTCACGTGGTCATCAACAGCCTACAGTAAACAGACCTGCAAACAGATCTCTCATAGCAGCAACTATAACAATCCACATCTCCACATGAGAAAAAATCCAAAAGGATTATACACACAGTAGTGCAGCATCCAGTATGTGCAATCCAAACATCTTTACAAAGAAAATATTCCCCTTTATAAAGTCAATAAAGAAGCTAGGCGTTATCAGCTACTCCCCCAGAAAAAGCTTGACGGGGTTGGAAGCTCAATTCCACAATGAGGTTCATGGCGGGAACTTCTCGTCAAAACCCCTTTCAGAGAGATATCTATAATCCACTCCACATTACATAACACTAAAAAAAAAAAAATTGAAAACACAATAAGATGGATTTAGAAAGGAAAGTTTCATCTGTTTGAACAGCCCACAGTTCCCAAATAATATATGCGCCAGCACAGGGTTATGTCCTCACATAATGAAAGACTTCTCGAGAAATACGAAACACTGTGAAGTTCCCTCATGCCTGTCAACGCCTCGAAATGAATTTAGAAGCGAAGAGAAGACAAACTGACATGCAGAACTGAGCTGAACTCAGCAATTTTTTTTGTCCGAGAGCGTCAAGTAGCTAACACCCTTAAAATCCCTAAAAGTGACTCGGGCAACTAAAACTGTCACCGCTGTGGCCGGGGGAGCAGAGGAGCTGCTGCACAGCTGGCTGCTGTGGCCCACTTCCTCCTTGATTACACATTAATCTAATACAAAAACTATGAGCCCTGGCACTTCATGTGCTTCTCCAAAGAGTCATTCATTTTTCAGCGCACGAGAGTAACTCCCTCAGTGTGGCCCGAATTTGAATTCTTAATACGGCAGTGTAACGCTACTCCAGCGTGTAATTGGGAATCCACTCAGTGAGCCAGAATGATTGTGGCACAGATGTCTGCAGGATCGAGTCCAAAAGTGCGTGCGCGAATGCGAGCGTGTACTGTATGTTTGCGCACATGTGAAACTGAAATAGACAGAGAGTACAGGAGAGTTCAGGGGCAAACTGAATGAACAACAAGATGAGAGTTTTCTGCATGCGAGAGTGCAGCCCGGCTTATCAGGCCGTGGCGTAACTGGAGCATGATGCATCAAGGTGTACACTGTTCTATATGTAATTAGCTCGTGTAAAACGCTCACCGATCTCTGCTATTTGCATAACGGCAATTTTCATATCTCTATCGCGGTACGGATTGGATGCAGTCAGTGTGAAATTCTGTTAAGACAGCCAAACAAGCCTCACTCCGGCAAAGTTTAATTGATAAATGTGAAGCTTGGAAGCTTTTGACTTTAAAGTGAAGTGATGCGTGGAATTGAAGTGGCACAATATACCACATTTTCATGGGAGAGGTTGCTTTATTTTTTGGTTTTGTGCAGAAAAATACACCACATCAAGAGATTTCCACTGACAGACACACAGTTGTCATTATAGCTTTGTATTCTTACCAAGCGGCTCACAAAGACAGGTAATTTACCAGTGAAATGAGGTTAATGAGATGGTGGATAAGAGAGCTATTCAAACGTAGGCTTGGCCGCTGTTGCCTAAGATGCAGCATGCCTTTCTGCACAGTGTACGTCCTTGAGGCTTTTGTTTGCTTCTCTTTTCTCCTTAGTGTGATAATGGCACAGTGGCATCCACTCAAAACAGAGAGACAGCTCATACGTATTGGATCTCATTAGTAATCCTTCTGCTCTGTGTACAGACTTGATCTCAATACATCAGCAACATTACTGACAACTAGTAGAATCTATACTGATTATTTTTTGTGCAGAGAAATAAAAACCATCACAAAAACACTCTCTGTTGGTTTTCACAAAGACTCCACAAAACAACAACATATGAATGCAAGCAGGATCCCAACATACATGGCTTTCTTCTCAGCCCAGATCTCTGTCTCTTTCTTCCACAGCCAAGAGATGAATCCCTCCTTCATTTATCTTTAATTGGATTTCCAATATAAACTTGTTATCCTTCAGAAGGTCCCTTTATGTCTCCCTCCTTGCACTCAACTTTTCTGGGGGTGACATTAGAAGCTTTGCACGGCTGCTACATAATTCATCCGGCCGAACCCACACATCCACAGCCAATAAAACGGAACAAAACTAAAATGAATATCCTCTGAAAGATTCACTCGGCTTTTGCTTGATTCATTTGCCGCTCTGCTTGCCGCATTTTAATTCCTTCCCACAATTACTTTAAAAAAGGGTTTTTTCGAGATCAAAGTGTGATAACGGTGGTTAGAGTCAAAATATCTGTTTCGAACTGGTTACACAATATCAGCGTCATCACTCACCGTCCTCTGCTGTCTCATCTAAACCCTCAATACTCACACAAGATATCACTTGAAAGCATTCTCTGGAAATCCCACAGCTATAAGTTAGTGAAATATTCTTATTTGGTTTGTGTATTCTGGTACTGTGTGATGGCTGATCACCATTTGACTGTGATACTGGTAGTTACACTCAAATTCAAGTTTTTTTTCCTATTCTCATGGCCTTAGTCGTGGCCCGAGTATAACTGAAGTACCACTTGATTAGCTTTTGGAGTGGCTGAGGATGGTATCTGAGTATGTACTTCATACCAAACAGCAGCAATGTGTGAGAACTGACATCCAAATGCACAAAAGAAGCTTTTTAAACCTTTATCCATAATATACATCATTTGTTCATACTCAAAGCAAATAGGGGCATCTTATCACCAGAAAATAGCTAACTGTAGCTGAATGCTCAGTTAGCCATGCAGCTAGCAGCTGGAATTGGAAGCTGGGCAGGGAAGTGTTAGTGTTTACATCACTAGCAGAGTACCTTTGGACCGGGATGGCCCTGGGATAGCTGGTTAGCATGCCAACTTTGGTAGCTATCTCTGCAACACCTAAACAGATATCATGATGTCAAATTGCAGCTTAATTTTTGAAGATTTTCATCTAAAACTTTTACATTTTGCACCTTTACTTCACTCAATGGGCATCTCTGCACTTTACCTCGCACACTAAAACTGTGACATTTGCTGCATGTTTTAGCCTCCCTTCCCATTTCCCTCTCTTTATTTTATCAATAATAATGGCAAAAAGCTCCAAAAACTAATTTTCAATCAACTCAACTAACCTGCAGCATCTTCAGCAAGGATAGAAATTAAGTGTTTAGATTTCATATACAATATGAAATCCAGAATAGTTCTACATAGTCTACAATTTAGAGTGATACAGGGCTATCAAGTTTGACATTAAATAAGCCTTAATTTAATCAAAGAGGATCATTGGGTCTTGGTGGTGGTATGTACACTAATGAGTGCCATTCTAGTTGTCAATGTGTTTGGTTAACTGGCTTGGCTGAAGGTAAGATTTAACAATTAGTCAAAACATTGTCCAACATCCTAGAAGAAGCACAATTCGAAATCTCAAGAGCTGCCTTTTTGATACATTTTTTGGCACAGATCCCAGCAAAAATATCTCAATTAATGTAAATTCATCATCAAGTTGTAGTTTTTTCTGTGAAATTGAAATGCAAACTATTCCAACCAAAGCCGGGACTCCTATGGCAATCACAAAGCAAGATTTGTATTTTTTTTTCTTTTTTTTTTCAATTGAGACATGACAATAATGTAGTGCAACAGCACCACACTTGTGTACTTTTGGATCCTTATTTGTGCAGATGTTTCCACACTAACACACACAATAGTGTCAGTGTTGTTTCAGATATTACTAGAAATGTATTAAATTTGAGGATAACCTTTGTCCGATGAAGGCACTGAGATGCCTTTTCAGTGTAACACATTTCTGGTACTACAGTGAGTGACTGAATACTTTCATTATTTATCACAGTAGTGCTTTCAGCTTCCTCTGATATTTGTAACCCCAAGAGAGAAGCAAGTAGCCACAGGGAAAAAAAAAAGAAATTAGCATTTGAAAAAGAAAGAAAACAATTAATCACTGATTCAGGCCTCCCACGCCTGAGCCCCTGCTTGGCTGCCGAAACGTCAGCTCACCTAACCCCCATCAGGGCCTGTGTGTGGGTGCGCTAGACTGGCACAAGCTAAAAGTGAGCCAGCCAGATATCTTCAGCTCTAACAGCTTGGCAGAGAGGTAATTGAGGCCTTTCCATGCTCTCGCCATCAGACAACGTTGAGTATTGGAGTGCGTGGGCGAGTGGAGGCATGCGAGGCGGCTGAATGGCCGCCGGAGCCCAGATGACAAGGAAAATTAGCAACCTGAATGCAGGTTCTGGGAGTCAAATTAAATCCTGTCTTAAACGTCTGAGATAAATGCACGAAAGCGTATCCGGATGAACATGTAAAATGTCAACACATTTAGCCAGCCATGGCCTTTTTTTTCTCCCTAGTGTAAAAAACCAACTGTAACAGTAGATCCCACTGCGCCGCTCTAAAATTCTGTGATTCCAGTTTCATACAACCTGGTTCTTATTGTTGTATTTGTGTGTTTTTAGTGCATGGTTTTAATCAATAATAGTACTGAGTTCATGGACAAGATCAGTCTAAAGGCCAAGAGGCACAAGCTGGCTGACAATCAGAAAGGTTTTAGCAACACATATTTGACAGGAAAAGATGAAGGGGAATGGTACAGTACAGTTTAATATAAACATCTGCCATTGCCAGCAACTTCCTGATTTTTCTGGTCTAAGATGGATTATGACTGACATCAGGGGCCCACTCACATTTGGTTTAACCTCGAAATAAGTGGTTTAGATCTTCGTCTCTTGTGACATCTTAACATCTATATGTAATCCCTTTGCTTCAGGCTGCATGCTTCACTTACTGGGCTGCTTCATTTTAACACTTCTAAGAGGCTTTAAGAGATGCGAGTATGCAGTATTTCACGAGAAAAAAAGCAAAGTTCAAAGTCTCAAAAAGTTATTTTTTGCCAAATCCTGGTTTTCCTCTTTTGCATTCCAGTAATCATTGAACAACTCGCAGTGTCATGTGGGCTACATGTCCGCTGGTTCAGATATTGTATAGCCTATGGTATATTGAAAGTTTTTGGATTGTGAAATGAATCATGATTAGTGATTCATGGAAAAGAAAACTATTAAAATAATCTAATTTGTTGGGGTCTGTACCAGGCAAACATGTCGTCTTACAACATCTGCAGAACAAATACAGTTACATTACATTAGTCTTGCTTAATGCACACAGACTGGCCTGCCTCATCTTTATGTTTCTCTGTTCTTTTCTGTTTTCTCTCTGCCAGCAACACTGTTTTTTCTCCATCAGCAGTGAGTTCTTCATAAAGTCTTCATTAAGGATTTTTTCACCTGCGATTCTGTTGTGGAGGAAGCTTGTTGTTAATTATGTTGCCAATCAAAACTGACGGGAACGGAACGACACTGCATCAACCAGGTGCACTTACATGTTTGTATAAAACAACGACATAAGTAGGCCTGCATTCAACAGGAGAGGTTGCACCACCATCAGTGCGTTAGCAGGAGGGATGTAATACCACAGACTGTCTGTCTAGCTGTCGGCAGAGCATGTGGGATTGACAACAGATGGGACAGCAAAGGGAGATTCTCCACCAGTTAATGTATCGCGGACGGTGTCGTTCTCTCAAACAGACATAGAAAAAAAGAAAATGTGAAATTCTAAAATGGATGGCCAGATATGCTCGGTGGACAAGAATTTACCTGAGGGGACAGCAACAGTAAAATATATGTATGGAAAACACTGCTATCATACATTTGATTGCAGCTATAACAGTGTGGCTAAATAGTCCTCTAATTGACATTCTGGCTGATTGTCTGATCACTTGTGTCTCTTGCCCTGATTTGCACTGCACTGCTTTAGCAGACACTTTGGAGAGTGCTATATTCATAACACAAACTTAATCAAACCTTCAGGGGAAAAAAAAAATCTGATAACTTGAAACAAAATTGGAAGCATCTTCAAAAGACGTCCTTGATAGGAGGAGCTATATGCGTTCACTTACTGCAGGTCTCCTCTGCCTCATCAGAGCCATCGGGGCACTCCGGCTCCCCATCGCATCGCCAACGTCCCGGGACACATTGGCCGTTTAGGCAGGCGAACTCTGCTGGGGCACATGTCTTCCTGGCTGCTCAGAGAAAGAGAGAGACAGAGAGACAGAACAGGAAGCGTGAGGACTGTACAGTACGACAGGGTAAGAGCATGGTCATCCTGTAGTAGGGCTTAATCTCTGTCACGAAACCGGTCACATTATCCGTATCTGAACAATCATCCCTCTCATCAAAGGCTCATCATCTCACATTATTCTTCCGCAGCTCTCTCCGGTGCTCTCTCTCTCCTGATATCCCTCACTAATTATCTCCACTTTCCCTATTTTCTCGACACTCATTCATTGTGCTGTCTCCCCCTCCCTCCATCTGCCGCTCTCCAAAAGTCTAATCTCTCCTTCAGGTTTCCCATCTCAGAGCACTGAAACGGATGCTGATTGCTGAGCACTGCCAGCTCGGGGAAGGTTAAACCTTTTACCTCCGAAACCTGTTTACCTCAGAAAGCTACGAGCCAGCAAGGCCACGGGCTGATAAACATGTCAAGCGTGCTGTGAATTGGAAATCAAAAACATGTCAGGCAAAGGCCTGTCTAAGCAGTAAGAAGAAAGTGATGGAAACTTTCAGCATTACAAAGCTCATCAAAGTTGCTTCCCAAGTCTCGCTAACCCGCTGTGTTCAAAGAGAAACATGTACACAAAAAAATAAAAAAAACACCTGTAGCAAAGAGGTTGTAAGCTCGGCCAGAGAGCCAGAAGCAGACAGAGGTCAGAGCCATTCAATTTCCTCAGCCTGCTTCTCCTAGAGGACCTGCAGTACAGTCCAATAAATCACTGGCTAAAAGGCCCTCAGCTGAGCTCTCTGGTGTTGCTACATGGTTGCAACTGTTCCTAAGCTGGCCCCCATCTTGGCTCTGATGCGTCAAATTAGATAGAGCATTTAGAGATGTGCAGGGAGCTTAAGCTTAGCTGAGGGGCTGTAAGGAAAGAGAGCAGGCAGTGATTTTTCTTCGCTGCTCTCACACTAATCTTACTCACTTCTCTAATGCCTGCTCTTTCTTGACCCTAGTATCGAAAGGCAGGAAGGTGCAACTGTCAGCTCAAGTGTTTGAACATAGTGGAGGAGTTATAATTCAACTTCAGTCAAAATGTTTTGCACTATAAACGTTTGTTTCAACTTTAATCAGAAATGTCACCTTTCACTTTCGTTCCTCACCAATCGCTGCCATTGTAGCATTGTTGAAACAATTTGGAGGGAGTCACGATGGCGGTGCAAGGAAGGCAAGTGTCTTTCTTGTCTAGAGAACATTTCCAGTGACAGAAACTCATTATATGCGCAACAATTTCTGTTGCTTTCCAAAATGCATCGTTCATACCCTCTTCACACTTGGTCAGCAATGCGGGGATGGGAGCTCTCTTTTTTCAACCTTTACACGACTACTTCTGTCACTTTTAATGTGAACAACAGAATGCAATGCTATATATGTCTACTAAAAGAGACTGCCTGAAAATTTACTCTGTTTTAAGCGAGGCCATTTAGAAAAATACGTCAGACATTTTTGATTTCCGTATGAACCAGCCCTTACTTGGACTAAACAAGGGCACAAGTGTGCTTTCATGCTGCGTTCTCCTATGACAGACTCATGTCTGCCACTGTGAATCTTGTAAAGCTTGTAAATATCAATTTAATGACTTTTGTCAAATCTTTTGAGCAAGACAGAAGGTTTCCAGAGACTTTTGTTAACCTTAACATTACCTTGTTTAAAAGCAAATATAACTACAACAAAAGCAATCGATTAATAACTGTTGAATTTTCAATGATAAACTACTTCACACATACACATTATTATCTCCTTTCTGAAGAAAAAAGCTGTTGTTACTCTCTTCACTTTCATCATTAGTTTGCACTGGATCTGATGTCATTTCAAGCAACAATATTTTCATTCAGTCATTTCAGTCAATTTAGTAAGCATGTGGCATATACTTCTGCTCTAAAGTTTGGGGTCTGTGTTCTTTAGCCATCTTGATCTTTTTCCTTTCATTGGCCAGTCTCAGATATAGCTTTTTCTTTTCTGCTCTGACTAGAGGGCCAGGATCCTGAAGTCACCTCTTCACTGTTGACGTTGAGACTGGTATTTTAGACGTACCACTTAATGGAGCTGCCAGTTAAGGAGCTGTGAGACGTCAGTTTCACAAACTAGAGACTGGCAAGCACTTGCCCTCTTGCTCACTTCTCTTTCTATTCTGGTTAGAGCCAGTCTGCGCTATTCTTTGAAGGGATTGGTACACACGGTTGTCAGAGATCCTGCAGAGAGTTTCTTGCATGGAATAGTCTTCATTTTTCAGAACTGGATTAACAAGTTTCAAAAGTCCTTTTTCCCTGGCAATAATCAAATGCACAAATGCTGATGCTCCATGCTGATGCAATGGATGGCCAATTGTATTGCTTCTTTAATCCCCACAACAGTTTTTTGTGATCAGTTAACCTTTCAATTTGCCAAACTTGGAGTAGCAAAAAAAAAAAAAAATCATCAGGGTGCTGAAAAAATGTTATTTGTCACAATAATGGCTAGACTGTATTTCTGATCAATGTCTTGTTATTTAAGTCATCAAATTTGTGCATTTCTTTCAAAAATATGGAAATTTGGAAAAGCAAACTTTTAAGTGGTTATTTAAGAAGGGATGGTGCCACAAAAGTGGAAAAATCAGTATTAAAACTAATCCATTAAAATAAAGGAGTGACTTCACACTCAAACAGGTAATACTCTGTTTAGTTGGTGCTAAACGCTCTATAAAAACAATTCTTTTATCACATCCACTGTCCATTACTGCCTCATTTTGACTGATTCAGCTAGTAAAGTCTTACCTGTACTACCCAGATAAAGGGTAGTATTATTTTAATCAACACAGATTTCATGGGTCTCATATCAGTTATGGCAGCTGGACAGAACAGGGCTGTTTGGAGAGATATGAGTAATTGTAAACTCTGAAAAGTGAGGGGGACATATAGACCACTATTCAAGTCTCACAACTATGTCTCATCTTTGGCTATCTTTCAACACACATAAAATCCCTCAGAAATCTAATTATCACATTTACAGTATGGGTCATGTTATCTATGATGTGACTATACGTCTTGTTAATGCAGTTCAGATATAGTACCAGTTAGCTCGCCATGAGAAGCACTCAGATTAGAAACTGCTTGTCTCTAATTCTAAATCTTGTTTAATTGCCCCATTCTCAATTATCTCCAGTGTCAGCGTAGCAAAGTCAAAGCAATAACGGCTCATCTTGCCTTGTTGATGCAACCACAAGTAAATTATGAAATTTGTAATAGTGTCGCTGTGATAAGGACATGTGTTTCAGCAGTAAATGTGTTGTGATTTCACTTCAAAAATGTCAATTATCGATCATCCTCAGAAGTTCTATGAGACCCCATTAAACTAACAATCCCTCTCCTTCCGCTGTTCCTTCACGTCTCTCTTCTCTAAACCCCAAGTGTCGGAGTTTGCCGCCCGACACATTTTTGTTTGTTATTTTTCTCAGATCACATAAAGCACATAGGCTTTCCTGAGTGCATCTTAAGTGCCACTTACGTCCTCATTAGAGAGCAGGAACATGGGCCTTTGTTAAAGGTGAAGACGGATGATTATTGGGCAAAGGAGGACTGTGACATCCTTTTAACCAACACTTCCCTCAAGTGTATAAACTCATTAGTGCTGTGCTCACATTATGAAAAAAAAAACAAAAACTGGTATTTCCTGCAACACAGACTAACACATTCGCATACCATATAAATACTTTCAAATCCTGTTTATCACTCATGTAGGTAGGTGTGGCGGCGGAAGACAGTGAGAGACGCACACTGAGAGACCCTGAGGCATAGTATCAAGTTTAAAGGAAACAGAATAATTAGATTCATAACATCCAACAAATCCTGGAAGATTCAGAAAATTCTTATTGAAATAATTAATCTGACTCCCATGAGAAGAACAAAAAGAGGGCTGAGGGCAGAATTGAGAAATGAAGGCGAAGCAGTAGGCGCTGGTGCTTAAGACTTGATTTGACTGCAGGACAAAGACCTTGAAAATCTGGATCCGGATCGTAGCCTGTGCAGGTTAGATGTGCCCACGTTAGGCACTTTCTCTCTGGGAGTGTGAGCTTTTTACCCTATCCAACTGAGCTTGCTACTCATTTCAGTGAAGGTCTACAGGGGCCATGGTTCACTTGGCAATAATTACCTAGGCCAGCTCGTGCCATCTGCTTGGAATGACTTTCTGGTTTAATTAGAAGGTTTTAAAATGTTAGGCTCGTAGGGGGGCAGCGAGTGCGAGGGTGGGCTGAAAGGGAAAGTGATGGGAGAATGAGAAGAAGGCGATCCGACAGATAGAAAGAGAAGAAATAACCGAAGTGAGTAATAGCAGCAGAGATGGAGACTGACACACACAGTAATAATGCTTTATGGAATCCTAATGGAAAGTGTGATACTGAGTAAAAACAGGCAATATTACTGTAGATGGCAGGGATAGCACTTACTGATCATTAATCCCTGTGACTTGCTCTGCATGCATGTAAACCCACTCACTCTCACATGCACACTCACAAACACTCAAAAACGGTTGCTCCCTGTTCGACTATGAAAGAAAGGCTTTCCCAGCTCCAGCACATCTGTGAAAAATCCAAGAAAAAAACAAAAAAATACAAAAGCAATCCATTGTTGTGTGAATCACCTATCGTGAGCATTACAAATGGGATGTGACACAGACAGACTGAGGGCCCAGCACAGGGGAGCTCACCCAGCCATGTTATGTCTCCTGGAGGAGGTACTGCGGGAAGGAGCTCCACGCTCCGACAACCCCACCTGGAGCCTTCTCCTCTGGGGCCCATGTTGTCACCGCTTTCACCGCTTCTAATCCTTTTCATCTTTCTTAAACACAATTCATGTGGATGTGTATGGTAGACCTATATACAGTATGGGTTTCCCATCCCATTGGGTTGATGTTGAGATTTATGATTATCAGATATTGGGACACCAGTATTTGCTCACCACTGATGTATGACTTTCCTCAACAGCACAGAGTTGTGTGAAAATTGTAACGAATCTGCCTTGAGGAGCTGCTAACCAGGGCTTAACATTTTCAAAAATCCCATATTATACTGTTTTTCATCAATTTCACACAGCTGTCAGAGGTCCAGTAACACTGTATTCAATATGTATTGCCCCAAACCCATCTGTGGTCCTGTATTTCAGCTGTCTAAAAGTCGCTCAAGTGAGCTCTACTGAGAGCAGGCTGTTTCTGTGCCTGCACCTTTAAATGATAATGTGCTTTGTCTTTCAACACTTACTTGGAGAGCCTTGCCTGCTACACGCCCCTATTAGGAAGTGCCTCTTAAACTAGTAGTAGCATGTGCTAATGTTATGGTGGATGTGTGTGTATATATATATATATATATATATATATATATACAAACATATATATAAATATATATATATATATATATATATATATATATATGTATATATATATATATATATATATATATATATATACATACATATATATACATATATATATATATATATATATATATGTATGTATGTATGTATGTATGTATATGTGTGTGTGTGTGTGTGTGTCACTATGGCTTGCAGAGATGCTGTCGTTCACCCATACCAGTTTGACCCAGAATCTGACCCAGAAGGAGAGGCTCCTGAAGAAATACAGACTCTGTGGTTGCAGCAGAACGTTTCAGAATGGTTAGAGTGTCTGAATAATGTTAGTTTGTTCGTATGTGTAGTTACAGTTATCAGAACCATGTAGCTAATGACTAACAGCTAGCGAATGCTGTGTTTGTCTCCAACACAGTCTCTAAACTCTTGGACACTGTTCGCATCATCTCTGTCTCCAGTCAGCACGTTTCCAGACTTTTTACTGTGACAACCAAGCTCCATCGTAATATTATTAACATCAAACTCACTTTAAACGCTATTGTATAGTGTACGGAAGACGAGCTAACTAGTTAGCCAATTTCCAGCTGACTTCATCATATTTGTAGGCAACTGTAAATACTATCAAACCGCAGCGACACTTACCTGTGGCTCAGGTGCAGTTGCTGGGTCCTGTATGGTTGGGACTGATCCTTTTACGAGGGTCAGTGTCGAGGCAAAGCCAGCTTTGTACTGACGTTGGGGATGAACGCCCCCCTCTTGGATATCTCCTATCACCGCACAGAGGACGCCGGCCTATGAAAATGACTCCTTCCATTACATAACTAAGCTGAATCTGAACAGCCGAGCCCATTAGCCATCCTCAAACTGACCACTGTCCATGAGGAAAATTTGGTTGGTGGTAACTAGCAAATGTTAGCATACGTATATGCTAAACTGTAATGGTGAACATGGTTTACATTATACCTGCAAACCGTAGCATGATACCATTTTCACTATGAGCATATTAGCATGCTAATGTTATCATTTCAGCTGAATTAGCACTGCCCCTAACTATAGCCTCACTTTCACCATGTGAGAGAAAAACGTTTTTTTTAGAGTCAAAAGCAGGTATAAAATTCAAAACCTCAAAGTTAGGAAACCTTAGTGTGAATATATACACATGTGGGTTTTAGGCTGTTGGATGTCACTCTTAATGCAACCTGTCAAGAACTGAGCTCAATCAATCATTCAGTGACTCAGTGAGCAGAGCGCCAGACTTCAGTCATCTGACACTCGCTCCCTAAACCCTTTAAGTCCATTTCTGAAGGATATTAATGGCAGCTCTTTTCATTTGAAGGCCATGAGAAACTTAATAGGTAATGCAGTGATAAGCACATTCTCCTGGGCATCAGAAGACAAATGGCCTCATTAGCTCAGAAGGAAGTAGGGGAGTGTTGTCGAAGCAGGAAACATAATGTATCCTGTTGGCTTAAAACAGCATGCAAATGACTAAACCTTCCAAAATTAATGGGATATCATGGTAGCATACAAAATGCAGCGAGGCATCAACAAGACCTGGGACACGCTGTTCTTGAAATTGCTTTTGCGTCTGATCATAGCATTAAATTAGGTTTAATTTGAGTTGCCAGATGCACTGGCAGACATTTTCTAATATTAAACCTTCAGTTGGAGCTAAGTGACTTACAAAGTGTCCTTAGAGTAAGTAACTCCTCCAGTTGATTCTAGGTTATCTGTCAATAGAGGAAAAGACTTTGTCTTGTGCCCCGTCAGTCCAGCCTGTGTGCTGAGCGACCCAGTGCAAACACAAAAAGCTAAAACAGGGCTGAGCTCTAACTCATTGCAGGCTGATAGAGTATTGATCTTGCAACACAGAGCCACAGAGAAGTGGCATCTACAGATTAAATCTCTCTCACTCTTGCTCTTGTAGCTTTTTGCCCTTTTGGGCAAATCGAGCAAATCAAATGTTGAAGATAAGGTTAAAGGTATGACATCAGATTGATTAGCCTCCAATGAGAAACCCAGGTAAACTTGCTCAAAAGGTTGCTGTTTTTTAATACTATGACCATGTCTTGTTTTTTGGATGATTTTTTTCCTTGTGGAAATCAAGGGTGAGGTGTGATGCACAGTTAGGAAAATGAAACTGACTTGGCTTGAGGCTGATGTGCTGGACAGTGTGCCTTATTTTAGAGATATTTGGTCTGATTTTACCTCCTTTACTAGTCTAAACATGCAAAGGCATACTCATTGTGTACTAACAACTAACAAGTATATTTTAGGAAGCAGCTCTGAATCCTAAAACAACAACATAAATTTTAAATCAAATTTGAGGAGTAGTGGGAGGCAGTCGACAAAGAGAAGGAAGAAAAAAATAAAACTTGGATTTTGACAGAAGTCTTACTAAACAAACACACCAGACACATCAGTATAGCCTTGTAGACATGTCCCATTTGTTGGTTGAGTGGACAAAGATAGTGCAAGCACAACAGAGTATATTCTCATCCAATTAAACAAATAGACGATCATTAAACTTTTCACATTTGTCAAGCAATGACAAATAGAAGGAAGTTTGGTTTAATTCCAGAGGCATATATGACTACTATTAGAAGCATTGGTCCGTGGGGTGGACACCCCCCTCCTGCAGGTATCTTCCTGTGATTTTTTTATTGTTTGGAATCTATTGTATTTCCAAACTTCTGCAGGGGAATCAATAGGAATTTGGAATGACAGGAAAGTAGCAAGAAAAAAAATCAGGAAGAAAATCAGGAAATCAATAAAGGACTTGAGCTATTGAGCTGGACAGATCTTTTTGAGTCACTAGTGAAGAAGTATGTGAACTGAAAGTGGCCCTGATACACCAACTCATATCCTTACTCCACTACAGGTCAATTAAATCAAATCAGTGGAACTGGAATATTCATTCATATTCAAAGTTTTGCCTTACTGATAGCTAATAACAATCATGACAAAGATGGACAGTATGGCTGTATTTATGTAACCCACAAAACCTCCTATCAGGTTGAGATTGCAATACATTTAGGATGCCAGATGTAAGGGAAGCTACTTGCTGCTGCTCACTGCCCAGCTTTTCTTTTGACCTTGTGTACTGATCAAAGACACATACTGTGCTAATTATAGCTCTCAGCCTGCTAAAAGACATATTTTCTTTTCCCCTGTCAGGTCACATTGGCACAAACAACTTCCTGACCAAGGAGAAGACAGGAGCAGGCTCAGCAAGCAGAGCTCCTTAGTTCCTTCAAGGCAGCATGAGGGTGATTTATACTGAAGACGCTTTGGTTCAGCTCGGCTAAACCCCAACAGATTCGCCCTGAAGTACGACAGAGCAATCTGACACAGAGGTACAGGTGGTTGTACACAGGCGTCAGGATGCCGCTGAGTCATATCCACATTCGGAACAAGTCTTTTTATATCAAACTGTTTTCATGCTTTGATTACATTTTTATTCATGCTCATGTGATGGTCCACTTCCTTTTGCTCTGCGTGCTCATATGGAGAAAGCACAGGGGTGGACATGAACCCACACAGATACGTACACACACACACACACACACACACACACACACACACACACACACACACAGCACATTGCAGTGAAATCAAATGGACAAATATTGCTGAGATAACACATACATTGGTGTTTCTGCCTTTCACCACATGACGCGTCGTCCATGTGTCTGACCTTCTGCTACTTGCCTTTTTTCCGGTGTTCGCCATTTAAGGGAAGCAAAATATGGTTGATTTAAAGCCATATGTCAACATTTTCATTCTACAGCCTGGCATCTTCACTGCAACACACTGTTCCTTTAGACAAACTAAAGACCAGGCCAAAGCTACAGGGGACTTTGATCAAACAAGCCTGGAGACTGTTCAAACTCAGTTTGGTCAAGGGTGAAAAGGAAATAAATGACCGGCAGCAATTTTTCCATATGCTATTTACAGTTCCCAGGTGTGTTAAATGTACCTTAACATTACAATGGACAGCATCGTCTACCAGGGTAAGTCTAGTGAATTTATATTGAATGCATCACGCTAGTAATGAAAAAAAAGAAAACTGTTTTTGTAAAAAGCAGCAGGTTATACAGTCAAGTTAAAAATCCATTTTCTGTTTACTGTTCAGTCTCCTCACATCATATCAGAACTGTGTTAAGTTACTGCTAATGCAATAAACACATTCACTACTGCCACTGCCTCACATTAAAAGCATTTAACTGGTGCAACTCATGGTGGTTTTTATTATGAAGTTGCAAACATTTTATCCATGTTGTACTTGCTGTTACTGCACAGTCTGATATCACTCCAGGACCATCACTGCAGCTGACCAGTCACGTTTTTGTAATAGCTTTGCATCTCAGGGGACCAAAAAAAATATCACTTTCTCGTAATTAGAAATAATGTTCCTGAAGCAACATCAATTATGATGTTGGACGAGCAACATCAACACAGGCCTGATGTGACCACCGGTAACCGAGATGTCACCAAATCTACCAGAAATCAGAGGGATTTTAACATGGACGTGACTGAAGTTGGAAGTTCATTATGACAGTGCAACAAATAACAAATGATCAAACCATGTCGACCTCCATAACGAGTTTGGTTCACTTAAAGACATTTTCGGCACTAGGTCGCTGTGACTCATGATAGGCTCTGTAACATGATAGGATGGATGAAAGGAACAGGCCTGAATGAGAGGAATATAATTAAATAATGACCTGACCTACATTAGCTAATAATACTTACACAAGTTTATTTCCACTATTGGAGCCAGTGTATAATTTTTACTATACAACCATCTAAGACAAATTCCATGTGCCATGCAATAAGCTGCTGTAACTCTTCAATGTCAATTCTTTGCTATTATGAAATGTCTGTGTAGAATGCTTTCCATATCAACAAGGAGGCATCAGGTTCATCTATGTAGAAAAAGTGCCCACATTACCTATTTACACCACATCTGTACGTATATGAGATCAGAATGTAAGAACAGAGTAAGATCAGAGTGAGGTAGGTGATTCAGCTTACACGTGGTATTTCGAAAGCGGCATCAGTGATGCAACCTTGCTGTAATATCATCCAATCCTAGGTAATTACCATCTCTACTGGAAAGTCTAACCTAGATTCAGCCAGGCATTTTACGTCTTGTTGCGGAGTTAAAACAATTGTTGTACAAGTGGCTACACAGTTATATATTGAGGTACAGGTTCTTCTCTCTGGGGTGTTCCCTGCATGAATTGCAGCAGCCTGCTAATGATTCACAGGGGAGCACAATCAAACCCCAGGGGTGTCAGAACAGAGCCGAGCAGACACATATCACTGAGACATGGAAGACATAGCTTCGAGAGAACCGCCTTCAGAAACAGACTACTGGAACCGCACCGGGGGAAGATGTGATGGCGGAGGGAGTCAACAGCACAGGCACAGTCTGCAGCAGTGCATGAAGTATAAAAAATATATCAAATTACTGAGCGTTTCATTGAGAAACCTGTGCTTGGAGTGAAATATAGCACTTTGGCAGAGGAATCTAATTATGGTGGGCAGTGGCGGAAGCAGGCAAGGTCTCAACAGCGGGCGGTTTGCCGAACCGGCCCCTACTGCTGTTTCTTAATCCATGGCAGGGGTCAGACGATGTGTACTTTTCTGCAGCTGGAATGCACGCATTCCCAAAATCCTACTTTTATCAGAAAATGAGCAGTCAAACAGGAAACTAATCCTACTAGACAGATGGACGGCCCTCTTGGTGGTATGATGACATTTTGAAAGCATCATTTTGATAGAGGCCAGATTCTTTGACAAGTTCACATACCAAAGCACAATCCTTTGCAAAAGGAATTTTTCGGCATCATTGGCACAAAATATGCAGATAATGATGCATTGTCAAATAAATAATGATAATTACACAGCACACATCTATAGTGTCATGAGAGGAGACAAGCTGGTTGGTGTAGTCTGTCACCTGCCCCATAGCTGTAGGTAACAAAGTCTCCCTGGTCCAGGAAACAGGCCGACGCACAATTTGAGGACGGTTCCCTCAGCCAAACAGCTGACACCTCCACTACAGCTCTTCCCTCCGGAGTCTCTAGCACACTTCAGTGGAAATGGCTCCAAATCAACATGGCAGCCAGATGCTCCTTCTTCTCCTTGCTGGCCTGAAACACAACAGTCTGCAGCCTTGAGTTCAACCCAAGATCCTGGTGCATGTAACTTACATATTCTGCAGAGGTTTCACCCGTCTGCTTTGTGTTGTGCTGTGTGTTATTGAGTCCTGAGGTCTTGTATTTCTCATCACAGCCACAGCGGTCTACCCAGACCTTTTCCCCAGAGATGTATTGATCAGACTCTCCGTTTTTTAACCTTTAATGACTCAGGGAAGCCTGACTGCACACACATAAGCTTTGCATTCAGATCGCTCAACTCACCCTAAACCTGTTGGCCAAAGTGCCGTCATTTATACATCAGCTACTGAGCGGCTCCAGCTGGGGGTAAAGAAGCCTGCTTCAGGCAGATACTCAGATATTCAAGAAGTGAAAAGCAGGGAAAGTAAAAAGCAGACCTCAGATCTCCAGTCTCTAAGGACCACATCTTTAACATCCATGCTATCGCTGCCCATACCTTTCAGTATTACAGACCTGCCAACCCTGAAGAAATGTTATGAGTTCAACCATCAGCAACGAAAAGGGATCAGTTATCCAGCCAGCCTGGCTTGCTTGATGCACTGAAATGAACTGAACGCATGGAGCTATTGGTAGGAGGGGCAGGTGGGCGAGGGTGTTAAAATGCAGCGCTCTGATTGGCCAAAAGCTTTTCACTCAACTTACACGCAGATGGTTGTGGCTCAGCAGCAGGATCAACTTCATAGATTGAACTTCCATAGAAACTGAAACCGGCGAACTGCGGGATGCAACAAAATGCATACCTGGAGAGAAGCAACACGTACAAGCATACTTAAGGGTCAAAATGCGTACCGAGTACGAAAAATGCTTACATGCTGGCAGGTCTGGTATTAGTTTTGAAGTTAAAAAAGAAATCTGGAATAAAGGCTTTCACAACAAAAGATAGAACTAACTTCACAATGTGACATGCTGGTTCACAGATAAGAAGCAGCGGACTTTCAAAGCCTTGTAGAAGATCTCAAGGGAGAATATCAGTGCTGTGAGTTTATAGTAAAACACAGTGCAAGATCTCTCATTAATTAAGTGCGCAAACGTAGCAAACAGTCCCAGAGATTGACTACAAAACATCTTCAAGAAGTTTGGCGCTAACAAGCACCATCAGAAGTGTGCCTACGCCCTCAGCACACAGCGCACACAAATTATACTTTTACATGTTCACACACATTAATCTTTCTTTTCGCTCTCATCCAACCTTGTAGACCTGGGGGGCGGGGGGGGGGGAGACACAAAACAGCCTTTAACCCTCTTTTACAGCAACTTGAGAACAAGTATGACTCAGAAATGAGCATCTGCACTGCTGAGCCATCAGATGAATGGAAATGAATGAGGAAAATCCCAAAGTGATTTCCCCCTTCACTTGGACAATCTTGCCTCAGTTTCAATGCAGCTGCACACAGGAGACATTCCTCTTAACAATCATTATCCATCCATCAGAAGTAATTATGGCTCCAGGACCAAATGCTATCACTCACTAATGAGACCTGACTGACACAATCCATAAAGTCTGCAACAATGAAAGAGCTGGTGGGTCTGTCATTTTAAGATGAGTTTGTGATGGGAAGGTTTTACCTCATTTAAACTCAACCGGGTCATGTTTGTTTAAAGCAGATAACTGACGAATACAAAACAAGGCCAAGAGTCTATAGCCATGCTAGCACCTCTCGAGGCTGTACTTAGGCACAGCCGCTTAAGCTGAATAAACTCAGTATGCTAATATGCTCACAATGATCATGCTTACATGCTTATGTAAGCACAGCCGAGGTACTGTTCATCATGTTCACGATCTTTGTTTGGTATATTCACATGCTAATGTTTGCTTATCATATTTCATGGCAGTCCATACAACATACGAATGTGCATACGCGAAGGTGCTCCTGCTTCCCCTTGGGGATCAGTAAAGTATTCCTGATTGTGATTCTGACTGTGAACCACATAGGTCTTGACCTGCCAATGTTAACAACACACATTTGTGACTCCACTCCGTTCAGCTAGTTCTGCGCTACTTAAAGTAACAACTTAAAGTAGTTTCTTAATCATAAAAAGCGTCACTGTTCCAGCCTGTCTGTTTTCATGTCTAAATTGTGCCCTATCTGCTTCTGTATCTGAAGTGCATTGTACCTCCCCACCGCTGTTTGAATACACGGTTTCAACTGATTTCACCACTGACACCCAATCTATTAAATAATACAACACATTGACCATAAGGATGTCAAATTTTACAAATCCAGTAAACAGTAACCTAATAAAAGCTCCTTCAGTGCCCTGTGGAGAAATTCCCCAGAATTACTTTCAATTTTCAACATTCCATTTTGAGACTTGTTGCCTTAGGAGACACTTTATAAACATTGTCAAATGTTGTATACAACAAATTTGTAACTATTTAGACCTACTTGTTAATTCAGCATTATGCAAAAAGATATTCTTCTGGGTAAATACGTTGTATACGTTCGTTCCAGTGATGTAGGTGTATATTTGCATATAAAGCATGGAGGCGAGATCCAATCACAAATCAAGTGAGGTTACTCAGGACACATTTAATGCCAGGTCTGAACCGACAGGCTTAGAGCTGTCCACTTGTAATCGGATCACTCGGATGGTAAAACCAAAATGTAAACCTCCTAAAGTCCGAGATGCAAATAAAGACCGATTCTAGCCAGATACTAGAAAGGTATAAATGCATCCTGTTACTCAGTCGGGAGCAATCTGTGGAAAATAGCCACTAACAAAATTGCCCCCTGTGATAATAGCAACTATAGTGACACAAATCATCAGTCTTTTTCCTGTCACCTATATATTGACAGGAAAAAAAGCCCTCCGGCAATTTCAACACATACAATCATTAGTTGGCAGGTTTTATCAGATCCCTGAGTGCAATCAGTGCAACCACCAAACAATCAGTATTGGGGGGGCGGGGGGGGGGAAGATGAGGAAAACTCTGGTGTCGTTGTGTTTGTGATAATTTCTGGATAGTTACTGGCTAGCAAGCAAAACTAATTTGCTGTAATTTCACTGCTTAACTCTACTTCTTCCAATTCTTTTTATTTCTCTGTCATCAAGAGGGAGAGAGGAGAGGGATCAACCTGATTAACATGTGGGGCTGATAACCCTAACCCTGCAATCACAAGGGATTGTGTATTCCGCACCGCAAGACTTCTGGAAAAACTGGAGTTGGCGTAATACTCCATCAGTGCAGACAACAAGACAATTGTGGGTATTTCTATTGACCAATCAGTTATCTGCAGTGTTTTAACTCCACCTTTTAGTTTTGGATCGGGGTGCTAGGTACCACAACAGTAGGGTTACAAAAATACAGAACAGCATGGAACGGTTCTTTCTGGACCATGCACAACCCTTTGATAATAGAAACGGAAAAACAACCTCTCTAATGTATAACCAACTGAACTGAACCAGACTGTTTGGTGCAAACAAGGCTTTTTATTCCCACAGCAATGGGAGCACTGTGGCTTATATCCCAATTCCCACTGCATTGCCATCGTGGTTGGGGTTAGATCTTAAATTAAGGTAAGGGAAACACACAAATCGATGTCATAATACTGGGTAGACTAAGACAGATGCAATCAAGATTTTTATCTCCTTAACATAGGCACGCACTGTAAACGTAATAGGCTGAAGAAATCACACGCAGCTTTTTAACAAAGTGAGACACATGTAAACTGGGCCAGTGAGCCGTAACAAGAGCTAACCGTCATGGGTATGTGAGATTTGTCTGCATCCAGACAGCTGATGTTAGGCTATAAATGAATCCATCAAAATACTTAGGGGCAACCCAAAATATAACATTACATTCCTGGTTCTTGAAAGTCTTCAGAGAGGTTGATATCTCTTCCCACAACTTTCAAGTCTTTTTCCATTATGCATCTTAAGCTCACAATAGATCTGGATTTAAGAGCAAATGCTAAAAAGCCTCTTTCCACTCTAAATCAAAGGCAGCCAAATGCATTAGGAGAGCCTATAGTCACTCCTGTATATGGTAATGTGTGCCACATTGGATTATACTGTCCGTCTGTAATGGCAAATGGGAGATTAGTCTTTTACCCTGCGAAGAGAATGAGCCTCTCTCTCTTTTCTCTTCTCCCCATCCTTCTCCTTCTTGCTCTTATACTTGCAAAGACCTAACTCCAATAACGCCAAACACAATGCCAGCTGTAGACCAAATTTTCAGAGAGACCCTCACTGTCCTGAGGACTAAGACATTCAAATTGGCGTGACAAGACAGTGAGAGTAGGATTTTACATTTCCCACCGCAGAAGTAAATTAGCATAACTGTAATACTGCCCGAGGTCAAATTTCTTGTTCTAGAAAATCTGCCACAAGCAACGAAGCGGCGTAATTAAGAGACAGTCAGATTTTAATCCCAGCTGCCGTTTGCCTTTGAACATAACCCGACAGCTACATGCAAACACCACACACACTCGCGCCAACGTTCACCCACTTCTGCACGTGCACGGGTACACCTCCTGTTTCTCCGCCTTTCGAGCTTCGTACTTTGTTTTTGTTTTGAAATCGTCTCTCACACAAAACAGCAGCCAGGAGTCAGACAGGAAGAACAAAGTCGCAGACAGCTATTGATGGATTTTGTGAAGGCCCACATCCTTTAGTGTGGGCCCACCAAATGCCTGCTGGCCAATCAGAGAGTCCAGCAGCCACCCACTTTAGAAACAGATTACTCAGACCGTGGCGAAAGGCTTCCCTCTCAACACCAGAGCTGCTGAATGTTAGCAGTAGAACAATGCAGGGACTGTACAGGGTGGGCACATCACAAAAGCTGCTCTAAGTGATTCTGTATTAAAGGACCCATTCCAGCTTGTTTTGAGGTCCATACTTTTACTTTGGGTGTCGAACAGATAATGTTTACAAGCTTCAATTTTCATTTTTCTCAAACTGTCTATTGCTGCAGAACCTTATGGATGAACCATATGGAAGTCCTTACCTCTTTAAGGCACAGCTTCTGAATACGGACTAATATACATATGTAGAACCTAGAGCTGCTGTGTGATAATAAAAAAAGACATGGAAATCACACTTTCTATAACAGACCTATTCAACTGGAAACCCTGCAAAGGTCACATTGATAAAAATAGTATGCAGTGAATTTTTAATAATATTACATTTACAGAGCTACAGAGAAAGATGCAATATGAAAGTATACATTTTCAATAAAAGCATCATTATCATTGTGAATTAATCATGTTAAACTGTCTGCGTAAGAATACTGACGGTTGGTTCCAGCTTCTGACAAGGATTTAGTTAGAAGCTCATTAGTAATGTCTGTTACTAAGCACAAAAATACTCTTAACAGGGAATTTAGGAGAATAAAACTGACAACCTATGTTTCATTCATTCAGCCCTCCTGAAAAAATTATTTGTACAGGCCATTTCTACAAAATGGGACCTTTAATACTTTATCAAGGGCGTGTGAATTCACCTCGATGCCCTGTGGGTCAGGCGGGTATGTGAGGTCTGGATATATGTTACTATGCATTCAAAATGTCTTGGAGTTGTAAACACACCATGTAAATTATTAATAGTCAAACCCAACCACCATTTATTCCTGTCGAGACACACAGCGCCCTCTCTTCCTTATGTGCTGCATATTATATCAGTATGAGCAAATACACCGCATCTCCGAGTGAGTGTCTTTCTGAGAATGCTGAAGGTGACACAGTAACGACGCTCTTTACTGAGGTTTCTCTCATGCATGTTAAAGCTCAGATGGCTCCATTAAAAGCACGGTACATTTGGTACACATTGGAGATGTAGCATTTCGGTTGGCCTCACTTAAACTAATAGGGTGAAGTGAAGTGATTCATTAGCTGTTTTCATAAAATCTTACTCAGGACCCAGTGAGCTGGAGAACGTAACAGCAGTGTTGGTCCACATTCCTGAAGACCAAAATGTCACAACACAAAATTGATTTAACGCAGCACCAGGTACATTGATCAGCCATTCCTCCTCATAGGCACTGACTGTAAATGGTACAGGAAAGCGGCGGCGGCTTTGGCATTAACGGATAACCAGTAGATTACGATTTAGATTAAGACTCATGTTAAAACATGTTGAAGTCATCTACACCAAATGAATACATAATAAGCTTATATGCGCATTAATGTCAAGATCAGGACCTTATTTTTACAATGCACTGTGTGAGATGAGTTCGAGCTTTCAGTTGCATAAGGAAATTTAATGAAGCGTTATTTCTGGTGCAATTTTGCTAATATTCTATTCTACCCTGTAATGACATATGTGGTGCTGAGAGTCAAAGTAGGCTGTGGTTCTGGGATGTATACAAAGGTGAGGTCTATGCTGCATGGATACAAACAAGTAAAGGACAACAAATGCACTCAGTAGAGCAAATAATTCCACCAAAGCCCGACAGTCCACTATAATTCAATCAGGTCTAATCCAATATCAAACTCAATAGCCCAGTTTCACTTGTGAACCACCCATAACTGCTAAAGCGTGATTTAAGCAGAGGGGATCACAATCTCTTCATAGAGATCTGCATAAAACTGTACTCACCTACCACCTAAATACTGATTTTTTTCATCATTCATTCTTCAATAAGAAATGAACGAAAATGGTGAAAAATGTTAAAGGAGACCTATAATTGGTTCATTCGTTTTCCTTCCTTTGAGTGTTTTATACATGTTCCTTTGCATGTAAAAGTTCATGAAAGTCAAAAAGGCTGCACAGAAAATATTGCTCCATAAATGCCTCGTCAGCAGTCCTGCTTTAAATTCCAGGCTCAGGCCTTTGTGAGCAGACCAATCAGAGCATTCTGGATATTCAGGAGGTGGGGCCTGAAAGAGATATGAGCTAAAACAGAGCGAGACAGAGGGGAATACAGTGCTGCAGCACACAACAGTATCAAAAAATTTATGTGTTTCTGAGCATTATAGAATGTATCCGAAAATAAAATAATGAACCTGTAAAATGAGCATATGTCTCCATTTAAACAAAGTGAGAATTCCTGGATCCATCCCTTTAACCGGATTCACACCACTAGTTCTATTCTGAGCTGAGACTAATTCTCAATGCAAGTTTCATGGAAATCTGTTCAGTAGATTGTGTGTAATCCTTCTGACAAACCAACCAACCAACCAACCAACAAAAAAACAAACACGGATGAAAACACAACCTCCCTGGTGCAGGTAATTAGTGATTTTAGAGGTGGCAACTACAAAAGCATCCCCTGTACATAATCTAGTGCAATAATCCTACACTAAACAGCAGCCTGTCTGTTTTGTTTATGTACTCTATCACTGTATTCTCGGCTTTTTTTCTAAATACATTATCGATAACAAATAAAGGAAGCGTGACTTGCCACCATCTTGACTGATAGTAAAAAGACAGAAAATGCACTTCAAACAACACTGTAAGTAGAGCAGGAAAGCTGCATGTATGCCAGGTGTTCCCAGCAGTCTGGCTGTCTGATAGGGCGAACAGATGTTCTGCAATGAGTTGGAGCCTCCCGTAAAGATGCTCTGTTTGTCTTCATTCAAACCAAACGGGTGCCATTGGTTTCAATTTTGTAGTCTGGCTCGAGTAAAGGTATATGCTCTGTTTACTCGTGGCCTCCTAGCCGGTGTTACTCCCTTTCTTTTCAGTGTAACATGATATCTTCCAGATTGGGCGGCGTAGGACAGAAAACACATCGTGAACTTTGACCTCTGAGAAGGAGAGACTGCGGGTGACTTCTAATGAGCTGCCTGTCTAATTCACTACTCTTTATCTGAGCCGCATCACAACAATAACACTGCAAAACAACCACTCTAAAATCAATGACACTGCAGCACTCTTCATTCCGGCTCCCGCCCCACAACCCCCACCCAACTCGACAGCAACTACCCCCTTGGCTCGTCGCCACGCCGCCTCCGCCTCCTCTCCTTGTATTTTTTCTCAAAGCTCTCCATCGCTCTTCCTCCCCTTTCTCTGCTGATCCGTGTCACAAGGGATTACATCATTTTCTGAGCACGATAGGTAGGCACAAACCAATGAAACAGTTGTGTTGTGTATCGAGCTGTTCTGTTTATTTTAGTGCATACATGTTTGTGTGTGCATGCGAGCGGCCGATGGCTATGCATTTAAAACATATCTGTCTCTAGGCGGAGCTTAGCTGCTTAGCCTTGATCACAATATTTCCCCCCCGAAAGCACATGAGGTCAGGGGTAACCGGCAATTTCGAGAAAACTTCTTCAAAAGTACTGAGCAACAGCCGTGGTGTTAACACATGCAGTCAGGATGAATCTTGAATAAGCATTAATTTCTTATATAGCCTATGATTTAAATATAAGCTTTCTAAATTAAAACAGGCCTGACCTTTCCTGATATGAGATCTGCCTTTTCCTTAAAGGGACTGCAGAAAATCTATTAAAAGCTTCATATTACACTGTGATTGAAGTTAAAAATGATGGGAAAAGTAATTTCATTCCAAATTCAAAACCACGTTCCGGCCTCAGCATTTAGGAGCATTCGGCAAATTGGGGTTTTTTTGCATATTCATATTTATATCGAAATCATCAAAACTCTGGCTGGTTTCTCAAAGCTTTACAAAAGACTGATCAGAACATTTCCATTCCCTGAGGATCCTACACAACCCATTTCATGCCTGCATTAATATAAATGATTGACTGAAGATTTTAAAAGAAAACTTAGACATCGAATGGTGTCTGCTGGTTTAAAATACAAAATTTAGAAGAGTGTCTTGCTGGAAAACACTGCTACTGATCTACTGAAAGGCTCTGAACACAGACAGTAGGTCATGTTCACCTGTTGTGTGATATTCCAGCAATCACTGCGGTACAGTTTTCAACAGACGGTTGTGCACTGAGCAGAGTGTCTGTAGCCTAGACCTTTGACATGTTTTTTCAGCTTATGTAAAAGCGCCCTTTCTACTAATTGGAAGGCTGCTTTTGCACGGATATGATTTGATCGTACCTTGCAGGCTTCTCACACTTAAAGACCTACAGCTGAGTAAATTAGCCCACTTCCGATTTCTATTTGCTATCACTGTTCAGGTAATGCAATGTTTGATACTATTAAATCTCCATTAAACCCTAGGTTTAGCTCATAAAGTCTGCATTTGTGTAGAAACTGCATCGCAAATCACACCTCGACGGGGAAGAGATGCTACGAAGCAAATAAAAAGTGACTTAATGTAATGAGTATTTAAATTTAAATTTGCAGTAAGTCTACACAGTCATAGAGGAAGTGGAAGCACCGGAAGGACCCAGGATTATCATCATTATGTGATTGGGTTTTCCATGAAATTACACAGAGGTTGTGTCAAACAAAGAACAACTCTATCCTCCATGCTCAGTATTATCCTTTACTGATACAGTATGTTCATGATATTTACTGTTAATAATGTTAAGAGCAAATTCCTCATTTCCCTGAATTTAGCACTAAATGTTATATGTCATTAGGTATTGATAAACTGTTAACTTGATATGAGAATGTTCTAAGCGTAATGGTGCCAAAGCAGGTAGTCAATATAAATTAATTAGCTGAGAGATTTCTCAAGAAAATGTGTTGTCAATAACAGCAAAAGTGATAGCAGTTTTACAAGAAAAATGTCAAATATTTGAGGTCTCCAGCTTCCTGAAAGCGATGATTTGCTGCTTTTCCCTGTTTTGTGTCACTAGGTACATTTCTCTCCCACCATCTTTATGCTTAATGTCAATCTGTGCGATTAAGAAATATTTTAAAATAAACATTGGCGTTTTTCTTATGCTCAGCCGGGGGAAGTGAGTGTCACTGAAACAGACTTCATGAATGAATCATAAACAATGTGACGTCATGTTTTGTTTTTTTTTACTTAAGCTCTAACTCCATAGAAGAGACTACAAGTTGCATGAAAGCACCAGATCTGTGTGGAGCCATGATGAGACTGTAAGGGTCTCTCTAATTAATTGTATTTCCATCATGTTCTCTGCATTGTTCTCCACATTTTCCACTGGGTCTATCAGGAACACTCTCGTCATAGGTTTGACCATTTACTGCAGCAAATGGAGATACAGTTATACTTGGCACTAATGGCTCAGCTCTTAAGGAACTCCCTGAACTGACCAAGCAGCATGCTAAGCCAAAACAGGGCTTACACAATGCAGAAAAACTCTCCAACGTATATAGGAGTGAGCCCTAAGCAACACAGTGAATGCTGTTTTTTGACCTTGAGCCCTGATAGGACTCTAACTAAAAAGGTGGAGGCTAGGTGGCGGAACAAGCTTACAAGCAGGTGTGCGACCAATTGGTAGTCCAGTCGACAGGCTGTCATCTGATTACAGCTCGGCGTACAGCTTCCGTGTCCTGCATTAACCAACACGAAGCTTCATTTTGTGAGTTTTGACCTGCACTGTTACTCACGTCATCTCATTGTGTCGTCATCTGCAGCAGATGAATGGCACCCAGCTGGAGAATTAGCACCACCAACTGTTACTAAACAGTTGGTGGTGCATTCATTTGAAATTTCTTTTGTCAATTTTCTGGAAAGATGGTTAATATTTGCAGTAGATTTGATGGAAATATGGCTACTAGGATTAAAATATTTTCAGGGTGTGAGAGTGTTGATTGGACAATGCATGCATTTTTACAGAGTAAATGATTAACCACTTGCCAAAGACAATAAAAGGGCACAAAGGGTTTTACAGGTGCAATGATGGTAGAGACATGCAGACAGGCCGAATGATTTCAAGGCAGTGACAGCTTTCATGCAAAGCTTGAACATTGTGATGGTGGCAATGTAATGAGTCACTGCATAGAAGAGGAGCAAGAGGAGTCCTTTGTTGCTGCTTCTGTGAATCGAGGTGACACTCATAATTCAACCAGCTACACTGAATCATCAATAAAAAAGGGAAAGAGACTGGGGGCTTTGGTTGCTGTGTCACAGCCATTTGCTCATCATTTCAATTCACTACCACACTCGCTGCTGACGCTCTCTGTTACCCTGGCTGGACTTCAGAGTGGCATAATGTCCTGTGTAGGTCTGTGATGATGAGTGTGTGTACTCATCCACAAACGGATAAATCAAAATAAAGTGAGACTCGCAGCTGCATTCGGCCAATCCCAGCATCCCCCAAGCTGTCAGAAAAGATTCACTGGCGCGCCTGTTGAGTCACATGAAGTGGCATTTTTCACGGAAATGAGTCACAAGTTGCAATGGGCCACAGTTCTTGCGATGTGTGCCAGCATCCTCCCTTGTGGGTCTGTGTTTTGTTTTTTTTTCCTGACAGTGATTCTGGATGAAAGGCGCTGTCTGCCTGGGTGCCTCTGGCCCCGAGGCCTGGGTTCACAGAGCAGGCAGCCTCTCTCAAACATCCAGCATGTGTCTTATCGATTTTCAAGCCAACCTGGGTTCATTTCACTGCCACTGCTGAATCGCGGTGACAAATTTTTAGCCACGAGTAGCCGCGTCAAATGTAACGTTTTCATGGCTGGATTTTCAGCTCAGTTCATAACTCATCAAAGTAACATTTTGCCAGGTGCGTACAGAGACTCTCTGCATATTCTCTCTTTTATTTCACATTTACTGTTGTGTTTTAAATGCACAGTATGCAATTCCTCCACAAGGTGTTTCTCAATCAAAACAAAACAACAGACATGAGCAGTGTAGGATCACAGAAGTTTTTGTTGTCTTCATTTTCAAACAACCATCATCGCAGATAAAAGAAAATCTGACTTGTCTCAGGCTGAATTGAACTGACATGTTAATGTACTGGTGGTGGACTTGGGATGTTTGAGGGACAGGCAGCTGGAGCACCAGCACACAGAAATTTTTGATATATTCATGGTGAAATAGTTACAAACTTTGGTTAAGACAAAAAGAATGTATTATGAGATTATAACAACTGCACCTATGTTATAAAACACATAGGAAACTATTTGACAGGATGGGCACAGTAGAGGGCACTTCCTGTTTTATCTACCATAGGGGCATCCATGAGGGCACTTTTGCAGTGTTTTTTTTATTTGGGGGCACCAAAGAGGTAAATTGGCTACTCCCTTGCTTGAGTCCACCAGTGCATATGATGCATCATCTGGTGTTTAACAGGAAGTTGTAGCAACAGGTGCCCAAATTGCATAAAATCCTGGATTTCTCGGGGTTCGAACATTGTTAGAAACCTTTGGGATTAGTTAGATACACAATAAAACACAGGAAAGTCTAATTGTGACACTTTTAAGCAGAAAGTTGCATGTGCACGTGTAAGCACACTGTAGTGCTGTTGAAGCAACTTACTTTGCAACTGTAACTGACCATCATGGAAGCTCTAAATCTGCAAACAAGGACTATAAAAAGGGAAAATATGAGTCACCCATTTAGTATTGACACACCAAACACAAATTCTTGACATCTGTTGGTTTCAGGGCAACTTTAAAACACAATGACTCAAGTGAAGGTACAAAGAAGTTGAATCAAAATCAGTTAAAGTTTAAGGCAGGAATCCAGAGTTAAATTCACACAGATTATTCAGTTTAAATCCCTGTGCTGCACAGACTATAGTTTATGCTGTTGTTTTATACCACAGCAGTATTTCTATGATTCAAACACACTAAAACAGCATTTTTCATGAAGCAAGACACACTGCTCGGAGTCCCCTAGAGAAATTTCTACTTTTCTTCACTTTGAAACAAATAACTTCTTAGGAGTCTAATGTTAAAAATGATGAGAGTGGTGAATAAATAAATGACCAATGAGGGCAAGAGGCTGTGGCTGAGTGATGTTTTATACCCCCACATTAATCCCTCCCCCCTCCCCTCTCCCGTCTCTCTGGCTCATCCTCTCTCTCTCTCTCTCAGCATCTTTGCTTAGCGACACGCAGTAATCTGAGATAATAGCTCAATTGCAGACTTCTTAATGATCACTTTGGCGAGCCGGCTTTCAGACATGCAGACGCAGGGCAGTAGGCCAGTAGGGCCAGCGACCAATCCAACAGACACGAACACAGCTGCACACACAAACACACATGTGGATAGGGACTAGACTTAGACTGTATCACAGAAATGGCCTCTGAGAGTTTCCCCAGCATCTGATGCCAACAGATGCAATAAGCACTAAATGCATCATGGGAGAAAATGTTTAGTCACTGTCTAGTGGTCAGATTGAAAGCTGATTTAAAATCTCATTAATAATTTATTAACTACTGGACATGAATATCTGTCTGACTGCATATAATACTTGATGAATCTAGTTAGCGTAGCCTGATGGCTTCCACTGTATGAGAAAGATACAAACATTTAAGCAGAACATGTAACTCCATGTACACAAACTAACATTATGTGTCAACTCGTGAGGAAGCTGAATGCACAAGATCATGTGATCATGTGATGTGAATCAATCTAGCTAAGATTTAATCTATGAGTTTGTGGTCAAATCTGAGGGGTCTGGGCTAGTCACTGTCCTATGAGGAACGACTGGCAGTTAGGTCATGGTTTAGGTGTGACAACCAGCAAGTGAGGAGATTGATTGTTTGTTTGTTTGTCTGTTTTTTCCAAGACTGGAGGCTATTCCAGTATTCTATTATTATTCCACGGGCTGGATTTGTAATGATCATCATTCTGTTGTCTTGATGCCCTGACCAATGTCATTTACATGTTCGAATTCATTAAAAGACAGGGGTATTTCACAACAGCTTGATTTTATCCCTTTGTCTCTTCGGCAGGTTAGGGCTGGGAAAGTTCAAATAATGGTCACCCAAAAAATTGATTCAAATGTTCGACAAAAAAAGAAAAAGAAAGAAAAGAAAGACCCTTCAGCAATTCAACAATAAACAACTAAGATAGAAATTCAGTTCAGAGTTCAATCTCACAAATCTGTGCACAGAAAACTCTCTTCCAAAACAAATCAATAGAGGACCACTGAAGCTTTGAGGTTATTTCCACAGATATGTCTAATAATGGTGTTATTGTCTCTTGTGTGCTGCAGTAACATTATACTTTACATTCATTTATATAAAAAGAAAGGCGAATTTAATTTTTTTCTCATAATGAACTCAAACTCTGACAGCTTCTTGCTCATGAATGAAAAAGATCGAAAGGTGTAGATAATACATAAATTCAACAAATTTTTCCATAGAAAGTTTGCTTTATCCAGGCTATTAAAAATTGGTGCATTAATTAAGGCTATCGTGATTATGTGAACTGCAATGGGGAGGGTTAACAAGACATAAATTGACCACGGACCCAGTGGAAAACAAGCCCCATTGCGTGGAGAGATAAAGACATAATCCCTTCAACACTCTGTACAGTTGTCAACAGAAGTGGAGATTACGGAGAGAATTTGATAGGAACACAAACAACCTCGGCAACTCGCCCTGCAGGTCAGAATTATTTCTTTCCGCACTTTCTATCACTACAAATCCACTTCCCTTTTCTTATCCCACTCTCTTTGTTTTTCCACATCATCAACAACCGCTCACTTGTCTGCTGTCAAACACATCTCTTCACACAACAAAGACAAGCAGAGGCAAAGACTGTGGGGGGAAATGCAAGCTCACAAACCAAGACGTGTTTTCAACACTGATAAATCAAAAACACAACAAGAAGATGAGTCTCTCCCTTTTCCTGAGAGGGCACAACATGGCATGTTACTGCATTATTCTTCTGCACTTACAGATCTCAGCAGGCAGCCAAACTTACATTAAACTACCTCACATTTTAGAAAATACTGCCTGGCCGGGTCGTGTCCACACAGGACGGAGAAGAACAACTTGCCAGAGCAATGAAAGCAGAGCCATACAGCCGGTGCTCAAAAAGTAGAGTTGACTGGAAGTGTTTGTGCTCCACTCACCCGTGAGTGCCAAAGGAAACAGAGTCTTGATGCTGCCGCAATATTCACTGTCAGCTCAAGATTTAGTTTTTGAAGAGAAGAGAAGAGAAGAGAAGAGAAGAGAAGAGAAGAGAAGAGAAGAGAAGAGAAGAGAAGAGAAGAGAAGAGAAGGCTGATACAGACATAGTAGCTAGAATGTAAATACTAAACCAGGTCCCAATAGGTTTGAACAGAAAAATGCAGGTCACACAGGCGGGCTTTATATAAGACTAGAAGAGATTTCTGACAGCAAAGGAAGAGATAAGCAAGAAACCAAATCCCATAGTGTGGGGCCCACTTGCTTTCAGGTACCACTGAAAGACTTGATTCTCTATTTTCTGTCATTGCACCTGAAGCATTTTAAAGCAGAAATGGTGAGCGATGGTGACCATTGTCATGAGATGAGAGAGCACTCAGAAAGGCTGTTGCGCGTTTCAGTAAACATGACACGATCATGCCCACTGAAAGGCACCGAGGTGCGGCTGCGGATTAGGAGATCGAGCAGGTCATCCATGAATCGGAAGGTCAGAGGTTTGATACCTTGTGTTTGGGCAAGTTACTGAGCCCCACTGCTCTTGATGGCTGTTCCGCTGGTTTGAGCATAGAAATATCATGAGGCGCTTTGGTTAGAAATCACTGTATGGCTCCTGATGAGAAGGTCATCGCCTTGCCCGGCTGCCTCTGCCATCAGTGTGTGAATGTGCGTTTGGACGTATGGATGTTGCACGTGTCGTTAAAAGCTTAGAGGGGTTAGAATACCAGAAAAGCATGATGTTAAAGTCCAAGTCCATATATATATATATATATATATATATATATATATATATATATATATATAATATATATATATATATATATATTATACACACACACACACACACAGATATACACACAGCGCAAGAAAGAAGAGAAAACTCAAATTTACAGACCATGTAAGACATAAATAAAAGATACCTGCACACTGGTTTTGCTCTTTCTTCAACTAGTGTCAGATGTAAGTTGAGCAAAAAGCAGCAGAGGTCTGAACACTGTTGAATGAAGCATTAAATAAGCATTAACCGAGGGAGCAGGGAGACTATTTGCATTTCTAAGGTATTGTGAGTTGGCAGGGTTTTGGTTCTAACACTGCAGCAGAGGAGGCTGCATCCACCGAAAGGCTTTGCACTAAAGAAATTAACAATGACTACAGGAGGTGTGGAGGAGCGCCAGCAGTTTCAAAAGCGAATTCCGCCTCTGAAGGAGTTGTGCGGATTTATTAGGTAAAAGAACACAAAGCGAGGAGGCTCCGCTGACTCAGCATCACCGAGGAAAACAAAAGAACACTTTGAGCTCGATGTGGCGAAGCGAACTGCCTCCCCGCAGGTATGGATGTTAAATTCATGAACACGGATGAAACAGATTCTTATCATATCCAGGGATGAAGAGGAGAGTCAAGCGGACAGGCTGAACTTTGAAGGTAACACCGATAGATGCGAGCTGGGTGATATGCCGCTATAATCAGGACGAGGATTAAAAGGCGGCTCCATGTCAGAGTTGGCACAAATCTGACTCCGAGAATTCAAGGCGGAATTCTTTTGTCGCCTCAGCTGCCGTCGACTCCAGACGAGGCGGCGGGCAGGGTGGCTCTGCGGCTCATCCTCCTCCCCGCGAATGTTATGCAACCGGTAAACAAAACCGAGAGCTACTTTTCCCTCTCAACTTTTCAATCGTTCGTCAGAAAAAGTTCATTGTTATGCATTCACGCCCGTTACGCATGTATTTATGCTTACATGCGTCTGGTCCACACTTGTGTCCATGCATACTCATGAGTGCAATTATGCATGTATGAATGTATGAATGTATGGGCGCATGCAGCGAGTGACTGGTCAGTGGGGAATAGAGTCTGGGTGATGGGGGATGGTGATGGTGATGGTGATGGGAGTGCAGTCTCGGGGTGGACTGGTGGGGGATGGGGTTATCGGGAACAGGGTGAGGGATGGAGGAGGATCGCGGTGCACAAACGGTGTGTTACTGGCACGAGCAACACCAGTGTTTTGCACCTGCCCGGAGAGGTTCAGCAACAAGCGCCCAGTCAGGTTGGAAATAAGGTGACACCGGCGTGACAAATAAGCAGCTGCGGCAAATGGTTTCCTTCCTGTCAGCATATTTCATAAGCATGGTCTGCTGCACACATTCAGTCACTGGATTCCAGGGCTTGGCATTGTGCTGCAAAATAATGCATTGTGAATAAAAAGTGAAACCATCGGTTCAGCCTCTCAGAAACTTAATTCGAAAATGCAGCCACTTCGTAGTCAACAAGGAACTAAGTGTGTAATTCCTGCACGGGATTTGCTGTGTGTACAAGCCTAAATCCTCACCACACTCTCCCCCCTGTGCAGCGTATGTTGTACAGGTTTACACTTCACTGCACTACGCTGCCCGTCCCTGCATCTTTTATCCTCCTCAGATGGAGAAACAGAAAAAAGGAGTTTACAGAGGCGACCCAGGAGAATGATTTTAATAGTAACACATTAATTAAATATTGCCTGAGTTGCAGCAAGAGAGCCTCTCCTCCAAATCAAACAGGATAAAACTTGAACTAATATCCCGAGCGAGAGTCTTACTCTGCCGCCAAGGCCAAAGCAGCCTCATCCGCCTGCCCACGCAGAGACAGCCAGGCTCATGCAGGAAAGGAAAAGGACACGCAGTAAAGGCCACTCTCTAATATAATGGCAAGTAACGCTGGACCGTCATAATCATCAACGGGTGGCTTGACAGCAGCGGGCGTTCAGCAGGAGCGTTTCCACTCAGAGCCTAAACGTGTCAGAAGCTCAGCCTGAGGTAATAAAGCCCTCACTGACAATTTCCCCTTTCATTCATGAAATAATTACTGTTGAAATAAAGCCTGACACGGTAATGATTTCTTCCAAACATCACAGGTTTGTGTGTGTGTGCGTGTGTGTGAAGCGGTGGTACATGAATGTTTCAGCAGCAAAGATGCTTCCAATGACCGCCTTTGTTTGGCACGCCCGAGGACTCTTCCTGCTGGCCTCAGAGAGACGGGGTTTACAACGGCAACACCTCCACACTAGCGCAGAGGGCAGCCGTGGGGATGCTGTATACAACAGGTCTGCGTGTGTGGGAGTTTGTGGTAGAGAGAAAACACAGGCGGAGAGAGGTACGAGGAGAAACAGAGAGCATGTATGTACGCATGCTTGTGCGGGGAGGTGCAAGAATTCCTCCCGAGCCACAATTAACCCAGACACAAAAGAACATAGCTGCACGGCAAACATGCGGGGCTTGGATTCGGCTTTGGCACAGCTTCACTTGGTTTCGGCGCAAGCATTCTTCCAGAATATAGGCCACTGGCTCGCAGTCAGGAAGAAAACTGGAATTCTATTATTTCCGCACAGAACAACACATCCGAGATACCTGTCAGAGCTCTGTGCACCAGACCGATGCACCACGCAATCTGTCGCTCAGCTGGACAGCTTTTTATTTGAAGATGATTGGAGAACGGTTCCACCAAATCAACCCTTGTTTCTTTCTTTTTTTTTAAGAAAAAGAAAAAACATGCTTGTTGAGCTTGCTATATTTAGGTGTAGCAGGGATGAAATCACCTGCACACACTCTGGCCCTGGGGCAAACACACACACACACACAAAAACACACACACACACACACACACACACACACACACACACACACACACACACACACACATATATATGCCTAATACCCAGTCAGAACATGATTTTATTTGTGCCTCTTCATAAACTCTGGAAGCTTTTATCTCTCCCCAAAAATGAAGCCACTAAAACGCTAATAGAATAGCAAATCCGCCATAAAAATAATAAGAAGTTATGAGAGGACAGAGACCTAAGGGAGATATGGGTGCATTTTTCCACTGCAGCTCATTAAGACAGAGGAGCTTCTCTACACATTCCAGTCAGGAACAGGCCATTAAGTCAAGCTCTAACAGACAGCTGATGGAGCGGACGCAGGTACTGTCTCTTGATAATATCAATAATATAAATCTAATTAGTTCTGCCAAAAATGAAATTGTCTACACCACATGTCTACTCACACACATGCCAGTGGAAAGTCAGGTGAAGTTGTGTAGCTTCACAGCAAAACAGCATTGAAGAATTCTCCTAAACAACTGACAGGGACATGTTTAAAGACCTAAGAAACAACCGGATAACGAACCGTGACCACACTGTACAGCTCGACCGCTGTGAGCCAAACTGATTTAAAATATGTTATTCACAACGCTGACTTGGGGTCGAGCTTGTGCATCCACTCCGTGGGCATGAGTGCTTTCAGCTTGGCAGCAACAGCTACAGATCTCTGCTTTAAACTAAAGGGTCAAAAACGTTGTGTCAAATCAATTCGGGGATTTCTGGGCTTCTGGCTTATGCCGAACAAGGTGGCCGGAGCCATTTCACGTCTTCATATTGTTCGTTTTTTTGGGGGGGGTTTTAAAACAATTCCCCATCTGCTTAAGATGTTCAGCAGAATGCTGTTTGGAAGCCTCAGAAATGTTTTGTGGACGATGAAACCTCACCTGACTTTTCCATCGGCGTGTGTGAACAGCTAATGACTGATTTTCAATTTTGGATGAACTTATCCTTTGACTTTTGGATCATTTTCAATGGATACAAAAAAGTATCTAAGATAGCAAGACTACAAAAGGTTGATTTCATGGTTTAGTGCACATTTTCCCACATTGTTGCTGAGCGGGTGGGAAGAATGAGAAGGGAGGAGTTGTAGTGACCCATTAATAGGTTTTTTGGTTTTTTTTTCATCATTTCGAGCCATGCTGATGCTCGTCCAAACAGCTCGTCTCCTCTTTCATCGTGATACTTGCATAACACTTCAACCATCGCGTCTTTTTCACAGTTCACAGATAGTGCTTGCCTCAGACTTCCCCCACCACTGATGTGAACACTTACGACAGTTCTCCTCATCACTGTTGTCCGAGCAGTCGTCATCGTCGTCGCACCTCCAGATGGTCGGTATACACCTTTTGTTGTTGCACTGAAACTGTCCATCCTCACACTCATCCGTTGCTGGAGAGACATAAACAAAAACAAGAACATGGGGGGTGGATGAGAGAGAGGAGCGTCCAGATGGACCAGTACACACAGCTGAGGAGCAGTAAACCCGCTTGTAGTTCAACTGTCATTTGCAAATGAATGCCTCATTGATATTCAGCGTTCATTCGGGTCAATTGGCTGAGGCGCTGTGAGCGTCATGGTCTGGGTTTTTTTTTCTTTTTCTTTTTCAGTTATGGGTCGAGATGATCAGAAAAGTGTTGTGGGAGCAGCAGCAGCAGAGGAGGAGGAGGAGGAGGAGGAGAGGGAGGATGAGAAGCAGGAGGAGGAGGAGGAGGAGAGGGAGGCCCCGGGACATTATTCCCCACAACGTGAAGACAAAGATTCAGTGTGGGCTGACGTTACTATACTACCTCTGATGCAGTATGGATGAGACACATGACAGACACGGAGGGAGAGAGGCTGGCTGCTCCCCACACTCAGCCACCACACGGCGGTTTATCCACCTAGCTAACACACGTTTACATTCAGTACGAGGAAAGTCTTCTTTTGTCTCTTTTTTTCTTTTTCTTTTTGTTTCCAGCACCAGCAGCTCTCACCTCCACACACACACACACACACACACACACACACCATATATTTCGTTCCACTACCGTCTCACGCGCGAAAGCAAGAGAAAACAAACACTACTGACCCTCCGAGAAATGAAGGCTGAGGACGACCGAGTGGAAAAGTAGCAGCGTCCTTATATCCGTCCACATTTCTGAAGCAGGTGATGGAGCTCATTCACATCCACAAAACAAAGCCCGGGAGCCGCTCGTGTTGTAGCGCTGCTGCTGCTGCTGCTGCGACGCTGCTGCCTGGCTCTCCGCCGTGAAACACTGCCCCCCTTCCTCCTCCTCTTCATCCTCCTCCCTCCATCCTTCCCCCCCCCGCCACACACACACACACACACACACACACACACACACACACACACACACACACACACTCCCTCCGCCTCACTGGCTGACCGGAGCGTGACGACAGCGCGATGGGCGGGGCCAAGACTAGAATATTACTATTACTTAACAGTGTATGATGATTTTGTTTTCATCTGCTTCTCTGTTTAAAGAGCGAGGTTCTTGCATTAACATTGGACAGGGCTGACAACAGCAGCTGAGCGGGCCTGTCATCATGCCGCCTACTGATGCAGTCTCGAAAAAGGAAGAGAACAGAAAAGAAAAACCAGCCCAGTTAGAAATGTTAGAAACGGTATGTGCTTAGTTATCATGGACAGGTGGGTCATTATGGGACAGAACATGCAGGGCTGATGTGATGTGAGCTTTTGATTAAAGAAAGGCTATATAACTTTAAAAGTCATTCTTGAGGAGCATACAGTAGTTGATAGTTGATTGCTAAGACTCATTACTCATTCTTTAATACTTCGGGTTTAGGTCCTGACAGCCAATACCTGATTTGGTATTTGATTACAGTTGATATTTAATGATTTGACTTCCTTTTCTTTCTTTTTTTCAGCGTGGATTGACTCCAGCATCTTGAATATAAAGATGATGGATGGATGGATTGAAAGACTCAACAATTTTCTATCTTTCTACAAAGGTTACATAGTGTTGGTGTTAAGCATTGCTTCAGTAGTGAATATTTCTTTATATAAGACTTAATTGTGATGTCTCCACGTCTCCTTTAATTGAAAAATTGAATTCAATCTTTGTGTATTAATATTTAGAATTGTAAAACATGTTTTATATTAAACCATATTTGGTGATTTGGCAAAGCTGATATCAATATCATACATAGTCACATAACAGAGTGCAGGGGTAATGTTGTATTTTTGCGTACTGACCGCCCTGGGTGCCTCAACAAAAAGTCTCTGGGACTTGTCAAATGGATATTGGAAATGGAGTGGCGCTAGTTCCCGGGTCAGTAATACAGTCATGCTATAAACAAACAAACACACAGTCTAACATACCAATATACAAGTCCACCCGTAAAGACAGAGTAGAAGTGTTTCATGTCCCCGACCACTTCTGTCATCTCATTCAGCGACCTGTTAGCAGCCGCCTTTTCTGAAGCATGTAAGTGCTTCACAATTCAGGTGTGGGGTATTTTACCAAAGTACTTTACCTTGTAACACAAGCCAAGCTTGCGTTAACCACATGTCTTATTTCAGCCGTCTAACCAAAAGCCATTCAAAAAAAACCTGTTGACTTCGAGACAAAAGTCCACAAAAGCTCATTTATTTCCAGGTATTCCAGAGTTAATCTCTGCTGCACTCTGCACACAAAAGAGGTAATCAGCGATGTCTGGATCGATTAAAGGCTCTTCAGACGCACACAGTTGTTTTCAATAACACTGCTGGTTAGACCTCTACTCAGGTTTAAGTTGGGAATCACATCATGTCACCAATCTAAGGAATCTAAGTGTGTAATTTGTCTCACCAGGTGAAAACAAAGCTAACAGGAGAGTGAGGGAGCTGTGGGTGAAGCAGTTTGTACACCCCACACAGTCTTAAAGGCCTTTCACTGCGCATATTTTGTCTTGTCTCAGAGTAAGAAGAACCGAGGTGTTTTTTTTTTAATTACCTTAACGGCGGCTCTGTTCTGTGACAGCGAGCCAACGTGCACACAGACACAGACGCAGCTAACTGGGACTCGGCCATCATTAATTTCATTATTTACAGCTCTGTCTCAGCGTGACACGTCAATATGTCTATAGTGAAAATACCTGGTTGGCTGGACCGTGGGTTTGCAGGGACCTCAGTATATCAACTATTTAAAATGGCACAACCTCTAATGATGGTGAACAACCTGCTGTCATCTCTAACTGAAAAAATCTGAAGGAAATACATGTTTTCATCATGTAGCAACACTTGCCAAGTTAACACTGTCAGGGCCTTTTAGTTCTTTATGAAAAGAACGAGCCAACAAGTTCTGTACAACACTGTACCATTAGCTGGAACACGTTGGTTGTAGGCTATAGTGTTAAATGCTCTCAACATTTGGTAATTTAACCTTTACAAGAGAAAAACTTCCAGAGCCTCTTAGTCCTTTTTGAAAAGACAGAACCAGAAAGTCATGTTGTCTTCTGGTGCAGCTGCCAGTTTGGAGGCTGAAGAGCTGAAAAATATCACGTAGCCCAACTGCTTGGCTGAACAAAATATCAATCAAACAAATGTGTTTTGATGCAGAAAACACATCATTTTTTTGTCTCCTTTATTGACGTTTTTAAAGAATACTGATCAAGAAACTACGCTTGTATTTATACGTTTGTCAGTGAGACTGAGAAAAAGAGAGAGGGGGGCCTGGGATGGCCGTGTCACACCCACTGAGCAAGTGAAATCAATTTTACAGCATGACATACCTGTAATAAATGGACAGCAGTGGGGACTAGCAGGACCAGATAGGAGGGGATCAGGAGGTCAAGCAATTGTGTGCCACTGTGGTGCTTTTGTGTTCACTTTGCGGGGAGTAGCCTAACTCAGAAAACCCTGCTAGCTGGAAGTCCACTCGGGACCGTGCCAGCGGATCTTTACAATCCCTCGAAAAATGTAGAAACGATAAAGTATGTCTGATGGAGAGCAGGTGAAAGACGTGGCACGACATGGCTCCGGGGAGGCGGAGACCAGCCAGCGCTCTGTGTTCCACCTGTTTCAGCATCTACACAAGTCTTTGTACAGCACCGTATCCTGTTCAACAACCCCATTATTAATATACCCCCCCACTTCTTGCAATAATGTGATATGATCCTCATCTATATGCAAATTATGCAAGTGCTAAGGTGAACCGCAGGCTATACGGTTTCTCAGAGGCAGCGGCAACAGGAAAAAAGCCCCCCGTACCTCTTTCATTAACCAAACTGCAGCGTTATTGCTCTTATTAAACACAATGAGGTAATACTCGTCGGCAGATAAAAGTGCATCAGTAGTATTTACAAGGTCTGGTGGCTCCGAGCCAGAGCGAACGAGGCTGTCTTTCAGAACTAGGCCACGACCATCGCTGACAGCATAATCAGTCATGTTGATGGAGATAAGCCGAAGGATGGCTTAATCCTCCTACCAACCTCAACATATACGCGAGCAGAAACTGGCACACATATGCACATATTTGCGCACACAATTGCATTCACAGCCAATAAAGTCAGGCCACTGAGGAGGAAATCTTGATAGCTGGGCCTGTTGTCATGGTTTCACGGCAAGCATCCAACGGGAAATGAGGCGGCAGGAGCAGACTGGAAGTGGTTGTTGAACAGGTGCTCGAATCTGTTTGAGGAATTATTGTCTGAAAATGAGCATGTTAGCATGATCAGCCAGTGCAATGTGAGCTCGTTCCAGACCTGCCCGTAACAAATCCACATTCTGAGCTGTGACCAGGGCATTTAGCTGTGCAGGAAAATATCCAAACACAGCGCAACAGCTGCCCAATTTTCTCAAAAATTCCACATCCCTTCAAGATTTAATCGCAACACTGCAGGTTGTCAGGGACAGGGACTTGGGAAAGTAACGAGTTTTTTTTAATTTCTACGATCTCTGCCATGCAATATGCCTATTATATAACGCGAACAGACCAGCTGCTCATAGACATAGCTCATATGCTGTAGGTTTTGCACTTTGAAAGATAATCATAACAAGTTAAGTACAGCATGTATTTTCATTCTTGCCCATCTGGCTTGCTCAAGTAAATGTTAAAGCCCTGAATGTTTGTTGGTTTAGTTGCAAATCTGATTCTCGCCCATCGGAGATAACAGCGACTAAATTGAATTTACAGTCAATTTGCTGAGAGGAGTGAGTCATGACTAAATGAAAATGCTTTTAGCACACTGAGGATTAAGTGTGGAGGCAGGGTATATCTGAGAGAGGGAGAGAGAGAGAAAGATCCTCAATCAACTGAAATGTGAAAAATAAAAATACTAGAGAGGTGATTTGGCACCTAACACAGCCCATGGTGCTTCAACTCTCCACTGGATTCGATCCTAAGACCTGTATTTCTCTAAAATCCAGGGAGATGCTCCCGTTATGCTCTTCTTGTGACTGTACAAGCTTTTGTGGAAAACAATATTTTCAACAAAGACCAAAAGCAAAGTTTTTAACACCCTTTACACTCTAAAGACATTAGAGAAAGCAGTAGAGAAAACAACAGAACGCAAGAACTTTTATTTTGAAGGTGCATCGCGGAATCAATTGGCAGAAATTGAATATAATATAATCACCGGAAACTAAGAATTGTTGCATTTTTGTCACCTTAGACTGAGCCTTATATACACTATATTGCCAAAAGTATTCACTCACCCATCCAAATAATTGAAATCAAGTGATCTAATTACTTCCGTGGCCACAGGTGTATGAAAGTAAGCACCAAGGCATGCAAACTGTTTCTACAAATATGTGTGAAAGAATATGTTGCTCTCAGGAGCTCAGCGAATTCCAGCATGGTACTGTGATAGGATGTCACCTGTGCAACAAGTCCAGTCGTGAAATTTGCTCACTCCTGAATATTCCACTGTCTACTGTCAGCGGTATTATAACAAAGTGGAAGCAATTGGGAATGACAGTAACTCAGCTACGAAGTGGTAGGCCATGTAAAACACTAGAGCGGGGTCAGCAGATGCTGAGGCACACAGTGCGCAGATGTCGCCGACTTTCTGCAGAGTCAATCGCTACAGGCCTCCAAACTTCATGTGACCTTCAGATTAGCGCAAGAACAGTGTGTAGAGAGCTTCGTGGAATGGGTTTCCATGGCCGCATCCAAGCACTATATCAGCAGGTGCAATGCAAAAGATCGGATGCAATGGTGTAAAGCACACCGCCACTGGACTCTAGAGCAGTGGAGACGTGTTCTCTGTAGTGACGAATCGAGAGTGAGAGCCAGGCCTTCCCATACATACAATCAGTGTGTGACCTCACCAATGCGCTTCTTGAAGAATGGTCAAAAATTCCCATTAACACTCCTACACCTTGTGGAAAGCCTTCCCAGAAGAGTTGAAGCTCTTACAGCTGCAAAGGGTGGACCAACGTCATATTAAACCCTATGGATTAAGAATGGGATTGTCACTTAAAGGGATAGTTCGTGTTTTTTGAAGTGGGGTCACATATCTATGGTCAGTCTATTCCCTACAGTAATCGCCGAGAGCCGCTCCAGCCCAGACGCTCAGCTTTGTACTGCAGTGAACAGGGCCCTCCTGTCCAGCAACTGGGCCTCACACTGTATTTCGCCGCTCGCAGATCACATGTTGCCCAGTTGCACTAAAGCGTAGGGATACAGAGGTTCTACAGTTGAGGCGATGTAAAGCGATGCAAATTCGTGAATGTGAATTGAGCAGCGGCAGGTGTTTGAGGGGCAGGGGCGAATACAATTAAAAGGGCACCTGATGAATGTGGTGGATGATCGGTGTGGAGAAATGGCACTGGAAGAGCACCCGAGAGGGCAATTCACCGAGTGCCGTCCAGTGGAAGGGCACATGACAGGTGGTATTTCGAAAAGAGGGAGTCATTACTGGTGCTTTCACATTTGGTTTTACCTCTAAAAAAAGCAGTGTAGATCTTTGTTTCTCGCGGCATCTTAACACCCTCCTGCAACCCCTTGCCTCAGGCTGCGTGTTTCCCTCATTAGGCTGTATCATCGTAACACTTTTTGGAGGCCCGAAGAGATATGTAGTATTTCTCAAGCAAACACCAAAGAGCAGAATCCTGTATTATTATGTATCCCAGTAATCATCTAACAACCTCCCTGAGGTTGGGAGCCACCGATCGAGTAGAGATGCACAATATGGTCAAACTCGTATTGCATTAGTATTGACAGATATTGCAGATGTGATCGACAGCGAGTGGGAATCATTTCTGCAAACTGTATCCGTTGATGAGGAGACATTTGTTGGGGTCTGGACCAAACAGACATCTGGAGAACAAGACTTGTAGGTGAGGGCATCTCTGCAGCACTGCAGTGCTTAATAAAATGCTGTTTTGTCACACACACAACTTTACCTAAAAGAAAGCTTCTTTGATTCGGATATTGCTTTATTGCGATCTGAACATTTTACTGACTTACTAAAGTGGGATTATTAATCATTTTGCAGGTATTTGGTCATAAACAAAAGTGTTGGAACAATTGGAAGGATCACTTGACTCATCACAATTCACCCAGAGGGGAACAAGAACGTCTGTGCCAATTTTGACGGCAATCTGGCCACAGCATCTGTTCAGATACTGCTAAAAGCCATATGTTAACCTGCTCGTGGCCCAAGAGGAGAAGTCAGTAGGATTCACTGCAGTCCGTCCTGGAGTTGGTGAGGTTGTAATACCACAGTATTTCCCATGTAGCATTTGTTTAAGAGGGGATTCTTTGCTGAGTAGAAGTTTGTGTGACATCTACTGCAGAAACTTCCCCACATACGCTGCAGATGTTTACAGTAAAACAGTATGTATTATTCTGCAGAGTACAGCACATGCCACGTCAAATCCTTCATCGCTCGAGCTTTTTGACAGGCTGTCTTCAGATCACCGCTGCTACTGAGATGAAGTCACTTCATGACACATCCCTGTCCCTGCCTGAGGGACATCCAGATAACTGTGTCGGGGTTCGTAATGGAAGGAAAGTCGTAGCGATTATGCATTGCAGGGTCGGTAAGGTTTGTCTCTATTCGCCCCGTGCGTCGCATGGGCCTCTAACTTTGGCAGCAGAGGCTTTTCATTTGTCACAGCAGCCACTCGGGATGACATGCCACATCTTCTTCACATCGTGGATTCAAGAGAGGCTTCCATCATCCTCACATACAGCCACAGCAATCACGGCAGATCCCTCTGCATGTGAGCAGCATTTCAGTAAACAGTGACTCCCACATCGGGCCATGTTTCTTATCTAATTAACCTTTAGGGGACATTTGTTGATCATGCATACTGTTTTTTCCAGCCGTGCTCCGCTTTATGTTCGCACAGCTGCAGGAGCTGGCATCAACAGGCTTCATGGTTGAGTTACAGTGCATCCTCTGGGCCGGTGAGCGTTTTAAAAACTAGGTTTTTTGTACCTTGCTCAAGAACACTGCAACAGCTGCTGTTGACAGACGAGCGAGCCACATTTGCTCAGCTTCCTCCCACCTTTCACCAGCTGGTTGAGGGGAAACTGGAACAGCGATGCTCTGGTCACAAGCCCTGTTTGTCTAACCCAGTGGTCTGCAACCGTGAGATTAGTTCATCCTCTCTGGTTGGTGCTGCACCTGTTAGGTGAAATCAGCTGCTGGAGAGTCAGGCCAGAATGAGGAACTGTTCACACAAATCTCTCCGGGGCACATTCTTGGACACCGGTATGTCAGTAGGCATCCTGCTGCAGGTTTGTGGAGGCCGTTGTCTCTGCTCAACAATCCCCCAGCCTCCTAATCTTAACCATAGTCAGCTATCACTTTCTTGACACTATAAGCAGAATTTAATCCTTCCTCCACACACCCAACACAGTTTAAGAAAATACAGTAAATATGTAAAAAAAAAAAAACTTGTAGGATGTTCTTTTGGATGTTCCTCTTGAATAAGTGATAAAGGATGTATATAAGCTTATTTATGGGTCTTTTTCAGGATATATTAGTGGTGTGCATAGCAAAATATGATTGCACAAAATTATGGTAAGTTACTTAGAGGTGCAATTTGTGAGATTTGGCAACCTGCAAGTTTATCGTGAAAAGAATAACACCAGAGTAACTGCATGCTGCTAACTGTAGCTGCCATTAGCTAGTTAGCTCAGTTAGCTGTGTGGCTAGCAGTCTGGACTGGGAGCTTGGACCACTGGGGAAGTGTTGATGTCTAAACCTCTCGCATAGGAGCTTTGGACCAGGACGGTCGCAGCTAGCTGGTTAGCAAGCTAATTTAAGTGGCTGTCTCGGTAACACAATACATAGACATCATATGATCAAAACTGTTATTCCCTCCATCATCTGTTGATGATATTAGTACATTTTTGAATGTTTTCAACTATAATCCTTACATATTACACCTTTAAATTATTAAAAATTAAACTTAGACTGCTATGAAGATTGGTTAGACACATTTAATCATGTTCTGTAATGTGGTTCATAGCGAAATGTTTGCACTTTTTACCCCTCTTCATTTGATTTATACTCATTTTGTAGATAATAAACACAATATATGATCAGCTCAGTAAATATGATGCATTACAAAGATTAAAGTACACAGCAGCGCATAAATTAAGCAAAATAAGCTGCACCACCACTGCATACATGCTGCACAATAGGTATATTTTTCAATGTAACCACTTTTAAATGTTAAACTTAAACAATTTAGACCTACTTGCAATGATTACTTTTACATTGTGGTTATCTACAGGGCTTCTGTCCAAACATGGAGGCTGCTGCCCTCTTCAGGCTGATCTACAGCAACAACAACACATTTGGCATGGGAATACAGAAAGCATGTATAATTGTAAGGTTGATGTGTTATTAGTGTCAATGGGACAGGTCAAGATGCATTTTAAAAAACATGTGAACCTGTCGTATTTAAATGAATGGAGTAAACATTGCTATAGCCTTGAATTACACTGTCTTTCTAAGTAGTATATTTATGACTGCAGTCTGTTGATGTGGCTCTCTAAATTCAGTTTTAACTGAAGTCAACTTTCAAATTTATTTGTCGCTTAAGGGCAGATGTAGATCAAATAAAAAGGGCCAAAGACAAAAAGACAGACGCAATTACATAAACCGTGTTATCATATACAGACCCGAGCAGCACTGCCAAGGTCAGCCTCAACATGCAGCGTTGTCACAATCCACAAAGTACAAAATTATCACCATCATCAACATCCCTAGAGCGTCAACACGAAACACCGTCACAACTGTCTTCCACCCCCTGACCTGAATGAAGGAGGAACATGGCCATGGCAACCCATGAGTGCCTCTGTATGTTGACTCTTACAGAGGAGAACCTGAACCAGGAGCCAGAGGGTAGTGACTGGAACTGTGAAGGAGGAGAGCAGTGACTGACAGGATGGATTTTGCACTTTCGCAGCACCTGTCTGCTGTACGGGTCAGTGAGGCTGCTTTGCTGGACTCCTATGATTTTGCTGCTGAGCCTTCACAACGTTGGAGAGCTCAGTCTTGGCCTGGACACGGTCATTTCCAAGATGAAAGGGAACGTTAAAACGTAATGTAGGATTTATAAATCATTGTCTCGATGGTCCTATCCTCATTGGATTGCACCATTTTATGGAGGCAGAAGAGGCGTTGCTAGCCTTTTAGGTAGAGCATCAAGTACCAAAGGTATCTGTAGGATTCCACCACTTCTACTGCCTGCCTCATAATAAGGGTAGTGATCTGAGAGGACTTGCACCTGAAATTAATTTTCAGATAGTGGCCTCATTTAAAGGAGCTTGAGGGTACACTTTGGAATCACGGCTAATTTTTGATAAATAGACTTTTTGGACATTAGTGATAGCGAATGTCGAGCACATGTGGAGGGAACTTCAGGCTGAACTGCCTCTATAATGCCAGAATCAAAGCAGCCTTTCATAATTTATAAAAAGCAGAATGATTTAACCTATATTGTGCTCAGGATGAGCGTCAAGCGTATTTCATTCCCATATCTGTCCGTCCATTTCCTACATCCACATTTATTAGGGCCTGCTGCACTCTGGAGTCTCTCCCAGAATTCACTGGGGAAATTACAAGGCTATTCTGTGACAAGGCAGACAAACAGATAAACAAACACATATTTACCAGCTGTTCATAAAGATGCATATTTGATAATGAGGTGTCACAGTCATATCGCAAAATATTGATGTATCTAGTTTGACTGCCGGGCTAATTGCTTTAATTAAGACGGCATTAAAACCAAACACACACTGTATTCTGTTGCATTCAGAAAACAAGAGTAAAATAGTCACTCGGCACCTTCACGATCATACAGCACAGACGACAACAATGTACCACAGTTAATTAAAGCACTCAATACTAAGAGTTAATAAAATGTCCTGCTGTATGTCTTGATTTGACTAGAGAGTATTAAAAGACACAGAGTCATGTGGTAGCTTGTTGCCACCTTGTGGGTGAATCATGGTGACTGGAGACGCACCGGTGGGTGACTTCTTTGGATTCATATGTTTCTCTTGCTATATAAAACAAAAGAAAGCCAGCACTCTGAATTAAACAAAAGCAAAAAGTAAGGGAAAAAAATCAGGATAGGTCGGCTGTAGTCATTTCAGTATTCATTACTAGTTCTGGTCATTGTAATCAATAGAATCCTTTAGGGTGCAATATCAGGCATTTAAACCAGGCATTCATATGTTTCTTGGAGGTTTAGATGAGTTGGTGATGCAAAAGCAAAAAGTAATATTATAGATATTAGTGAGTCAGTCCAGTAGATGCTTCTGCCATTAAAATGAAACCATCCATCCATCCATCCATCCATCCATCCATCCATCCATCCATCCATCCATCCATCCATCCAATAATTTGAACTGTTGCCTCGGGCAGCTGCTACAGGTACATCAAGAAAGGACTGACAGATTTAAGGACAGCTTCTTCCCCAGAGCCCTCACCACTCTGAACCCAACACTCACCAGTGTTCTACACAGTGCAATATATGCTGCAGTATTTTATTTTGTTTTATTTTATTTATTTATTTTTGCTGGGTTGCTTGTTGCTTGTCTCTTGTGCACCCTGATGTGAAGCCGTTCTTATTTTGTTGAACATTGTATTATGACAACAAACTCTCTGATCCAATCTAATCTTCATTTAATTGGCTTCAGTTGAAAAGAGACGAACTGTACACTTTGGGATATTGTCCACTAGGGGGACAAAGTTCATTTTGAGCTGCTGCCCCACTCTTTTATTAAGGAAGCCCCCTCTGTGACTCATCCTGCTGAATTTGCTGAAGGACTCATGTGAGGCTCAGTATCAGCTCGTCACTGTCCTAAAGTTCTGTAGCAAAGAGATTTATCTATGGTAGCACTGTAACAGAATGGACACAATACTGAATTTCCTTTTATTTGTCACTTGCCACGTGCCATAATGTTGGACTGCCAAAATTGTGACAGGAATAGATATCCTCTGCCACCAGAAGATAGAGTTTTATTTATTTATTTATTTATTTTTAGGTTTTTGAGTGATCTTTTAAGAAATTAAAGTGACATATTTTTAGTATAATGTTATAGCTGAGCTGACAGGCACTTTCAGTCAGAAGTGAGGGAGGCTCGACTGCAAAGAGCTGCAGATTTGTTCAGGTACCGCGATGACACATCACCCTCCGTTCAGCATGAGGATGAAAGACTTCTCTCCTCTACCTTAAATGACACATTGGAGCCACTTTTCATTTACATCTTCTCAAAAAATACTTTATGGTTGTCTGAAGGAAGGCTTGTAAGCTTAAAAGACTGGAGTGAAAATCTAAATGTCAGGCACAGCTGTAACCGATAGCATTAAAGTGAAACTCTCGCCAAAAAGCAACCGAGGCTTTATTTGTGATTGTATATGAGTCAAACCTTCGTGTAAGAGCATAACTACGTCGGAAGAGGCGCTTTTAAGATTTTCCGTAGTTTCGTTTTCGGGCAAGCTAATTTTCAGCAGATTGCATGGGGCACTCATACGCTAGTATTAAAAAAGCTATTAAAAAACTGAGAAGGCTGAAACAAGAAACATGAAACTTTGCTCGTAGTATCACCAGGGTCTCTACACATGAACACGAGCACTGAGAACATTGTTTGAGGAGCGGTCCACCATTACTCGCCTTCGTGTTAGGTCTCACTCGGGGATCAACGCTTTTTGTCTGCCATAATGGCGGCGTGCCGAAGATACAGCTGCTAACATGAGTTGTTCAAAAACCTTCTTTTTAGTAAACTCTGTGTACACAAACAATGTTCTGAATGCTCGTGCACAGGTTTTCATTTTATTTAACGTTTAGAGAGAGCCATCTGAGCTGTCATCCATTTCCTGTCTGTAGCTTCATGTCCAACAGACAGTTGTAAAAGAGCGGTATCCATGCACCATATACCAGCACCACAAGCCGAGTACCATCTGTTTCTATTATATTGGCAAAAAAGACTGCCGATATCTAAAAAACTTAAAGACTCTCAAGAAAACAATCTAGACGGACAAATATGTTTTTTGTGTGTGTTGAACTGTGCCTTTAAATTCAAGATGAAATACCCTTGGTCATGGCAGGTGCATTACTGGAAGACACGTATCAGCAGGCCCCCGGGTCAGTGAGCGTCTTGCTGTGTCCTATCTAAGAGCCACAGCGTAGTGTGTGAATGACGCTATCCTTTGGATCACAGAAACACCATTATCAGCACGCGCTGACATCACTCGGCCCTCCGCAGCAGCAGCAGCGCAACGCCCCGCCACGGCCCACACACACACACACACCACCGCTCGCCTCCTGCAGCACAATCATTGTGTTCAGCGGCCGGCCCATTGTCTGCGCAGGGGCACGCTGGACAATGTCGCCAATCTCTGTCCAAACCATGATCCAACACTGCTATTGTGACCCCGTCGTTTTCCCACTTAACCGGACAAGATGGTGTTCCCGTGTGATTAGAGGAGAGGGTGGGGGGGTGGGGGTCCTCTGTTCTGCCTGGCACTGGGGTTGAGAATGTGAGGACGGCACAGATTATCAATCTGTGACGTTGGTGCAGTCACTGAGAAGACATGTGGACGGGCTCGTTGCACAACACAAGGATGTCACCGTCATCTTGACCTCTCCGCTGGCAGTGAGTTTCGCGCGGTAGGAGTTAAAGCTTCTCTACGTTTGGATCCTGTTTCTCTGCCTCCAGTGTGAAGTCAGGATACTTCTACCATCTACAACGTCGGTGGAACACTTCCCTCAAATCTGGATTACCCATACAGTCTTTTCTGCCAAGTGGAAACTGCAAGTCCACACAACTGTTGGGTTCCCAAACCGGCCATTGTAATGCTTTGACTAAGGCTGTGTTATGGGAGGCAGATGGATGGACGGCTGCACACGGCGCTCGTCTGTGCTCATCATCACTGAGTGAGTGGCTGTTCTAACAGAGGTTGAGATGGAGCACAGGGTGGTCCTGCTCTCATCGCTGTCGTAGTTAATAGAAAAATAACTGTTAAAATCTCTTTGAATGTAAGTTTGAATCCTGCTGTTGTGTTCTGATCACCCACCCAAACTCTGCACAATCTTCTAAGGTCTGGTTTTCATGCTGGATGAGCTGTGAACACGGCCATGCCCGAGATGCAGACTTTCTACCAGCCTTACGATATCCGTCACCCCCCGGGGTTCTACTTGGACCCCAGCCTGGTGCAACGACGTGTCCTGGACGATCAGGTGGAGCTGTGGTGGTCCAGAGAGCCACGCCACTCGATGTTGTGCTACTGTGCCTCCGTGGCGCTCATAATGGCGCTGGGACTGGGTGGCGTGGGCCTCCTCTCCACCACCACCAGCCTGTCCGGGGAATGGCGCCTCGGGGTCGGCACCACGCTCTGCCTCTTAGCCCTGGCTGTCCTGCTCAAGCAGCTTCTCAGCTCTGCCATCCAGGACATGAACTGCGTGCGTAGCCGACGCCGGATCGACCAGCTGAAGAGCGGCGGGAGGGCTGACCCGGCGCTGATCTTAGCTGTGGGGCTGGCAGTGACGCTCTGCGGGACGGTGCTTCTCTGCATGGCCACCATCGGCAGCCAAAGCCATGACAGCAGGGAGATGCTGGTGTCTAGTCTGGTGCTGATGGCTGCTGGGACAGGCATGGCTCTAGCTGTTGTGGTCTACAGCGCGCTCACGTACCTTAAAAAAAGAAGGGAGCAGAGGAGGAGGGCGTTGATGAGAGTGAGCAGAGCGAGGATGCTGGGGAGCCGAGCCGTCAGGGTGTTCAGCGTCTCTGGGGGACAAATGAGCCAGGCCAGGAGGGAGGCGACCTCCAGCAGGACCAGTCTGATCTGAATGGACTCACTGGCCACAATCACTCAGAGATACAGGATGAAAGATGAAGTTTGTGTAGTAAATGGGCTAAAAGCTGTTGGGTGTTGAGGTACCTACCTAGTAATAGTTACAAGACAGAACAGACTGCTGCATCACGTGGATCAACAGTGGCTCAGCGGTCCGATGAACACGCCATCTGCTGTGTCAGTAACACTTTATCCATCATTAAAGGTGCACTATGAAGCTTTTAACCAAAAGTGTCTGAATCTGAATCTTCATTCTTTGTATTCAGGACTGAACACACCAAACGAACAGACTGTTTGCAGGACCCCTCGAAGAAGCCACCTTTCTTGCTTCATACTGTGTTCTGGGGACCTTATTTCCATTTGAGGACATATCGTTTATTCAGTTATGGAAGCACTGTATATACAATAAATATATCTGAGTTTGTCTTATTTCCAGTTTGATACAGTAAGTGTAGTTCTGAGTCTGAATTTATTTTCCAAGAAGACAGAGTGCACCTTTAATAAATGGTAAATTTATAGTTATTCAAACTTTAGTTGTTTAGTTTAGTTATGACAATGTTAGCAAACAACACTTTATAAACCATTTATAAAGCAGTTGCATTTTGTAAAGTTGCAACTGATGTTAATAAACCTTAATAACTGCTTAATAGAGTTTATAGAGATTTCATTGTTTGGTAACACTGTCATAACCATCAACCAAAGTTTAAATAACTATAAATTGACCATTTATTTATGGTGGTGGTGTGTCAGTGTTACCCAATGTGTACATCCAATCAGACATTACTGTGATGCAAACGTACGGAAGCCTACAGATGCCAGTGAGAGAATTGTTGTTGTTGTTTTTTACTAAATTTGTTTTTGATCTAGGAAAACATTTCCTTCACCTGCTTTCACAGATGTAAAGAATAACGAATTAAAAGATTAAAACGGGCCACCACATTTTTTTTCTTTCTTGCCCCTCAGGGCTTTTGTACATACTTTGTTCTGTGTTAATAATGATCATTTTTCTGTTCTCTACCACTGACTCAATGATGATGAATGTTGACCAAGTAAGTGAACGGCAATGGACTTTATTTATTACGTACATTTCTAATAAAAATCAGTCTATACATATTATTGCATTAAAAAACTTTTTTTTCCCTGCCTTTCCCACAAACTGATCATTTTTAAACAGAAATCTGTAACTTTCTTCACATCCAGTTTTACTACAGTGTGCTTACTTCCTTAATTGTTGATTCACAGTCACAATATAATCAACTGCCCAAAATGAATGTGAATACTTAACTTATTTGAGTGATTGGCAGGCGATGTCAGAATTTCCCATTGCAAGACATGGATGATTAAACATGTAATCCATTGATTTTAAAGTCCTGATTTAAGGTCATTTTGAGGTTCATACTTTTATTTTGGTGCATCTAATCTATGTGCTTAAATGTTATTATTTTTCTCATACTGTTTCTATTTCCCTTCTGTCTGAACACTCTATGTTAGCTCCCATCTCTTTAAAGCCCAGTCTGCACTGATTGGTCAGCTCTCGCAGGCCTGAGCAGGCATTGCCGTACAACCAGTTATTATAACCAGTGTTCATGACTACAGTCCTGAACTGCTCACTAATTAAATAATATAAACACATATATGTTATTCAGAAAAGTATCCTTAATACAAACAGCAGATACACTGTGTTTCCATACAGTATATTTTGGCTGTTGATGTGTAATTTGAGGCAACAATACGTAATATAGGTTAAAATGTACCTGGAGATGAAGCCCAGCACGCAGTAACTGTTTCTTGGTCATACCGTAGTCACAGGGAGGCCTGAGCAGGCGCCGCCCAACAACCATTTATTACAACCGGTGTTGAGATGGGATCGTTGTGTTGTGTTGTGTAGTGACATCACAACCTTATGAAAGTCCTGAAGACCCAGACCCAAAATGCATTCACTCTAGTCTCCAAGTTTTTAGAGCCATAGCCCAGGTTGCAGATAATCTCTATTTTTTCATTTACCTACTGTACTATCCAGTGGGATGTGCTCATCATACGTCACTAAAATGAACTCAGTGAGAAGCAGTAACATTTTTCAAAAAAATCTATTTACTTTTTTTTTCATTGCTTTCATCTAATCAAACTATTTAAATGTGGCCATTTAACCATTTTTAGCAACTGTGGCTCGATCAGTTTTCACATTTATCGTATCATCGACTGCACATTTTCAGCGTTTCCCAAACTATGAATCAGTCCTTTCAAGGGGGTCATGGGATGATATCAGAGCGAAAAATGAATGTAAATTTTGAAAGATGTGTGTCATTGTTTTATCTCGTGATATCTATAGTTGTGACTATTCAGGCCTAAGACAGTTATCTTTAGTGGAACCACACACAGTTCAAAGACACGTGCATGGTGTGACAGGAGGTCACAAGCACTCGTGTTTCAGAATCAAAATCTCTACAATATAATTTCGTCTCCGTCATGCTCCTTCTATCTAATCAGCCTATAGTGAACTGAATATCATCGTCGCTGTCTTCCATATCCTCGTCCTCCCCCTCCTCCTCTCTCTCCATCTCTGCCCTGTGTTTCTCGCTGGCCTGGATGTAATTATCTTCAATGAAGCCATCGTCATCTTCCTCCAGTTCTCTTCCGGTCCCTCGGTCCATCCCCACTCTGCCCATCACGCTGCTAGGGAAGGAGGCCTCCTCCTGGCCATACTGGCTGACCCCGTCAGACTCCTGGAGCAGGGAGTGCCTGTAGCTGGCTAGGAAGCGATGGAAGACGCGGAACTTGACCACCATCACGACGAAGAGTGAGATGGTGAGGACTGTGCCAAGTCCTGCAGCCAGATAGGACCACTCCAGAGACTTTGGGCTGTCATCTGTCCCAGCTGTGTCTGGGAGGAGAGTGGGGAAAGAATTTACTGCCTTCGCATGTAACTATAAAGACAGTGAGGTCATCGCCAGTGCGTCCAAATTGTTTCCTATAACTGGAGTTATATAGGGTTCAAAGTTCCTCAGGCACTCCTGCTTGTAAATAGTTAGAGGATGGTTAACAGCAGAGCGTGCCTGTGTGCTACTTACTTTGATTAAGAGTTTTGTTTGAGCTCTCTGTCTCCGCCAGAAGGTTAGGGGGTTTCTGCCCCTCTACAGCAGGTACAGCAACCAGATGTGCTTCTCTGACGAAAGCGCCGCAGAGAACAAACATAGCAAAGAGGCTGCAGCTCCACCGGCCCATCGCTGTTGTCCTGAGGGAGCAGCAGAGGACAGTCATCAGCTGAGGATCAGAGGGTGTTAGGAAAGGCCCCACATCTTAAATATGAGGGACAAACCCATTCAAAAAAAAGCAAAAAAGAGTTGTACATGACTACATAAAAATTTCTCCTCACTGTCCGTCCCGTTTTTAATTCTGCTTTTCCTTACGTGGGATTTAATCACGTCTCCCATTCACACACATTTTAATTCAAATATTTGATTAGGCTAGTCACTGCGCCGACTGAGGTGATCACCATCACTGTAATGGTAATCGTCAACACTTTGTTTGGGGGAATCACAAGACTGAAAAATCGTCGACAAACACCCTCCGGAGCGCAATCTGGTGAGCTCTGATCGTCATCTTTCATTCCCTGCTACAAGGGTGAGTTATAGACGGAGCCAGCGATTATGGTGTCTTCAACCAGCCAATAAACACTACTCTTGTAGTGCTGGAAAGGACTCCGTAACAAATGAGTTATTTGGAGCTGTGTTGAAGACCTGGTGGTCAAAAATGTTAACTTCTTTATGACTGGATTTGTATTGATTTAGCCAGTATAATAAAGGAGTGCCTGGATGGCCTCTGGTTTTTCCAAGAGCACCTGACACAGTTTTCATCCACGCTGTATTACACACAGTAGAGCAACAAGTCATCTCCTTTTCTCCCCTTTTAGTATAATAATTTGACCTGAACCAGCTGGAAGATGTGTGATTAGATTGTCCTCTTTGCTACACAGCAACTGCCACATGATATTTGGGAGTTGCCAGCCAGGTCAGGTCTTGAGCAACGTTCATGACTACAGTCCTGAGCTGCTTACTAATTAACTTTAAACATAACATGAAGACATGTATGTTATTCAGCAAATAATCCTTAATGCAAATAGCAGATTTAAAGCGGCTGTTGTGTAATTTATGTAATTTGAGGAAGCAGTATATTGGTAATATCAATTAAAATGTACCTGGAGGTGGCGGCCAGCACCTATAACTGTTTCTCAGTCGTAAGCTGATCATATAACTAAAACAGACCCAGTGTTGTCTAAACTACATCACACCATGCCGCACACAGCCACACATATGACACACACACACACACACACGCACACACAACAAAAATGTAAAGTGACTTGCCTGTACACAAGAGGATAACAAACAGAACAGGTGTTTTTCTCCTCCACTTGACTCTCAGCCGCTGTTTTTGTCTTCCTCCTCAGCTCCCTCTGAGAAAATAAAGACACTGTCCGGGCAAAGGTTGCAGCCTAGAATGTCACCCTTCCTGCGCCGTGGCTCAAGACACAGATGTTAATGAGTAACTTAATGAGTAAATCTCTCCTCCTAATTCCTCTTTCACTCACTCTTCCAAGCCGAAGTAAATGTACACAAACGGGGTTCGGCTTTTCTTGAATTTTTTGTTCTATCTTTATTCAGAGTATTACAACGCAGACATTTTACCGCCACAGTTTAAAGGGGCACTATGCAGCTTTAGAGAAAAAAATTCAAACTCAGAATTTTAACATTTACAACATGAATTAGTTAATAATTCAAACTCAGAAATATATATATTTTTTTCCATAACTGAATAAACAAGCTGTTCTCAGAGGAAAATAAGGTCCTCAGAACACCGTTTAAAGCTAGGAAGGTGACAGGGTCCGCCACATATAAACAAAGTTAAACAGAATGAAACTGTGCTGCCAGTTTATGTAGTCAGTTTGTTTGGTCATGCAAATGAAGCGAGGCATAAAATAAATCCGTCAATAAGGATTCAAATGTCCCAAAACGACAGAGTGCTCCTTTAATCTTTCAAAAGAAGAGGTTAATTATCAATCGATAAACGTCATTGAAAATTCAGTGAGGGGGACAAAGAAAGCCTTTGGAGCTCAACTGATCACAGTTGTTGCATGTGCGCTCCGAGGCCAGACAGTGGCACTGTTATCACATAAGACATAAACCTCACAGTCAACATGCTGTATGTATGTGAAGGTAAAAAAAAAAGAAAGAAAGAAAGAAAAACCCTCTGGCTGTACATTGCTTCAGTGGATTTGTCTCTTATAAATAGCCTTCTCTCCCCTCTAACCCCTTACCACTAAATCATCAGGTGCTTCAGGTGCTGTTGAAGAGCTGTGAACTCATTTATTACCAAGTCATGATTTCTCCTCCAGCGAGGGCGAATCATGTGTCTTCAGACGAGCCACAAATGTCTTTAGGATTGTGACACTCCACTCAGAGAGACGCGATTATCCTCTCTGCATCTTTCATCACCGAGGATAGAGCCTGCTTTACAAAAGGAGCAGCTTTGGTTCCTCTTGTTCACTGCACTGAATGACCGGTGGCCTTTTTCTAATCACCTTCACAGTGATGATGAACTGACATGAAATGCTTATACAATTTTGATTACAAAGAGTTGAAAGTGCACAGTAATCACTTTCTTCCAGTTTTTCCCAGAAGCTTTGGCCGTGAAGTCCTCTCATCTCTAATGAACGTGGCGTCTTTTTCTTCGTAAAACTCTTTTCTTTTTAATCAGCTCCGACCAGCGTACAGTTTAGGGACAGCACAAGGGTGGAGAGATATTATTGTATTACATTTCAGTTTTTAAAATCAGCACTATTAATATTTATATTGAACAAGAAAAAACAGTGAAACGACCCTCCCTCCAGTATCTCAATTATGTTGGCACAAAAGCATAAAGAAATAAATGCATTACCGTTGCAGCTTTTCCCCTCTGCCTCTAATAATTCATGTACAGTCCCTTAGTTTCCATTTTCCTATTTGGGTTATCAGATGTGAGGACGGCAGTGTAGCTTTGGATGTGAGTGTTTCTTGAACTGTGTACTGCAGCACTGCATTTACCAGCCCGTCAGATTGAATCTATTCATTGGTAGAGAAAGTGAATTAATTTGTGGTCGTTTCTTCACTTTATATCTGCGTGCTGTCTATGTCCCAACGTCAAGTTTAAAGGATAAGTTTGCAGATAAACATAACATTCAGTCACTATCTACCCTCGGGGCTTCCAGCGAATCGGATTACGGATCTGGAGGAGTTCTACGAATCCTTTCACATTTTTTAAATACATATATTCATCATAGCCTGCTGTGTAATTTGCCACCAGCAGTGATATGTCTCTATGATGGTTCTCATGTGTTTACTGTGCCTACGTGCGCCTTTCATCCGCCACCATTACTACTGGACTTCCAATCCTGGCGGCGAGCAAACAAATCACATCTGTCATTATGGACAGTCGGTATACACGGTTACAATCCAAAGCCAACTGAGAATGATTGCAGCCACGGACATAGTGTTCACGTTTTGCACTTGGCCTTTCCCACTCACCAGTCAGTTATCAAGGCCGCTCTAATGCATTAACACAGATCATTAAAACACAGACGTCTCTGTGTAACTGGAAGCGCAGAATATGCTAATGGGGGTTTTACCAGTCCACCTGTTCTGAGTCAGGAATACAGTTTTTTTTATCCCCCGGTGTGCAGATTAGTGGGTAATCAGACTGTCAGAGAAGCTCCAGCCAATTTCAGCTCTCCCTTAATGCTCACTGTCAGAACTGAAGCTGACCAGAACGTCTCTGGCGCTTTCAAACCCGCAGTGCGCTGAAACTTGTGGGATTATTCATGTTGAGGGTGCATTAAATCCTTTATCTCAGCCAAGGAAATAAGGCCATTTAAAAGGAGTGTCTCATGGTCGCCACACTGATCACAGCCATTTATTGGTTTGTCGCTGACACCCTTTTTCACTGAGTTTTCTCACCAGAAATGCCCCTGCGAGCGTTCCAAATCGCTTCCCCTGTCTCTCTGCGGATGGAGATAAAGATATCCATCTGACTTTAAGTCTCACCGACCCATCTAATCTTCTTCTCTCCATCTCCCCAGCTGGCATTTAAAGCAACGGGGGAAAGAGGGAGAAGAGAGAGCCTTCATCATCAGAGCTGCTCAGCTGGATATGGTTACTACAAAGACAGCAAATGTCCGCTTGGCAGAGTAGATGCTGATCTGAAAAAAGATCAGCCAGCAACACATGCAGCTCTAATGGCAACATCTGATTATAAATAATCACTCTCTCAGTCATGATTGTCCTACTTTAAGGATTTAATGGTCGGTTGTTCTGTAGATAACAAACTGTACATATGTGTGTAAGTGCACCTGGATCCTGCACGTCACTATGTAAATGATATAGATAGCAGTGACCTTTTTTTTTTTTTTTTTTCCATTTTCCACCATCTGACATCTGGCCAGCTCAGTCTACCAGTGGAATGGCACCACCACCGCATAATAATCAGATTGTGTCTTTTGATTCACATTTTATTGATGCTCTTTCAAGAGCTGCCCAAATCCACCAGTATGTACATCCAGGAGGTGCACTGGAAAAGAAGCAACATGATGAAATAGCATATGAAAATAAATAGAAATTTTCCCCGTTTTGCTTCGTGGAATTGTGAAGCAGGCATCTCTGCACCACACACGCACACCTGAGTGCTGGCATGTACAAAGGAACATGACACACAACAGAAATTCCCCCCAGCATTTGAAAACGTGTACATGCTCCAGCTGACAGTTTGTGCACACATTCATGAAAGCACTGTTGAATTAATACAATCGCGACATTGTGCATGAATTTCAAAATACCCTTAAGCTAAGGTCCTCAAAGAACAAGGGCACTTTAAAGATTTGTGTTCGTGGGTCCACAGAAATGGAGCTTTGTTGGTGTCTTGTGTTTGTCTTTTTATCCACAGTAACGCTGTGAAGCAATCAGAGCGATTCAGACAGAAGTTAAACAGCTGGGTGAACTTTCACAGACACTGCACTTGATGCAGTCCCAGACTGCCATTTGCAATGTGTCTTGAGGTGGTCTTTGTGAACTCTGTCACAAAGAATAGTTCCACAATTTTCCATGTCTGTTTATCTGGTTTTGGTCATAAATGCTCTTCCTGTTTATAGCGGTTTTGGAAAGATTGCTTCCTAATGCAACTTCTCTATGGAAGCCCTAAACAGCTGTGGGTCAAACATATTTTTATTATTTCGTTTGATCAAGGGTTAAATTGTATTTGTTTTCTTGAGATCATGAGTAGTTTACGTCCTTATCACGAGATAACAATGTTGCTTTCCCCATGTAACAACATCATTTTCTTATTTTTCAGCTGAAATCAGTCGCTACACTTGCCAAGACGCCATGTATGCATGCTGGCATGGCGCTGCTGATCTTCTTAAACATTGAGCTTCAAGAAATAAGAAGGAGCAACATTTTGTTTTCTTGAGATATTTAGAAAATGGTCTTCTTATCTCAGGAAAAGATCAACTTATTCCATGATTATGACGCATATAACTCATGATCTCAAGAAAACAAATAACACTTAACTTGTTGTCCCTTGAAAATGATAATAATAATAATACGTTTGACCTACGGCTGTATAGAGCTTCAGCACATTTCAATATAAAACATGGGACAAAATCCACTTGTCTGAGGTACTGTATGACAACACTGCCGCCCTTGAGAAACAAAACAGCTAGAAGGAGTCATACACACAGCATTTAAGATCAATAACGGACTATTGATCTTCCTTCTGTGTCCTTTTCCTCCATGCCACACGTATCAGACTCAAAATGCAGATCCCTCTCTCCCTGCCAGCCCCCCCTCTCCCACAGTCCCTCCCCTCAGGAAAGAAATTCCAGTGTTTTAACTGCAGGATCTCCCCTCAGGAGCTGCACATATTCAGAGGCCGCCCGTCACTTGAATTCGGACAGAAAAGCACTTTTAGCAGCAGAGCAGCCATTAACAACAAGCACTTCACAAGTAGGTAAGTAGCAGTGCAAAGCAATTACAAAGCAGCCCCACTATGCACTTTATGATAAATCATATTACACAAGTACTAACATGTAAGTGCTCTGATGATTTCAGTTGATATGTTTTATCTGCTCTTGTGTGTGTTTCCCTCGTCTGTTTTAAAGAGCTGCACTGAGGCAAATTGACACGGCAATGAAGTGTTGAAATTAATTGAATTCTACAGTTTGGCGGTAGTAAGCTTGACAAATCCAAAGTGTTTTAAATACCAAATGCACTTTTGCTACCATCGTAACACTCCAACTGTGTGGAAAAAAGAGGATTTTATGCCTTTGAGGAGATTGCTGGTTGACCTATGAAGCCCCTTAATCGATGTACAAATAAGGACAGTAGTGTTTAAAGACAGAGCGGAACCAGGGGAACTAGTCCTTTAGCAGCAGTCAGTAAGCTTTGTGTTCATCCAGAAAAACCTCCATCTTTACACTATCATGCCACAAGTATAGATACTGGCAGGGTGGTCATTTCCGCTGTGCAATTTCAGAGCAGAAGCCACTTTGAACTTTTCTGGAAATGATGAGATCATCTCCTCAGACCTGTTCTCACCCACACCTGAATCACACAGTGTCACTGAGTAACCTGACCTTTCTCTCAGAAGCTGCATGTGTAACAGCAAAAAAAAAAAAAAAAGGTATTTTCAATGCCTTCATTCGATCCTCCGGACTGCTACAGAAACAAGATGGACTTTTTTTTTCTTCTGAAGGGCAAGCTGGCATGCAGACTGAAAATAGCCAATCGTTAAAACAACATAAGGTGCTGTGTGTGTGCGAGGCGCTTGCTGCTCGAGGTGAAAAGTCTAGTTTCTGTAGCAGGTGAGTGACTTTGAAGGCTTGACAGATGTACTGTGGATGAAAATCAGCCCGATCGCCAGGACCAAATGTTGGCAGTTACCGTATCTGCAAAACCACTGTAAGTGTCGTAGGCTACGTGCCATGTTGACATTTCAACAAAACATGCGCTGTTATGTTCAAATTGCATGTTTATGACCTGACAGAGGGCTGCCACTGTCGGAGCATGCTTTTAGACATTTATAATGCCACTACTTGAGTCTTTTTTTTTTTTGTGAGGGAACCTTGGGAAAAATTTCCAGCTATGTTTGTGGCAAGAAAAACACAGATATTTTTGACAAGACCTTGGAACATCTGCAGCCATTTTTGTGGTAACCAAAACACGATCTTTCCTGAACCCTAACCAACTTGATGTGTACTTGCACCTAATCGTAGTCAGATCATAAGCACAGAGTTGTCATAACATAAAATAGAAAATTCAAACCCAAAGAAATGTGTCAGCCTGTCTGTGGTCTGCAGAATTGTACACTGCCGGCATATTCTGGCCATTATAAATCACAAATGATCACAGCCACAATTACATCATCTTTTATCACCATAAACATGAGGTAAACGTTAGAAAATACAGTGTTCTCATCATGTACTTGATTGGCTATTACTGTGCCATGTCCGATAAGTTGAGCCATTTTTGGATTTTTTTGCTGGACGACCCTGCATTTTTCCTCCCGGTATCGACTGTTCCTCTGCATCATTGATCACTGCTCTCATTGAAATGAATGAGGGGGCTGCATCTTTTTTGTTTTTTTGTTTTTCTCCTTTTTTCCTCTTTAATGCAGGGCTAAAGTCAGCATAAAGTCAGCCTGAGATTTGGTTACTTTTTTACTAACTAAAACTATCAATGCATAACATTTGTTCAGGCAGAATGCTGAGGTTGCACTTAGCATGATTGGTCCCAGCAAGTTCAGTCATGCTGTGTGTTGCTGCGAACCCTCCAAACATACTCATGCAGGTGTAGAGCTGGATATCATGACCAGGCACCCTGCACTGTTCTCCTTCTGATTACACTCCATTTTGGTCACGTCAGTTGAACAAAGATCGATTTGGTCTGTCAGCTTGTTGCTCCTCAGATTCTTTGAGCGCTTCGTAAAAAGGGCAAATCTAATATATGTTTCTGTAAACTGTCAGTTGAATTTGTTCAGTCTTTAGTGTCTGCGATCAATTACAGGCAAAAATGGTAAAAAAGAGAAATGAATAATCTGAACAAAGAAAAAACAAGTTAACTTGTTACGCCTCTGAATTAGTTACATTAATCGATAATCATTACTATTCACACGGCGGCCATTTTCCTCCAGCATCAAGTTCAGGTGGGGACACTTGAATGCTGGGTAATGTAATGCTGCTGTGTTCCAGGTTACAAGTTGCATAAACTCATATGACAGATTGTTATCATTTGACAGATTCCCAATTGGTCAGGAACTGAATAGATGGTGGGTAGTAATTCGGAGGCACATTCGGCCTCGTTTCAAGGTAAAGCAACATAATTGATCATTCGTTAGCTGATGTTAGCATTCAACAACTTCCTCGCTAACATTACGGTCTGATTACATCCTGTGTGTTTCACTTCCAGGTTTAGACAAATGTCTCCAAGATGTGTGTTGGTATTTCGTTCCTAATCGTATCGCATCAAACAGTTTTGCTAGAATGTGGTTGAATGCTAACATTAGCTGCTGTCTAATCCATTACTGAACCTGTTGTTTTACCTTAAAATATTGTCCGATATCCCTCAGTATCGAACTATACATTCTATATATAAATGGTAATCAATCAGGAAACAGTGAAAAGATAACTTGTGAGATTTCTTTCGTTTTCCACCCTGAGTGTGATGTCACAGGAAAATGGCCGCCAGGTCTGTGGTAAAAACGAAAAAGAGCTTTGACTGCTGGTAGGAGACAAACCTCATTATCTGTTGTCAAAATCGGACATGCCCAACATTCCTTCCCAATCTTGGACACTTGTAATAAAAATGTCATCATAAGTCATTTTAAGCGTCCAAAAGAGAACCAACACTGACGTTTTCATGGGGATCTGGTGACCGACCTCCCCACAAATCTTTCAGTCCCTGAGCAAAATGTCGCCACCTTGGCTACAAAATTTACAGCTGACCTCGCAGTTGGGACTCACTTGTTTTTTTGTTTTTTTTTTTTTCCCCCACATCTTCAGCATCTTTCCCAGATGCACACGAAACTGTACATCCTGAATGTAAACTCGGCTTATGTCCCAGGTTCCATTAGCACTTGCCTTCAGGATTACTCATGAGTCTTGAGGCCACTTACGAAACAATCGTGAACCTTGAATCAGTTTCCATGCGTTCAATTACTCCTGCATGTCGCTGAAGCACTTACTTACGAGAAATTCAGTGCATGAGCAAATGTCATGGAGGCTTTTCAGAGTCGACAAAGCACGGACTTGTTGAGTTTGCTGTACATAGTGGTTATTTTTTTCTCCAGGTGTATTTATTACTTGATATTTACTGCACTCCACCGCCACGACGCCTGCACACTGCTTGCTGTCAGCGACTGTGTTAAAGTGGCCCCTTAGCAGCGCAGCCCGCCTCCAGATTCACAGGTTCTCTTGACCTCTGGACTGATGGCCCTTTTTTTTTTTTTTTTTTTTAACAGAAGAAGTCTCTCAAACTACGGGGGACTTTCCACTTTGACGCCAGTGACGTTAGCTGTGAAGCACCTCTGGAACAGAAGCTCGGGGTCTGGCGGCTGGTTGTCACAGTCCAGCTTCCTGCTCATGAAGTGTTTCCTGAATCCCTGCGGACCGGTGGCACAGGTCGCTCTGGCGCGACTGGATCCCTCGCTGGGATCCCCTGCTGAAAAGCGCACAAACAATCGCACAGGAGAGTTTTTTAAAATCTCAAAGTGCTGCCGATGGCGGGGATTGTTTGTCAGAATGAAAAACTAATTCCACACACGCGCTACTACACACACCTGGCACTCTGAGGGGCAGCCCGTTGTCAAGGCGACTGGGTTTGGTGGCTATGAATAGGTAGCACAGGACACATACGGTGATGAGGAAGGCGAGGAGGACCACGGCGGCTATGGACAGACCAACCAGGGCGCCGATACTGAAGAGAGAGGTTAAGTAGAGGAACAGGATGATGTGCAGGACAGTAACAAGAGTTGAAAGCATATAATATTAAAAGCAAAGATTAAAGTGGCACTTTGTAGTCGGTGGAGAAATTCAGTGTCGGAATTCTGATATTTACACGTTAATGAGGTAATAATACAAACTTGGAAATATTCTTTTTTTTTTTTCCATGACCGAATCAACAAGCTGTTCCCAGAGGAAAATAAGGTCCACAGAACACTGTTTGAAGCTAGAAAGGTGGCAGGGTCCGCCACATATAAACATAACAGTAATGAAATTGTGTTGTCCTTTAAGGTCAGTTTGTTTATTCAGTCATGAAAACAAAGACAGTTTGTTTAGACATAAAAAAATAATAATAAAAAAAAAATCAGACAGTGAAGATCTTTCTCTTCTGATTAAAATGTCTTCCCCAAATACATCATAATGCTCCTTTAATAACGCAGTGAAGAATCTAGACATCGCATTAAACTGAGCATAAGGTAGAAAAACTTCCCATGATGACAGTGTGTTACAAATAAATGAATGAAGTAGTGATATTTGTGGGGTGCCGCACAGGAATTTAAAAGAAGTGTGCAGGCGTGGCTTCCCTGCTGGAAGAGATGTGAGGGGAAATACATAGAAAAAAAAGTAGTAGAAGAAGAAGAAGGCTTTGACTGAATTAATCGGCTTTCTTTCCTGGACAGTTCAAAATGCAAACAAAAAAGCTTAAAAAGCTGCGCTACACAGAGATAAGTCCACCTGTTGATCCCGCCACAGCCTCCTAACGTCTTCACATTATTTAGGAATTTCAAATCGGTGACAAAACAACACAAAACAAAACAAGGCAAACAAGCAGAAAACAGAAGCACTTCCTGCCACTTGCCCCCCCCCCTTACCTCAGCCACCACATGTACCCGTACTCATAGGGGAAGAAGCTGTTGGGATCATCGCAGCAGTACTTCACGTCGTTAAACCCGCAGCAGTACGCGGCGCCGGCAGCGTTTCCCGCCCGGGGGCACGAGAACGCGTCCACGAACACGCCGTCCGCGCTGTAGTAGCTGCTGCAGTCTGCGCTCATGGTGAATGAAGCGATGGAGGGGTGGAGGGGGGAGAAAGGTGAGAAGGAGTGGGGGTCCTCGGGGTGAGGGTGCGCCCTGCTGTCAGACCAGCGGCAGAGTGTGCTTCTCCATCAGCTGTGCGACTCCCGGTGAATGAAGCAGAGAGAGGGGGGGAGAGAGACAGAGGAGTAGTTTGAATCTGAAGGAAGCTGGAGCTCTCCCCCTCCTCTCTCTCTCTCTCTCTCTCTCTCTCTCTCTCTCACACACACACACACACACACACACACACAACGCAGGAACACACATGGGTTCACTCTGCTTACTTAATCTGCTTAAGTTTTTTTTGGCCCCCTACAAACTGATCTGTTGATAATGAAACTTGCCACTTCATATGTCTTTTTTTTCCACAACGCTTTTGAAATTGCCCTTAAAAAGCATTTTAAGGTCGACTTAAAGAGACAGTTCATCTCAAAATCTAAAAAAAAACAAAAACTCATATTTTTCTCCTCGCCTGTTTGTCTGCCTTCCCCTGAGCCCAATGGAACTCGCGCCATATGTTTGAAAGACTTAAAAAGAATGCATTAACAACACACATAACAGTATCGCTGTGCAGAAACAAACATATACATCTACTCAGTGACATACACAGATATCAGTGTACCCCCCAGTATTCATACCACTGTATTGAGGCCATTTTGATGTATATAATGATAGCCACTGAATACACATGTGCCACTTATAGATGCAAAAAAGTGTGTTTTGAAGTTTTTAAGGAACTTTTTTCGAATGTATTTTATTTTTCTTCTCTTCATTCTTGGGGGGGGCAGCTGTGTGGCATCCAACTACTCTATATATCAGAGAGGGCGGATCTCCAAAATTAAGCAACTCACCCCAAAACAAGACATGGATGCATACCAGTACAGGAGGAAATATATGACTTTGTGGTGAACTGTCCCTTTAACTTAAAAAATACAAACAGGAGTGCAGTGGTGCTCAGAAACTGTACATGTAGTGCGTTCCCGCCATCTCATCACTTGTTCTGTTGTTCCCTGGAAGTCCGCTCAGTCATTAATCATTGAGCCTAACTGTGCATGGTGGCGAAATACCCCTAGAAATGTAAATGGAAGTCTTCAGTTTCAATTGTATTTCAACAGACTGCTGAACGGAACTCATTTGTATTCACTGACAGGAAAGTCTTGACACCTCTTCCATTATGGAACACGAATAACATGCTGACTGAATAACAGTCTTCATGATCTAATTAAACAGTGTGAAAAAAAATATTTTAGAGTGTATTTTCATGTGGTGTGATCCAGAGTTGTTGACAGATAATCACGGTTCACACCAGAGTCATTTTAGTTTGTCCCAGTGGGGGGACTGCAGCAAAGGTCGGCCTGCGCACTTAACCGACTACGCAGGTCTTTCATGATGAAAACAGACGACGGCTGCATTGTAAGAATGTAACGCACGTTGGTGCAATGCAGGAACATGCGGGTATATCAGTTCATTCAGGGTCTTTCAGACTGCAGCCCAAAGATCCGCCTGCAGGTGGGCCATGTGAGATTGACTCTATTTGGAAAGACAAACAAGATAGACTCTGCATCTACTGTGGTGATTCTGGTCACTTCCTCTAGCTGCGTCCTCAGCTGCCAAGAGGACAGGCTCATCACGGCTCAGGGGGACGTTGATGAGCCAGACGACCTGCTCATGGACTCACCTGCTGAGCCCCCTCTGGTGGCCACAACACCCCTTACCCCTCAAGTTCTTATGGACTCCAGTACTGACGACAGTTTCATCAGCCCTCCCATTATCTGCAGGACCTGCTAGCCCCCAGTCAAACACTTTTTCTGAGCTGAAGGGCACTATAACTAGTTTCACCTCAGACAGGTCCCAAGAATGTCCTCTCTGGGAACTCCACCAAGTATATAAGTTGCCTCCCTCTAGAAATCATTGCTCCCGACCACACCCTGACCTCCGGACATCTTGCTCCAAGCTTGTCTTCATCATGGTCCCAGTGCACCCGTGCCAACTCCTCCCAGCGCCCTGGCTCTCTGGCGTCAGGGGTCCCAGCGGACGCCACTCCAGATCTGGTATCCAGTTTCCAGTTTCAGCTGACGCACTGGTAGTCCACTCACTTAAAAAATAATTGTGGCCATCTATGAATGGATGTGCAATATCCTTAGAAATGTTAATGAGCGTCTTCAGTTTTGATTGTATTTCAAAAGATTGCTGAAATGAACTCATTTGAATTCAGTGACAGGAATGTCTCGATGCCTCGTCCATTATGATAACAGCACAGTGGGTGGACACAAATAACATGCTGGTCTACATAATCTAATAGCACTGCAGGAAAAAAATAAAAGAAAGAAAGAAAAACACACACCTCTGGGTTTTATTTTATAGTGTATTTCATGTGCTGTGATCCAGAGGGGCTGCCAGATAATCAGTAGTCATTCTAGTTTGCTCCACTGGGGAGACTGCAGCAAAAGGCCAGATTCACTCTTAACCATCTAACTCATGTTGGTGCAGTGCAGGTACGTGCAGGTATATCAGTCAAGTCACTCAGCATTCAGCGAGACATGAGTTAAAACACTAGTTAAAATTATGTGATTTATGAGTGTGATTCACAATGAAGGCAATGTTGTGAATTATTACGGTTCTTTTAAATCATTATTTTTGCCTGACACAACTGTAAGCCTCGGCCATGGTACGCCCTCCCAGATGTTGTCACTTTTCTGGATCTCTTCTCAGGACGGTGTTTTTTGGAGTTGACACCTCCATCTTTGTTGACTCTGTTAAATCTGCACAGCAATTTATTGTTATTCATTAAATGCCCACCAAGCTACAGTCCATTATTTCACTCGAGTGTCCAAATGTAAATTATCCACTGAAGACAGAAATGACCCACAGTGGATCAGAAAAGTAGCAGCCGTACCATTTACCTCTTGCTGACAGTCCCACAATGCAACGCAGCGCTATTTATAGATGCTTAAAATAACGGTTGTGTAACTCTTGACCTTTCAGTACTGACTCAAAATGATGATTCATAAGTCTCTGAGGACTCCGATTAACAGGGGACCTGAGCAGATGTCTAATCAGGGGGTTGACAGAAAACATCGATGTTAACGACGAGCACCTCTGATCAATAAAGTATACATTAACGTTAAATTGACTTCACTGGCCTTTGAGCTCAGATATTGATCGAGAACATGTTTATTGTTTTGTTAGAAGGCTCTACCTGTTTTGTTGCACTGTTGAATCAAAGATCAGCTGTAAAAATGTTGTTTTCCATATAGCGTCAACATGCTCCACGTGCTTGACCATAGTTTGAAATGTTGAATACATGTTGAATGAACTCGGTGCTGCCAAGGGAGTTATATCACAGCAACTCAACCTTAATAGAGAGGCTTCACCTGCTCACAGAGGCATCTGGCAGGTGCGCACCTGACAGCTCTGTCACTGTCACACTCTTGGTATTTACCTTCCCTAGAGACTTGCTCCCGTTTAGTCCCTGAACATGATGTTTGAATTCAAGCTGCAACTAAAGGGACTGCGAGTTAACACAGACAGACAAAGGTTAAAGACAGTCATATCACCAATTACATTATATCCTATTCTGTTTCATCAAGTGAGCCTTAGATGCTGATATATTGATATCTTTCATTTAAGATAAAAGAGTTAAGATGAATAAAAATAAAGGGGAGGGGGTCGAATCCATTAAATCCTTTTTACCCATCTCTCATATCCATGCATGGAAGAGAATGTATCTATAGAATTTAGTGGACCATACCATTTTTCAGCTTTGTCCTAATTTAAGAATTGACAACATTTAGCCACTAAATGTGACTTTCCATGTCCTCCCTTCCTTAACATTCATGTCACAACACGGCTGTTGTTCAAATCATCCCTGCCAGCGCACCCGAACCAAACCCTCCCATCACCCCAAATCAGCTCTGACGCCACTCTAGTTTCGCCACAGGGGGCTCCTGGCCAACGCCACATCAGTCACTGGTTCCCACTTGGTGACCCGGCCAACATCCTCCAGCTCTGTCAGCAGTCCAGCCGACTTCTGCCAGTGCGCCGCTGCTGCTCGGCCTCCAGAATGCTTGCGCCTTCGCCAGTTGCCTCCAGAGGGCTTCCTCCTCTGGTTCCATTGTGTTTTCCCGTTTGGCTCACAATCTCGAGCGCCGCTCTTCTCAGCAATCAGCCCCATCGGCTTCACCCGCTCACCTGTGATTCAAGCTCCTGAGACCGAGTGAGACCACTCTACCGTGACTCTCCTCTCAGCCGCTCTCCTGCCTGCCCTTGTCTTCATCAAATTCCAGCATTTGTGCAAATTAACATTTTTAGTAAAAACAACTTACTGACTCCACTTCTGGGTCTGCCAACAACCAAAATATCAAAAATGTCAGTGTCTTTTTTCAAAGCAAGAAAACAGCCAACAGATTTGGAGTATGGCATGCTGTACTGGGGGCCCTTTTTGCTCGATGAGAAAATCTGTTGTTGTATATTGTATGTCTTGTCTACTTAATGATACAAGCCACGTGAAAAACAAAGAACACAACTTCTTCATCCAAAGTCCATCACTCAAGGTAATCAAACCCAAAAAAGTATGATCATTTATTTAATTATGATATTCTTAATCCAGACAAGACCAACTATCAGATCACAAAACCACCCGTAGCTGTCAATGTGAAGTTGAAAGACGGCAAACATTTGCAAGTATCAGTTAATAATGGTTAAATAAAGATCACCTGTGCATTTAAAATATGTATTGTAAATGAAAAACAGCAACTCATGTGATGTTTGCATCTGCCAACACCAGAACTAAGTGTGAGAATCAAATATAAAATCCATCCATCCATCCATCCATTATCTGTACATTATATGTACGCCGCTTAATCCTCTGCAGGGTCACGGGGCAAATATAAAATGTTAAATGAATCTATAAGCTAAAGGTAGCTTGTGTGTTTAAAGCTCACATGTTTGCTCACTGAAGTCTGCAGTCTTTCAGCAGACAGCGCTGAGTGACCGAGACTTAGAACCCACAGTCTCAGCATGACTCACCCGGTTTCACTCAATCATTTCATCTCATTCTGAAATGCCTCAAATGCAGACTTATTTCAAGGACATTTCCTCCAGAAAAAATATATACAATATATGCAAAGTGTACGGTTTTACACACACTGAACTGGGAATGCTGGTGAACGTCACTGTGTTGTTTCCTGGCTGCTGGTTATGTGGTTGTGCCAAGCCTGATTGGCTCAAAAGAGGTCATGTGAGACTAAGGAGGTATAATTTGTTATCCTGAACATGTCGGGAGATGTATTGTATGTATGTATTAAATGAGACTTAAACCATCCACTACTGTAAGCATCACAAAAGGATCAAATCATTGCACATTAATGCAATTTTGGCATTACTGATGGTATGTTGTACAGAGGCCAAACGTATTGCACAAATACGATAATTTGCATTTAACTAGGAAGCAACATGGGAAACGGCAGACGTGTTAGCAAATCATTTGCTGATTTAAACACTCAGCAGACATGGGTCAACATTAGCATTCATTTTCATCTGTAATGTGTATGACTGAAAATGAAATAAGTCCACAGATGATAAAATAAATAAGTGTCTTGGCAAGGTGTCGGGCGAGCAGGCGCTGCCAGATCAGCTACAGCGCTTCTTGGCAGGGATATTACAAGTCTGTGGAACTGAGAGAGGTGAACGCCGTTCTTTCAAATGACGGTGGTGCTGGTGGTGCTCTTAAACACGTTGGTCAGGAACCTCCCTGAGCTCTTACGATTCACACGGGTTAAATAAAATTAGATTCTGTGTCCCCTCGTGTCCTCAGGATGGGAACATTGTCATCCTGGGAGGGACCACTCCCATCAGGATAGACGTGCTTCATCACAGGGTAAAGTCGATCACTCAGAACAACTCCGTGTTGATTCGCAGTGACCTTTCGCTCTCAGGAGACAAGTAGACACAAACCAGACCAGCGTATTGCTGGCTTCTCTGGAATAGAGCAACCTGATCCCCTCACTCTAGGGGTCTAGCGTTCAGGCCTGTACAATTATCTTGGTGTATGCTCCATATGCAATTGCCCAGTTGTCAAGAATATGAAGGATGACTCATCTGACTACTGCTGATGCGTTTTTTTTTGTTTTTTTTTGCACCACTAAACTCTGAAATGTACATTCATCTCTATAATGAGGGCTTTATGCACTGCAGGCCTCCTGTAATATCCCTCTCTGGGTAATTGTTTACAGGATGTTCTGTCTGACGGTGTGATCACGTGCTGCACTGACGTTCTGTGTCACCTCAGCCTCACCTTATATTCCTATAATGTACGAGCATCGTGGTCGACCCTTGCTGGAGTCTTTCCCATGGCTCTCCAGGCAGATGTCACTTTAAAAAGGCATGTTTTTATGTTGTTTTTCTTTTTTTTTCTTGATGATGAAGTTACACAAGTAACAGCATCATTGTTAGATCAGTAACTGTTATGTGGTTACTGAATATGAAAACATGAACAGAAATGTTATCACGTTACGACCAACGCTGGCCTTTCCGCGTCTTTGTCAAATGCGGTTTAATTGACTTAGTCGCCCAAAGTCACAGTCACATGTGTTTCAGAATCTAGCTGTATCAGATATTTTGTTATCATACTCTATGATTTCTTTGTTTGTTCTCAACATGCAAGCTTTTCCACGTTTGTTAGGAGGTCTCGGGAGAGGGGGGGGGGCTCACTCCTCTGTAGCTATTCCACAGGCTTCTTTCATTCCTTCACCTCTTTTCATTGCAAAGATTGTAAAGCCCACTCAGGCAATGTGATTTTGTTTTGGGGTCTGCATGAATAAACTTGACTTGGGTTGATGATAGAACACACAGCACTGCACACAATGAGAGGCCACATGTGAAAGCGTGTCACAAATCAAGAATGTCAAAATATGCAGTTAGAGAAACAAAAAAGGCCCGCACTCCTCATTAATGATGATGGAATTCATCAATTCATGCTGAAGCGGGCTCCCAGGGTGTTACTCTGGATGTGCTGACATTATTCATTGAAGGTAGCTCACCAACTTTAGCTTAATAACTTGAGGCTCACCACTGTGAGGGGCTGACACTGTCTTGCCGACTCCCGTCTCACACTCGTTACACTGCGTTTCCTTCGGCCCACAGTAATTGACTGGCCAGGTGTGAAGTTGATCGGAAAAATGGCAGGTTGTCAGGAAAATCCAATGGTATGAATATTTCTGAACACACATTCATTTTAGAGGTCATTTTAAGGTAAAAATGAACTCTTCAAAATACCTTGAATTCGGAATCGGTCCATCTGATTCTTCACATGACTTGCTGCTCCGAAGATGATGTGGATATATGGACCAAATGGGGTGGAGTTACTCATCAAAGTGAAAAAAAACCCCACATAATTCTTCTATGTGAGGTGCTGATATAAAATGAATAATGAATCTGTTGGATTGACAGTGAAAAGTAGATGAGGATTTTTAATTAGACCTCCCAGCTCCAGGATCATCGACTTCCATCCTATAACAAGGCTCAAGTGGAATGTTCTCCTGTGCTCCGAGACCGCACATGAAATTTTCAGTATGTTAAAGGGAGGAATGTAAATGTCACATACCTTATATTCCTCGTGATGGGCAATATTACATCAGTGGGAAGAAAACTGTCCAGAGCATCACGAGATCGTTATGTGGAGGAGGATTCATTCAGGCATAGTAATCCTTTCTAAATAAAAATAAAAAATCAGGGAAAGGTATTGCAACAATAAAATAATAATCCTGTGGCATATATGAAGGAAGGAAACAGAAGAGTATGTGCTGGCAAAGTGATCTCATATCAGACCCCATGATTAACCAGCACTTTCAAGTATGTCTTTTGTGTCATGTCGTGTATTCTAAAGCAACATTATGTACAAATTGGTATTTTGTGTGAGTTCCCGCCCCCCACAATTTCTGAGTGCCCTTAATCATTCTTCATCGCTGTCAAGGACCTGCATGGTCATGGTAACAGTAAGTAAAAAGCAAATTGTGAAAAATGCCATTTATGTATTTGGTGAGGTTAAGCAGCAAATAGCATCACACTAATGATGTCATTAAAAAACACACTATAAGTTAAGGGACTCCCTAAAGACACAGTATTTCGTCAGGACAGCGCCTCACGCCTGCAGCACACATACTGTTGCGTGCCTGAGTCGCGTTCTCATTGGCTCACACTGGGTGTCTCGTCACTAATCGGCATCTTAGATAAAGGTAATTTTGATCTTCGATGATCATTGTTGCTCCTGTCTAATGTGAAGCCAAAGGTCAATAACACAAAGTGTATCAGAGCGTGACAGACAACAAACTACGCCCATCCGGCTGAATTACCACATTTGTAGGGAGTTTCATTTACATACTATAGATAAAATAAGTTGACTTTGAGGTGAGGGTCCTGTATTTGACCCAGCAATTCAACCCATTTTCTACAATATAGACTTTCACACTCTTTATACCAGGTGCCTTCTTTTCTATACCTTATTGCTGACACCATAAAATTACTCCCTGAAAGCGACAAACACATTGTTACAACCTGCAAAATGAGCAATTGGCCTGCATGTTATTCATACTCCATTTGATGATACCAGGCGATATCAGGAGGTTCTGGCCGGTCATACAAAGAAAAAGGCTTTGACGACAAGAGTTCAGTTGAAGACCTGCAAACATTCTCATCTTTCCAAAAGTTGACTGAATGTGGAGTTTAAATAACTTAATACAATTAACTGTTTTCACAGCAACTCAATTCACAGCTAGTTTCTCCTCATTCTTGCTCACCTGCATGGCTGTTTAGAACTGCACAGAGACACCAGAAACATGCTTGCACTCTGTTAAGCTTTCCAACAGGATGTAGCAAGAAAGGATGGATAACACTTGTGTCATCATTTACCTTTTGCAGGGATTTATGAGGGGGAAAAACAAGAGATGGGGCAGAGTATATCAAAGAGAATGATCTTTCCTGTCATCCGAGACAATGATTTGTCATGAGACCGAACCAACATTTGTCACAGGAACGCTGGAATAATCTGGATGTTCTGACATCCGACTGTAACAGATGGGAACATAAAGAAAAGCCTGAGACGGAGAGGTGTTTAGATATATGCCGATGTAGCCGAAGCACGCTCACTGTATGTACGTTATCTCTTGCAGCACACAAGTAAGGTGCGGTAAAGCGCACCGCTGCTTCTTCTTCCCACTCACGTGCCGAATGTGTAAATGTGACGCAGATGTTTTCGCTGCAGTGTGGCAGACCGCTGGTGCCTTGGGGCTGGGTTGTCCCACTGGAAGCCCCTCTGGGTGGGGGGCCCCCCTCCATCAGGTCCGACGTCGCGTTCTGGATCTGTAATTTGCAGGAGGTGCCACCAGCCCGGCCATTTTGCCCACGCGTGTGATGTGGCGTGTAAGCGGGCTCCTCCCAGCTGGCGTGCTAACTCTGCCCCCGGTTTCAACCCACATGCTGTCATGTCCTCCCGTTCTTCCCAGCAGTCGGGAAACTGAAGCCCGCTGAGCTGCCGAGCCACAGCTCAGCTGGGGAGTCCACAAGCTCACAGCCAGCTGTGGCAGACGAGTTGATCGCTCCTAGTCCAAACATTAATGTGTCCACTGGGGGAATTAGTGTTGAGTGCTTGGTGGATACTGGTTCCATGGTATCCACCATTACTGAAAGTCTCTTTTTTGGCCCAGTTTGAACCATGATCGCCTTCGTTCTCGTCAGTGGCCACAACTGCGTGCGGCTAATGGCTTAGTCATCCCATATGTTGGTTGGTTGGTTATGTGGAACTGTGTGGCAAGGTGGTGCCCTGCTGTGGGATACTCGTCGTGAAAGACCCCCCCGTTGCTTCATATTTTGTCCCTGGAATCCTGGGGATGAACGTAATCCACAGACGTTATCAGGAGCTCTTTGGTGTGCTCGGGGTCTTCCCTGTTTGAGTCACCCTTTGTCACACCTTTTTTCTCCTGGACCCACTGCTGTTTTGGCTCACTGGAGCTGTATTTTGTGGCTCCTCGGCTCTTTGGAGCTGTGTTGGAACGGTGATTTGATATCACAGGCTCGTCACTGAGCTGGCATCAGGGCTTTGTTGCTGCCCAAAGAATTTTGTTTATTAATTAATTAATATTTATTGATTATCTTATTACTGTGAAATGTACTTCTTTGTATTAATTTAGTTAGTCCAACAGGTAGCAACCACATTCATTTTTTGCTCTCACTCTTGCATGCAAAGTGCCCAAATCTGTGAAAATTTGCCCCGAGATGGTATGTGATGGAGCATGTCGAGGCCCGCAGCAGATGACCTGTGGATGTTGAACATGTCTGCCCCGTCTACATGAATGAGGAGTACACCAGGCCTGACTGCTCGCTCTAATCCCAGATTATCTCTGCCAGTCCAATCCAGCAGCAGGGAAAAAAAAAAAAAATTGGCAGAAGAAAGGGGATTATTTGACGGTGGTGGGGGATTGTGGAGGGACGTGGAGGTTAGAACACACACCTACATGTTCATAAACATCGCTCACGCGCTCGCTAAGGCAACCGTCACAAAGGTTCAGAGATGCATATTACAGCCACAAACAGGAACACGTATGCAGCTGAGGTCCACCCTATCATCAGTTGCTCACACATGAGCCTGTCATTGCAAGAGGCTAACCTTGCCCAGCTCTTCATCCCTCTCCTTCCTGATTCACCTTCCCCTCCCATCAATCTCTCTTCCTGCTCAGTCAGCCCGCGGAGAATCACCGTTAAACATCCTCCATCAGCGCGCTCTGCCACATGACAGCTACCGGTGTGCATGCTGCACGGCAACTATCGCAATTGATGTGCTGCACTTCATCTCACTTTAATTGCTTTAACTGTTGGGACAAACAGAAGAAAATTGCTTTTAACTGATTTGACGGCTGAAAACAATGCAACAGTTTACACCACCAGCTGGCTTTTCTAAGATATGAGATTTCAATTAACATCTCCATGTGTTCTCTGAGGGCATGTCTGTTACACAGTATATTAGCATGTGACGACATGACTGAACAGAGTCAGAGAAAAATGGCTACATTGTGAGAGCCCACAGAGCATCGGTATGTGAATTTCTGAAATGTTCTAATTTGTATTAGCTCATATTTTTATCATTTGTCAGGAAACAAATTTCAATTAAAAGTTAAAATTTCACACCTGCTCGACATAGAAGTTTATCTCATCATGCAACCTGAACTGAAAATAACATAGACATATATATTATGGGTGGGACTGATGTTTAGAGATAAATTACGCTTGTTATAATCACAAGCTTTTATAGTCCTCCTGGCTTTGTTTTACTGACTTTTTTCCGAAATAGTCTAGGATTAAGTCGCGCAGGTTGAGTACTATCCCCAGTTTTTTAAAGCAGATTTAATCAGTATCATTAGCGATGTTTCAGTTAAGACTGTGAAGACAATTTGAAACGGGTCGCCTTTTGGACGAGAGGATAATCACTTAAATCTGCAGCTTATCTTAGCCAGTAGCTTCAGCTCATTTCAGCCATTTGGCAGCAACTTCACCGTTTTGACCCTCAACGCTTTCATACAGCTGGTCAAAGACCTGACTTCAAACAAACGAATCCTCGCTTCTTAACTCTCATTACATACATTGTCCACTTTTTTTCCTAGTTTCCTCTCCTCGTGTCCCAGTCCCTCCCCGAGGAGATGCAAGCAGAGGAGGCAGGGAAGGGATATGAGGAGAGAGGAGTCCAGGGAGCAGGCGTTCATAAAACAAGGCACGGGTGGCGAAAAGATACACTTGTGCATCCTCTGTCCTCGCTCCTCGAGATGGATTTTAGCAAGAGGCCTCCTTCAGTATCGCACTCTGAGATCAATTTCCAGATAATAATCAGTAGGATGGAAGAGAGAGGAGATGATGACCTGCGAGATAGAGAAACGAGAAGAGCCCATCATGTTGAACCTTCTGGATAAGCTATGTAATTAGACAACTGCACATATGTACACATAAGTACCTCATGCACAGGTTAAAGGTTCATCATATTGTTATTTTACAACACCGGGGTTTTAAAACGAATGTAAGTCCCTTTATGGTACATAAGGACAGCCTGAGGAGAGAAGATGCTCCATAGATAGTCTGGTGGTATGGCAGCAGACGCTTCTGTATCTTTTGACAGATGGCAACAGGATGTGTTGTCTGTATACATGTCTGCTGTATGAAAAATACAATTATGCTCATACATTTAAAAAAAAAAAAAAAAAAAACGCGTAAAGTAATTAGCTACACATTACAAAAACATTCAGACCTTGGTGGGAGGGAGTTTCTTCATTTTTTTTAGATGAGTAATTCTGTCCATCGCAGCTATCTGGCAGAACTTCAGATGAATACTTTCAGAGAAGATCTTTGTTCAAACTCCTGATTTGGCTTGAAAAGAAGACGCACCATCCTTTTGATTTGAAAACCCTTTCGAAAAAGAACTTGTGCACATTTTAAACGAGCTTCACATCTCGCTGATGACAGCAACAACCTTTAAGTGTAACCTTCAGGGGTAGGATTTTTAGTCCGGGATATTTCATTCACCTTCCATCGAAATATCATTAGGCGGAGGAAAAACACCTCACTGTCTCACTTCGCACATCAGCATCACCATCCTTTCACAGCCCGCGATGCATTCCCATGGCACATATTGTTACTCTAAGCTATTCAGTGGTGCAGTGCCTTAATTCAGTCGAGCTCACTGATATTAGGGAGTTAAAGAAAAAGATAGCACAGAGATCCAGCGATCAATATGCCTCCCACTGTTCTTTGTGTCTATCTATGCCTTGCAAAGGCTTCTCACATCATTTTGAATTGGAGTAGGAATCCCATGTCCCCTAGTTAACCAGAGACACTGTGGTGAAAACTGCAGCAATTAGCATTTCAGACATTCTTCATGCAGGGGCCCTGCAACACCAGAGTCCAAGTCTTTAGCCACAGACAACAGCACATCCTGGAGCCCAGTCAGGGATTATACAGCAGATGTAGCATCTGGGATTACAATTAGAGTAATATCACCCATCATGTGAAAGCTTGTTATGTTAACATAACCAGAGAGCCTCTGGTTTCCCCCCCATGTGTCACATGTGGGGCATTGTTGGTAATGGAAATGAAATAAGCTGTTTGCATTGTGCGGGACTCTGATGTAATCAAGGTGATGGCGGTCTGAGGTCAGGGTGTGTGCACACGGGGTTTTCGATGCTTGTTCTTATAACTTTAAAAATCTCCTTTAAGCATACTTCCGCTTTATGCATTGTGTTCTCATTAATTTGATCATCACCACTGAACAGCTTTATTACAGCTGTGTCTCCTAAAAAGCTTGTGTTTCTACACGACTAACTTGCAATGGCAAATATGTTTTGGAGGAAACGTAATGCTGATTATGAATGCTTAAGATTATGTTTCCAATTTACATAATGAGATATGTTTTTAACCAATTAAATTGTTTTCCCCAAGAATATCTGGTCTTACTTTATATTATTATGTATTTGTGGCAACTTAAAGGGTAACTCCACCAATTTTACACAATGAAATGTGTGTACAGCTCTTGGGGAGTACTACTGCATATGTGGAAAAAGTGGTATGAAGCCTTTTGTAGCTCCAGAGGAAGCTGAATGTATCACTAGGAATTGCCTCCATTGATGTCACTCGTGGACTAAGTTGCATTCTGGGTAATATAGGCACAAAGTTCTGCTGTATGGATTTTTAACATTTGTTTTGAAACTAAATTCAACAGTGTTTGGCGAAAAAACAAACAAAAACAAAGTCACCACCTGGATTTAACTAAGAAAATAGGTTAAGAGCCTTCCATTTGATAATCACTGCAGTGATTAACATGTTTCAGCTGGCAGCAAGTCATGTAACCCTGACTGATGCAGTGAAAGGCTTCTCATTAGTTAAACAGCCATGTCAGAAGACACATCCTGCGGTAGTGGCAAAGATGACACTCTGTTTCAAAAGGGTCAGATCGTGAAAACTCAAGAGTAGAGCTCAAGGCTATGTTCAATATTGAAAGTAAGATATTGATGAAGGTCCTCAGTCATCCAGGTCACGTGGAAAAGCATAATAACTGGAGGGGGAGTTTGCAGGCTTTTAAACTCTGTGTGGGAGTGTCAATAGGTCCACTTGTGAGTGGTTGACCCAACCAGCCTTCATGTGGGTTGCTAAGGCTAGGTGAGCCCAGGTGTGAATGGCTGTTAAACTGTCTGGGGAGAAAACTCAGTACTGCATTGTAGATGGTAGCTGTAGCTGAGGTTGTTTCGTCCAGAGAGTGTGCAAATCTGTGCAGTCCTGGCTGCACTGAACATAACTACATTACTCTGCTTATGTCTGGGTGTTTTGTCCTCATGATGGACACGTTTTAGTCTTAGTTTGTTACTGGATTCAAAGTGAGCTGGGATATGATGTTTATTGAAGATCCACCTGAGTTTCTCTGATATTCCTGTGACATGAGGGATGATGATGTTGTTATGTTTGTCTGTCTCCTCCTGTTTGCTCTGGATCATGTTGCGGAAATAGTTGAGAAAGGCAGATGAAATGATGAACCCATCATGCGTAGTATGATATATAGTCAGACGAGGTCAGCTCATACTGAATGTACTGAATGACCAGGTTTTTTCATCAGTGGATTTTGTCTTCCCAGATGGCACGGGAATACTCCAAGACGACAGTGCCCCTATTCATCGGGCTCAAACTGTTAAAGAGTGGTGTCGGGGGAGCACGAGACATCATTTTCACACGTGGAATGGCCACTACAGAGTCCAGACGTCAACCTCGCTGAGAATCTCTGGGATGCGCTGGAAAAGATTTTACACAGTGACCCAACTCTCTCATCATCAGCAAAAGCTTATACAGCTTTTTACAAGTTTTTCCACATATAAAGTAGTACTCTGATAGCTGTGAACACACTTTAATAGGAGAAATTGGTGGGGTTACCCTTTATGATCATTAAACCTTTTTCTGTTATGTTTAGGCACTGACAGCACCTGGTTGATGTCAGGAAGAGAAGACGGTTTGGTGCTACAGTGAATCAGCATGTTAAATGCTTGGCTCACACCTCCATTAGACCAAAAATAAAACTAAGGAGCATCATAGCCTCACAGTCTTTTCTAGAGACTGCTACTCAACAACAGCTGTATATTAGCAGAGTGAGCAGAGTCTTTCAATAAGACATTCGCTCGCTGCAGGCCATTTACTCTGAGGATGACTAATTGATGTTTGTCGAGCACTAATAAGCCACATAGACACAGCACACACTATAATATTTTCATGACATAATTACAAGAGGCTGCTTCAAAGATCAACATCAAAGATACAAATCAGGATAAAAGGATAGGGAGGCAGTTTTACAAAAAAAAAAAAAAAAAATCCCTCCTGACAGTGATGCAGAGATTAAAGCCAACCAATAACTTCCGTCCGCGCTTTCACATACGATCTCTCCGAATTTGGTCACACGGTGTGATAAGTGGGGTCGAATTGCCGCAGAATACTTGCAGAGGGGCTTCATCGCAGATTCAATCAAAGTCCATTCTCATAGACAGCACCTAGTATGAGGCTGCCAGTGGGAGATTTCCCTGGATATGAATGTCAAATTGGTTTCCAGCAGAGAAACAAATGACTGGTGAAACTGTCAGGTGACGCTCTCACGCGCTCTGAATATTGTTTCTTAAATTACACCAGAGTTACTGTGTGAAACCCTTGTTGCTTTGCCGTGAACGCACTAGTGCAGCCATCAGAGCTCTTCACACCACTGAATTTATACACTCCAGCTACACGTGCTGCAGGAGTTATCCATCCCCATTTGTTTCTCATTTATTTCAAACTGTGTTTATACATGCAATAGCCAAGGTGTCAGGGTTTGGACTTTTGGCTTAGTTACTTCCTGTTCAAATGAGTATTTAAATCTGCGTCTTTGCTTTTGCCAGTTCGGCTTCTCTGTTTACCCCCATCAGCCCTGTACCTCCTGTATTTCTCTTGTTCCTCGTGTTCCTTGTGTTTCTCATTGAACTCATTGAAGTTGGATTTTTTGTGTGTGTGTGTACTTCCTATTCTTGGATTTACCCCAGCCTGCTCCCTCTCTTTGCTGCCAGCTTTTTGTGCATTGGACATGCACTTTGTTACTGAAACTCGCCTTTTCCTTCCTCTGACATCTAATCTCCACCACATCCCAACTTATTGCTTAAAATCCTCTCTGATCTCCATCAGTCTTTCGATTACATGTTTCAGGTTGTCGAACCTGGGTTGAATGAGGAATCAGACGCAGAGCAAGTAAAAATTCACAGGCTTTTATTCTAAAAATTCAAGATACTCAGGAATGAGTGACAAACGAATGGGCTGTGAAACTCTAATCCTGGCAATCTTCTAACTAGAAGGCACAAAAATAAAACTAAACAGAGAAAGCAAAACCTCACCAACGGTGGGAATTCCAAAACGGAATAAAGCAAAAACACTCACTAGGAGGAAACAAAAAAAGACTACAACGTACTACTCTGAATAAGACTGGGGCTATAAAAGGTACAACACAAAATCACTTCCAAGGAGGTAAGCACATGGCTATAAAACAATACTACTCTAACAGACTAGGCTGTGAAATATTAACAAAAGAAAGTCACTCCTACAGAGGAAACAAAGAGACTATGAAAATTAAACTACGAGCCTAAGCTGCACTGAAAAGATTAACAAACAACAAACTATGAACAAGGACAAAAGGCCTGGGTGCACGACAGACAAGATACTTTGGCACAAGATGAAGGGACACACAGACTTAAATACACAGAAGGCTAATGGGGAACAGGTGGAAACAATCAGGGATCAGGGGAGGCATAAGACTGGAGACACACGAGGAAGGGAAGGAAGACCTGAAACGACAGGAGATTTAGAATTTTCAAAATAAAACAGGAAGTTCACGAGACAAAACACTCAAGAAGAGACAAAACCTCACTGCTGTGTGACATGGGTAATGGTGAACTGGTTATTCCTCAGCAGTGTAGTACTCCAGATTATTACCACACTGATGTCAGTGCTCAAGAAATACAAAAAAAAAATCAATTAAAAAATCCCATTAAAAGACCAAACCCCAACATTTAATTGATCCTTCTGACAGATTGTGTAACACTTCTGTGGGAGTGTGATCAGACACATTGCTCTGGGCCACAGACCTCCATAAATCATATTAACACACCAGCTATTTCCCCCTGATGTCAATGCTGAGGGTGGGAAGCTAAAATGCTGCCATTGCAAGGACCTTGTGTTAAATTCCTTCCAAAAATTACAACAATTAAGTTGTTCACTGAGCATTATGACTGTCTGGAACATAGATTTTAAATGCTACGCACAGAAGATGGCTTGTAGAAGAGTTTGCAACTCACAACATTATCATCAGTTGCTGATGTATAAAGTTAATCATAGCATTTATTGATCTCCAAGAGACTACAAGAAACTTAAACTGACTTCTTGTGAACAGAGGACCGTGGTCTTAATTATTCAAACACTTCACACCATCAAACACACCATCAACGTGCAACGCTTCAGGATGAACGCGCAAAGCATCCTCTTGAGGGTTTCCTTATATACATGCACACAGCCTGGATTTAGACCCACATCTGTAGGCCACACATCACCACACTTGACAGTAATTACCTTTTGTGGCTCCAAGCCAGGATGAGACAAAAGGGGGATTGGTTGCATAAGAAACACAGAAACAACTGTTTCAGGCATAACGCCTCACCCCGGTCCATATTCACACCAGGATTATGTCCAAAACAACCTGCCAGGCCTGACAGGTGATGCAAGGAACGTCAATCACTTAAAGGATGTCCCATGTGAAGTATTTTTCCACAACAGACATCAAGCCCTGTACGTTTGTGTTCACAAAATGAACATACACAGGTTGCACGTGGTGAATACCTTCTGGATGCGACTAGCATCAGACACCAACGCTGATTCTATGTTTGATTCATCAAGCCATGAGACAGGCATATTGTTCAGTTGTGCCGTGTACACTATCACACAGTAATGTTAGCTAGAGGCCATTGAAAGCTAGCTCTTGTCTGACAGTTGCTACCAGGTTATAAAACACGTTGTTTTATCCTGATCTCCCTCTGGACATCAAACATCGGATCAGTGAAGAGGTGGGAAATAATGAAGGATCTGTCAGATTCCCACTGTCCATTCAACCTGCAACCTGGAACACAGCAGGTCGACATTATCATTTTGGTAGCGGTATTAAATCTTCCCACCATGACATCAAGAGAAAAATAACACCATATTGTTCTCATTGAGCCACACGGTTGCCTGGTCACATGTTCCTTCTACCCCGGATATTATCCTAAAGGGCACTTAAGAATAATTTAGTTACCATAGGGGGGGTTCAAAGGCACTTTTTCCAACAATTATCTAGATTACTAGTAGCCACAGATAATAGTCAGCTAGTCTAAACATACCTCCACATCATGTCAGTACACTCAAGCTGAGGCACTGTGTAATGGACTGCTACCCTATCAGTGTAAACTAGCTCTAATACATGTTCTTGTCCTCCAGAGCAGAAAAATAAACTGCATGCAGTTTGTATGTGTTGCCATGTTTTTGTGTCTGAGAACATGAATTATAACCAGTGTGTCATCATCTACGTACTTATGCGTGTGCACACAGAAACCATCAGCGGTGTATTCATCATCACGTTCAATTGTCTGCACCGTTTCTCCGTGAAACACGAAAAAGCGGTAAACAACCCAGCAGAACTGCAAGGCCGTGTTTTTGTTTTACTCCGTTATTTACCTCATGTCACTTGTTGTGCAATTTTTCCCCGCTTTTTTTTTTTTCTTCTTCTTTTGTGATCTAGAACAATCCACTGTCCAATTGTTCAGAGAGCTCTCTAATCCCGCCTCAGATCTGAGTCGTGCAGCGTGGCCTAATAGGATCGTAGTATTAACCCTGATGACAATACCACCAGCTGTCGCAGAGCCCCCTGTTGGCCACCAGGAGGAGTGTGTTGGGGTGGAGGGGTGGAGGGGGGGATGAGCTGGCAGAAAGACAGAGAGGGAGGTGACTGACTGACAGAGAGAGACAGAGACACAGATGGACGGAGACAGGGAGTGAGTCTATGCGATGCTCTTAGTCTCATGTGGAATAACCCAGGCAGCAGCTCGGAGGAGGAACACTGAAACTCTGAAGTGCTTTACCTTTGGACGACTACCTCTTCACTTTTTACTTTTCACCCCACCCCCCTGTTAACCAAATCCCACTTTTTTTTTTCTTTTTTTTTTTTTGAATCTTTGAACTTCCTCGTCTTATCTCTCTCAATCCCACTGTTTACCCTTATCAGTCGGCCTCGTTGTCCCTCACCCCACCTGCTGCATACGCACCCTGCTGTTTCTCCCAGTGTGGCGGTGGCGGCTTTCGGGACTATATGGCTGAATAAGCTGTAAAAAAAAAAAAAAAGAAAAAAAAGAAAAAGGAAAAACAAGAGGGGGGCTTGGTCTGGTGGTTTTACCTCCAAGGGGGGTTTGTGAAGTTGCAGACAGGACCAGGACAAGCAGGAGGAGGAGGAGGTGGTGGAGGAGGATGGCGGTGGCTCTGGATGAAGTGTGGGGGCGGGTGAAGAATGTCTGCAAGCAGAACGGACTGCTCATCCTGTCCGTGCTGGCCGTGGTCATTGGCTGCCTGCTGGGCTTCTTCCTCAGAGGCAAGCAGCTGTCGGAGCAGGTCAGTTGCATAAAATGCCTGGTGGTGATTGAGCCCCCTGGTCCCCCCTCACACTCCCCACCTGCCCACCTGCCAGCCTGCCTTATCTCAACCTCTCCGGTGTGTGTGTGTGTGTGTGTGACCCCTGCCTCTTCCTTAAACACTGAAATGTATTCAACTCCTATTACAAGAGATTGAATCTTATTCCCTGTTCCCTGCCGAACCAAAACTCCATTTGCTACATTTTCAGAGACACACACGCACGCACACACACACACACACACACACACACACACACACACACACACACACACACACACACACACAAACATATACTGCTATCTTTCTGAGGGCAGTGTACTGGCTCCCATTCAGTCTGTGGGGGCTTCACAAACACTGCTACACGCCTAATTCCAATATATAACCCAGACATGACATGACGAGTTCAGACCCAAATTAATCAAGCTTATTTTTTAGAAACCAGCGTCTTTCCCATCTGGTTCCACCAAGATATAGGCTGAGACAGACGCACAAGGGAGGGAATTTCCCCCATAAGTGACTGGTACAAAGGTACTTATCTAGAATTGCAAAAGAGCGCTGAAAACGTTAAGAAGCACTCGGTATCAGCAATTTCCGATGAAACAATAAGGAGATAGTATAAGAAGCAGCATGTGGAAGTGGTTAGCTCACGACTAGAGTTGGACTTAAGTTCAGACTCGTCCAAAAGCCAATTTGTCTGCTGCTGCAGGCACATAGCGAAGGTAAAGGACAGCCCCAAGAGCGAGGGAATCGTGTCGGGTTTTATTTTTTTTCTGCTTTATTAAAAAGTGAAACAGTATCTCATCAGTCGCTCAGACTGCCCACAGCCTCTGAGCTGGACTCCGTGGCATCCACGGAAAGAGATTGCCGGTGGGGAGATTAGTGGTCAATCACTCACAGAGACATCAAGTCCACAACATACCATTTCTATTTCACTTATGTAAGTCACACAAGACAGAATGGGGATAGAATTAAACAGGGAGAATGTAGAGTGTGCTAAGGGTCTGCCGAAGACTAGGTGATTATTTCCCTGAGAACTTTGTGTTCTGACTGAGATCAATTCAAGAAAATCAAAAGCTTGAATTTCTGAGACAGCCTCTGTCAAACTATTTTTGACTGAGTTTTAAATTTTGACTGAAAAGCTGAAACACTAAGACTGAAAAATTAAAAAAAAAAAAGAACTGGATGATGACATTTCAGTGTGTGTGTGTGTGTGTGTGTGTGTGTGTGTGTGTGTGTGTGTGTGTGTGTGTGTTAGAAAGAGAGAAAGCTTACACAAGTGGAACATTTTTTACCTTGAAAATTGTCGACGGACCTCGTAGCACAGCACGTCAGTGCAGTGGACAAAAGGCCAAATAATGTGATCCTCCTACGTTCGGTTAAATTACTGTCGTTGATATGTGCAATTCCAAGTCCTGTCAGAGTCCAAGCGGAAATAATTGCTTGACATGCATCTCTTCATATATTTTCTGCCAGCTGCCACCTGTTCAGGTTCACTGGGCTGACTTCATCACAATGAGCTTGCAAAGTACTACTTCATATTTCGTCCTCCCACAATTTGGCGTTGGCACAGACTGACAGCAGAATACAAAATCAAAGTTCCCAAACACGTTGCTGCCAGCAAAGGTGTGTGTAGCACTTTTTGGCTATTTCATTTAATGGAATCATGCACCAGATGGGAGAGTCTGCTCACGATGGCTGTAATCATAAGAAGGAGATACACTGAGGGACACTCACAACCTCAATAAGCCTGGCTTTAAACAGATTCAGTTTTGAAATGAGATGAGGGGATTTTGATGTAAACCAAGGATATTAGCCCGAAACATGCAGCCCAAAAGACAATGACAGAAGAAAAAAGGCAACTTATGACACCGAACAACATAGTGCGACCTTGTCAAGTATGTGTGACAGATATCCGTTAGAGCTAGTGTGTGCAAAGATGACATTTTCACAATAATGATAAAAAGGTGTATTTCCTTCAAATCTATTCATGAGCTAAAATTATGAAAATGTATTGAAAGAAAATCATCAGTCTACAGCCATGCTAGCTGCCCTCTGAGGCAGTAGTTAGTGGCAACTGAAACTAATTGCTTGATGCTAACATTAGCATGCTTACCCACAATGACAATGTAAAAATGTTAAGCACGTATAATTTATGTTATGTTAACTAGCTACGGTATTATTGGAAAACAAAAAAAATTTGACCCGCGATAACACTAGGAGAAAAGGGATGAGATCATTTAAAGAGGACAGATTATGCTTTTTCTGTTGCTTTCCTTTCCTTCATTGTTACATTCTGTGACTTTGTGACATCACAGGATGTCACAGAGTTACACATTTGCATAATTTATGCATATCAGCTCTTCTGACACAACCAATTAGAGGAGACTGGGTATTGGGGGTGCTTATTGTATAGATATGATTCCCCAGGAAAGCTGAAAGTAGGTAGAAAAATTAAAAATCGACAAAGTTGAATTTCTGTGACATTAACACGGTGAGATGACCGAGGCAAAAAGAAAACAGCATATTAGCGGCCTGAGGAGTTCCTCTCAGCAGTGCTCAACACCTGGACTTTAAGGCGAACAATCAATCTTCACTATAAACAGTGAAGAATGTCATAGTTAGATTACATGTCACACATGGATGGATATTCAGTTTCTTGAGGAGAGTGGAATAAATCAAGTGTCCAAAGAATACCCGGCTGTTGCATCTTTGTTTCTGACGACATCGAAAAACGGCGCTCAGTTTTTAGTGTGCAGTGAAGAGGGGTGGTGGTGGGTAAGTGAGTGTGAGTGTGTGTGTGTGTGTGTGTGTGTGTGTGTGTGTGTGTGTGTGTGTGTGTGTGTGTGTGTGTGTGTGTGTGTGCATGTGTGTGTGCACCTAGGTGTGTCATGGTGCATGCTCGCAGTTATACTTGAGAAATATGCTGACCTCGACGTACTTTCTATGCTTTACATTCAGAGGGCGCTATAAATGCTAAGAGTAGCCAGTATTTGTCCGTTCCTTCTTCGTAAACATGGCAGGCTCCATCCCTGTGTAAAAATAAAAGGCTCATTCTGTAGTAACAAAAACACAGCAATTTTTTGTTCGACATGTTTACACTAAAGAAACCCAGAGATGTGCACAGGGGGGGAAAACGTGTGCTAAAGTGCCCTCTTGGGAGCCTAAACAGTGTGCCAAAGTGCCCTCATGGTTGGCAAAACACACTAACCTGCCCCATTGGCTGGTTAAAACATGATAAACTGTCCTCTTGGGAGCCAAGAATGTGCTAAAGTGCCCTCTTGGGAGCTAAAACACACACTAAAGTGCCCTTCTTTTTTGCCCCTGCCCTTCAAAAAGTCTGTGCACGCCATTGACGAAACCTTAATATTATATTCCAATCCTGCCTATGCAGCCCTCTGAATCTTTCATACTAGACCCTTAAATATCCAGTGTTGGCTGTCACCCAGCTGCAGTTCAGGCAGTTATCTCAACACGGTGCTTCAAACATCACTCAAGGAGTTCAGCAAAGGCTGGATGCATGCTCGTAAAGACGTGCTTCATGCATGTGTAATTGGCTGTTGGTCACATGTACATTTTCCAGCACGTGGACCTTCTGTGCGTGAGTGTGTGTATGTTTGTATTTGCTGTGCCTTTGGTATGATTGCACCAAATGTCTCCCAGAAACAGTCAGTGCGCTTCAACTGTCAGCAGACGCCAGGGACTCGGTGACAGTTTGTCCTTTCTGCACACAAACAACACGCCCACACACACACACACACACACACACACATATCTGAATACAAATACACTCTAAATACTATGTTCACAGACATACAACAACACAAAACATTCCAGTGAACCTGCACAGCCCCTTCTCCGCCCATCACTCACACACTAAAAGCTCTCTCACTCCAAAACCGAATCAAAAAGCTTTTACTACTCCATCATCTCACTGCACAGATGTGCTCTACTTAAGTTTCATTTATTCATGTTCATCTCTTCACCTTTGTTTTGCTATTATACCGGCAGTTTACCCTCATATTGTCCTGGCATCAGTTGTTTAATAACATGTTTAGCTGAACTCCCACGCCACGGTTGTGTCAAGCTGGATGCATTTCAAAGTTAGGTTTCTCATCCAGTTTAGACAAAAGTCTCCATCATCAAAGGTGTGCTGTTGGCCCTGCGTCTGCTCAGTGCACCCATACATTTTGTTCTTGTTTGTTAGCGCTCCACTAATTCATTCATCTGCCTTAACATTTTGTAAAACCTACACGGTTGTTATTGCAAATGTGTGCAAGAGGTGTCCATTTACAACATGATTTTTTCGTTTTTCTCACGTTTCAGTGCTTTTAGTTCTGTTGAGCTGCCGAGATGCTCCGCTGCATACACCAGCCGGTCACCAACTTTGTCTCTGTCGTTTGCACAGGCCAGGTTAGCTCACATTAACACATTAGAGCCTTTTTGCTGAAAACAGCTGCCTGCTGTGGCTGGAAACGGTGTGGAGGAAATTGGATTGTTGATGTTGGCTGATGAGAGATGACGCGATGAATATGTAAAAGAACCTGCAGTGTTGGGTGATAATTATCTGTGCACTCGCCACTGAACACATAGTTATTTGGAGGAAAGCGCAATCACGCTGATCAGTGAGCTGTGCACCATTCCAATGCCAAGTTGTGAGAATTCAAACCCAGGGTTTAAGTCATCTCTCCCTTGAAGCCGCATGTGTTCTCATGCTAAGGGTTCAGATCTCTGTACTCGATGGGCCCAGGTGCCCTGCAAGGAATTGTCATTCTGACCGTTCCTATCCATATGCTGTTGGCCCTGTGTCACGAACATGAGGCGAGTGCTTGAATGTAAATTGAGAAGGCTGAGCAGACACGTCAACCCATCTGTTATGGTGACCTCACGCTCAGTTTCATAAAGTTTACAGGTCTCATGGCGTATGAAGTGTTTTGTGGCTCGAGAGGAAACTGCAGGATTTCTGATGTATTGTCACTCGAGTCGGCATTGAAGCCTGCAAGCTTAAAAATGTCTGTAAGATCTGAGGGTCTAAAGCTCCGCCTGAGGCTAGTGGCTCAAGGATTCTGTAGCTGCTTGCCTTTTTAAGCTTTGCATGGCAATATAATCGCCGGAAGCGACTTCCTCAAACCTCAAATATCAAACAAATGTATGTTGGCTGCTTAAAAGGAAATAAATGAAGCTGCTGTGAGTGTTATCAATGTTTTATCAAACTCACCCCCGCCCTTCTCTCTGCGCCACCACATGGATGTACAGGATCCTGCTCTCTGCTTGTTCTCGAGCAGACAGGGCCACCACTTCATGGAGTTCTCTGTCCTGACCGGTCCTAACGTAGGCAGTGTAACAGTGCTGACTGTTAATATGTGGAGCTGTTTAACACTTATTCTACTAAAAAATATCACTTACAGCAGCTTTGGACCCGAAGAACACAAACATGGACACTATGAATGATTATGTAAATGCAGTGGTGTGATATTTTGGATGGGTTGTCAGGTTCTTCCTGATCAGAGCCCTATCACCACATAACGGTAATGAAGTATGCATGAGTTCTTAGTAATGGCTCTGAAATTTGCATGTTAATTTAAAATCTTATTGAAAATATTCCGTAGAGTGCTCCTGAAATAAGCCCTGATGAAAATGTATGCACTTCCAGTTCCCATGTCTCAGAGTCACTGGGTTGTTTTTTGTTATGTTGTTTTTGTTTTTTTTTTAATGGGTTTTTTGTTAGATGCAGGCGGTTAGGTCTGTGGTGAACAAAAGCTTGAGAGATTTTTACCCCATTCATGAATTTTGAAGCTTTTACGTGTCTTGAAATAGCCGGTTGCTAGCAAGAGGCTGAACGAGACTACAGAGGCCGCTCACATTCCAACCCTAACATTACAACGTGTAGACTGAGCTTTAATGTAATTGGAAGTTGAATGGTGGTGAAGTTAACGTCAGCCCACCATGGTGCGAGTATAACCTGAGGTTGGCTTTTTACTTTTTCACTAGCTTTTTTTGCACCTGAACAAAACTATAAAAAAAAAAACTTCTTGAGCTCATTTTCTGCAATAATCTAAAAACCTGGTGAAAAAAATCCCAGAGGCCTTAAGGGCTAACTTCCTGGTTGGACTATAAATACGCCACCCACCCACCTACCACACTCTGTGAAGAACATCTTGATTGTTCTAGGACTGTAGGAGGTCTAGCTGCACCAGTTTATGTTCCATGTTTTTTATACATCAATGCTAATAACTGACACCGCAGGAATTGCACAACCTGAAGAATCAATAATGAGAGCGTGTGACAGAGCCACAACATGGTTACATGTGATAAAGGACAACCTGACACACACTGAATCAATGCAGCGGCCCCTGAGGTGTGACAGCTCGGGCAGGAACACAGAGGACTGCTCATGGACCATTTAGTACGATGAACAAGCCTTTAGTTTGAGGAGCTCTATTCACAGTTTCCGACCAAACACATTTAGCTGCTGCATCTGAAAGAAAGGTTGCTTTTGTGGAGACGTATTTGTAACCACAGGCAATGATGTGATTAAATAAAAGTCGCTCAATAATGTTTGACAACCTGAGGAGCATCACAGCAGATAGTGGCTCCATTTCTTAGTTAAGCACAGACGTCCTAAGTCAAGGTCACTTTCTTTGTATATCTTTCAGGCTGTTATTGGCCTTTAGTGACTCCTCACATACTGAACGTTACTGTAAACAAATGCAAAGACAGCTAGTGCAGCACGGCATAGCACAGCGCACACAGTAAAGACGAAAATGACAAAAACAGGAAAAACATAATTTTCATTCGTGCTAGTCAGGTATGAAAACACATTTGTTAAAGTGTGTGTTTTTTTTTTCCATCTCCATCCAGTACACTGTCATCATGTGTAACTAAAAAACATCTTGCCTATTAAGAGACCTTCTCTCAGCCACTCACGCAGACACACAAAAGGCACATGTTTGTTCAGTGACTGAAGGTTACAGGCATTATTAAAAGGAACGAGAAGGGTAAATGCATTTTGACATTTCAACTTGAAAGCAGGAACCAGGGCCAGGCAACCCTAAGAGTTCTGAGTGGCTAAGAGCTTTTCAGTATGTCCAACCTATTTTTTTTTTTTTTTTTTTTGTATCAAGGTCATTTGCGCTCTACATGGGAGAAATAATAATAAGGAGAATATTGCGGAGAACAGCTCTCTCTCACTTTCTTGAGAGGCGTTGTTCTCAATGCGTCTGCTCCTTTAAGACACGAGACGTAGAGTTAGGACGTTAAACCTTTGACTCTTCCTACTAGTATCAATACCATGAACTCCTGTGTACTGTAGAGTACTGTGTGTTCCCAGTGAAATCAATGTATGACTTAATGGGATAAGAGGACTGCATGATGAATATAATTAAGCTATGTAAGGTCCAATAATAAAAGGTAAACGCATGAGCATCAAGGACTGCTCCCTGTGGAGCGCCACTGTTTTCAAGAAATCAAGTCATGCTAATACAAACTGTACAAACTAACGTTTTTCTAATTGATCTGATAATATGGTTGATGACTTGTTAGTGCAGTGGAAACACTCCTCAGCAATTAGCAGACTGCACCACAGATGACATTTATACAAACAGGAGTACTTGCAGGTCACCACAGAGAGCCGATACTTGCGTATCTCATTTTTCACGGGATGCATAACTGGGTGTTTCGAACATGTTTTTATGTGTTTTTTTTTCTCTCTGCCACTCACAGGAGGTGAAGTACTTCCAGTTCCCTGGAGAGCTGCTAATGAGGATGTTGAAAATGTTAATCTTGCCACTCGTGGTATCCAGGTAAGAGCAGCACACCTCCACGCACACAAACACTTGAATGCCGTGGGGGTCAAATGCCAGTCACGACGAGAAGAGTCACATTATTGTTTTGGATGCTGAAAACTCAACTTTAAACACAAAAGTTTTGCGCTTGCTTTGACGTTGACCGTCACATGCTGGATCACAACAACGACATGGGTAAACGTAATTGAACTGATCTGTAGAGAGAAGGTGTGCTCAGTCACTGAGGAAGCATTTTGCAGGTAGCACACTGTTCCTCCTTGCTGTGGTCAATGTCACTTGAAAATGTTCTGCTTCGGCTGCTCACCCCACATTGTTCTTTCTCTGAATTGGATGAAAAGTACAATGTGACGAGCCTAGGAATCACTCCTATGGACTTTTGAGAATATTAAGCTTGGAATCTGCTGAAAACTCACCATCAACTTTTACCTTACATATGTTATGTTAAAAAACAAAAACAAAAAAAACAATGACATTTCAAAAAAGCTGGGTCAGAACACAGGACATTTTAAATGGGTAGTTTTTGAAGTTGGGCTGTGTGAGGAACTTATTTGTAGTCAGTGTATTAGCTGCAGTAGATGGCAGTCAGCAATGTTGTGTTTTCTTTGTTGCGCTTTTTGACCTTCAGGGCCACCGTACATATGGACAGGTTCCATAATAGGATATTTCCTGAAATGAAAGGATAAAATTCCTCAGTTTATGTACTCTATAGTGGCAAAGTTCCTTTTTGTTTATTGCTTCAGAGACAACCAGGTGTTTTCTACTGATAATCTACACTGACTTAAAGCAACAACCTGCCTTGGATGCCCAGATACTTTTTTTTTTTAAACAGCCACATATCTCACACCTGTGGGTGATTTTGTTGCCACATTTTTCACTTTGCATTTCATTTTTTCATTTTGTGTATTAACTCCAGCCTAACTGAGCCATCAGTTTCCTTGACCACCAGTTTGTTGATCCACTGTGAGTTGCTCGCAACTAAAGAAAACAAGACACGAGACGTGCCTTGCTTCGGGTCAAGGGTGTAGCTTTGTACATAGAAACACCCCAATATTAATGAACTGAAACCTCTGGAGCTAACTAATTGGAAATACGTCTTGGGAAATGTTTAATCAAAGAGTTTGGCATGGCACGTTAATTTGTAGGGCGCCTTTCAAACGGCAAGCTCGTTCAAAATTCTAGTAATTCAGGTGATTACAAGACGTGAAAGGTATTACGGCAAGTTATGAAAGAATCCGAAGAAAATTACATTACAATAAGAGTAACCGACGATAGAAGAAGGAAATAAGCTAAACAACACAGTGGATTAAACGGGACCATAGGATTTATCACACAGCCTCACTGCAGGGAGAGATATGAAAGGTTACGGCCAAATGTTCTTTAATGAAAGACAGCGGCAGACAGAAGAGGTTTGGAGAGGAAACTCACAAGTGTTTGGGAACACAAAACATCGGCAACAACAGAAATGCTTAAATACAACCATACAATCTCCCACGTCATCATGTTTTACCCCGTTCGGGTTCATTGAGTTTTTTTTTTTCATGCACAAAATGAAAACTACGACGGAGATGAGATTTTTATTGCACCCAATTGCCCTTTTCAGCATGGATGATTAAAGGGTAATGTTTGTATGGAGGTCGACCTGTTGCCCTTTGATAGCTCTGGATGCATTCTTAGAAGCGCTCAGCCTGCCAGCGCTCTCCAGTTCGACTATTTTCGGCCCAAAGCTCTTAGTTGCCTGCATGAGGTCAGTGATGTCCGACACACACACACACACGCACACAAAAAACTCCCAAAACAAATCATGCCAGCACCGGTTACATGCAGGGCGCTTTGTGCAATAAGCTACTTACCATCTATGCAACAGCAAAGACTGGATGAGAAGTTAATCCTCCCTTCCTCACTCTGTCTCTTTCTGTCTGTCAGTCTGTCTGTCTCTTCCTGTCTCTATCTCTCTGTGCATCTGTGTCCGTCTCTGCCATATTTCTCTCTCTGCCTTCATCGATGTTTAGACGTGAGGCGAATGGCATCAAGAAGCGCGTGTCCGTTCATTTGTGTATGCTCATGGTCCCCCCCCCCCCCCGCGAGTTTGAGCAGGAGATCACTTCAGGGCAGGCTTCCTGAAACGTGAGGCACGTGAGAGACGTTAATTACAACTAATCTGAAACGGTGCCTGCAGGCAATATAGGCAGGCATATAATGTTCCCGATGCCTGCCGGCAACCGGTCAGAGGCAATAATGGATAATGAAGGCGGAAGGCAATGGCTTGTTACCTCACAGCTGGTGCGTTCGGACTAATCGCTATCCACCCATTCCCATCTACTCTGAGATGATTTGCCGCGTATATGCATATCTTTGCCACCCTCTGCAGACTCGCACGCCAAATCCTGCCACGGACACACAACGCGGCCTCTGCCGTCCTCTCTCTCTCCCTTTGTCTCTCTCCTCTGCGCCTCTGCGATGATTTCTAGATTGAGATGCGCGGACCGGCTGGTCGACACGGTGCATGGTACAGAGGGGCTTATCAAGGGGTGAATATCCGGCCTAGCCCTATAGCCTGCCTGTCCCCATTTTTTCCCTCCCAGCGCCATCTGCGCTCCAGCCAAAGCGGAAACCAGATTATCCCATGAACGCGTCATGCAGAATCAATGGCCACTACACTTGCTGCCTCCGTATGTTCCATTTGTCTTTTATGTCCGGGTATCGTAGTTAAAATCAAGCGGGGAGCTAGATTTTGAATTTATACACGTTTGTCGAGGTGTTTCTTTGTGGCGCGACACTGAATCCAGCATCAACACTTCGATAAAGCCCCTGAAAGCGCTTACTGACCTATGCTTTACTGATCAGAAGGTCAAAGGTGAAGAGCAGTTTAATGATATACAGCACAAACATATGGCTGATCCACACCGTAGTCAGAGCGCTGGTCGTTGCATCTGCCGTCACGTGAGGTGTAAATAAGTCATTCTTGCTTATGATGGCTACCAGTGCTGTTTTTCCATAACTCCATTCCACTCAGTAGTAGTAGACCATTTGTTCTCAATCAGTCTTTTCCACAAGCAGCGAAGAGGAAATAATTGGCATGGAGGATGTGCATTGCACGACACATGTGAGTGGGCGTGTCCTTGCAGGTTGTTTTGGGACTTATGTATCACATAATCTAGGAGTTTTAGAGAAATGAATGGCAATTCTTCATCCGTGGGTATCTTTCGTTTTATTCAGCTCTCACACCCATAGAAATCTGTTATGACTATCATATCGTCCCCACTTTTTTGGATTTCAGATTAAGATGAGAGAAGATGTGTTAGTCATGTTTTATTTTGGCGTGTGTGGATGGATATTTGCCTGTCATGATATGATTTGACTTGACTGCGATAATTCCCAGTGAACGTCTCTCTTGCTGTGAAGAAAACAGGGGTACGGCACGCCTAGGTTTCTTGAGATAAATGACTCTGATTACAGCTTTAATTTGAAGTCCCTGTACAACTGTCACTGGATGTCAGGGTGACTCAGTGAGATAGGGACAAACGATGGGCTCATCAATTCACACTGTGATGGTTATTTGTCAGGCTCCCTGTGTGCTTCTCAGAATAAAGTGTCCTAATTTGTTTTGCTTGTTGCTCTGTGAGATGACCCAAGTTTAATTTGAATTATTTCATGATATTCTATCAAGTACTCCGTCAATGGTGATACTCAAGAACATAGTCATATGGCAGTCAGAGACAGCAGTAGGCAATATTGCAGTAGAGTACACAACATTTCATGGTAAGATCTTGTTAGGAGGAAAGTGTCACAGCTAATTAATACCTCCAGCTCATCAAACACTTTGATCCCATTTGTACATCAAGTTCAGCTTATGTAAACTACCAGGAAGGTTTGGGACCACCACAGAACACATTCACATGGCAGCCATTTTCCTCTGACATCATCATGCTGCTGTGTTTCAGGTTGCATGTCGTACAAATGTAGGGAATATGACAGACTGTCATCGTTTCGATGAAAATAAGTTTCTGCCTCGTGTAACACAGACAGCAATGTTGGCGAGGAAAAGGTTGAGCGCTAACATTAGCTGTTGGAAGCTAACGGGGAGCTGCAGTCTGTAACACAGCAGTGCCACATTTGAGCTGCCCACCTTGATTTATAACAGGAGATGAATACGTTCTTGTACCTGCTTGACTTGTGCCCATGCATTACACATCTGATGTTTGTCAATTTAAAATAAAAGTCAAGTAAGTGAACTTTTTGTCCAATACGTGACGGGTCTAAGGTCAAGATGGTGTGCAAAAATGCCAGAGGGAGACTAAATAACACAGAACAGAGAAGCTCAGCGAGATCCTAAGAGATGTTGACCGTGGATATAATCCTGCCGCTGGATGACTATTTCAGTTGACAATTTTCTCCACTTCTGCTATGTGTCAGCGTATTCAAAACCCTGCCTCTACAGGAAACAACAGCCTCCAGGCTCACAAGCAACACGCTGAAAATGGTGACGTGTGACTAAACCCTAACCTGGTTGCTAAAGCGCGCAGATGCAGAGGGCTAATGGGCAGAGTCATTACCTCTCTCCTAGCACTGCTGAGGCCAGGCTTTGAAAGGCCCATCTAGAGCTAGATGTATTGAAAAGTGCACGGTATGATCCCTGACCAAACAGAATTAAAAGAGAAGAAAAAGTGCAATTAGGACCCGCAGCACTGTGTTGCGTCATGGTGTCGCATTTTATTTTTATCATTGCTGGCTAAAGATATATGATATTATTGTTTTTCTGCCCTTTCTGTAAAGCAGAAACCTTTTATTTCTTACTGTCCGCCGATGAAGAACATTGGCATGACAACATGACGAAAACCAGAGCAACCAATAATGGACAAAAGTGCAGCGAGGTGACGTCAGCTGTCCGGGAAAACAGAAAGCTAGCATCTGACGGGGATGTTCCATGTTACTGGTAAGCTCGGTAGGTCAGGCAGCAGAGTTAGATCAACAAGAGGTTTATAGTGAATTGGTTTTCTTAATCTCGGCACACAGAGTGGCAGATAAATACGCAGCGGTGTACAGCAAGGCAGTGAGGGTTTCCCCAAACGGCCATCCTAACGAGGAGTTTATTAATTCCTTAGATGATGATGTGTGTTTTTTTTTAATATCAGTGAGGAAAGAGCTTCTCTAGGCTTCATCTTGATCACGTTCTGGCTCCCCACGTCTCCACAAGATTGGGTGAATACACGACAAATAATGCATAGAATCACAGCCCTGACCTTTGTTTGAACTGGATGTAGTTTTTTCATGTATATTGAGTATTGACTCTTGCAGTGACAGTCAATGTTTTTCTCAGCAGACCACTGTTTCATTGAGAACTGAACTAAATCATGATTATTAAGTGCCAGGTCTATAAACATTCCTCATGAACTGAAAAGGCATTGATTTGAAAAAAGCCTTGAAGGAATTTGTTGTAGTGGACTGAAGGATGCATCATCAATTTGGTATATCATGTCATATATTATTCATTCCATGTTGTCGCTCACAGGACGGCTAATGCATTCCTGATATAGTATGCTTTCAGTCAGAGGTGTTGTGAGCCTGTTGTCTGAAATGCTCTTTTCCATTTCATCTCTATGTGAGTGTAACGTCTAGAGACCATAAACAATCCTGGAACATCAAATAGCGATGTGGGCTGTAATGAGCTGCTGAAACCCAAAGGCCACAGTGTCACAACAACATGTCATGGAAATCATGCATGACCCCCTCGCCAAGGAGCCTTGGCCTTATTTTTTTTTTTTTTTCATCTGGACGAAGGATTACTGTAAAGCTCTTGCTCAGCGTAGGTGCAGAAGGAAGGACTATAAGCCCCATATGGTCCAAAACTCTTCTGGCAGATCTGCTGTACGTGTGCTGGAAACCTCACGATCGAGGCTGCTTCACATGGCAGGTGACATAGTGTAATCCCACTTTGACTTAGATGTCAGAGATGAGGGCAGAGATCAGAGTGCACACCCTAAACAAAAAAAAATACAGACATTTAACATAACTATGTTTTTCAAAATAAGAGAATATAACTGTAAAACATGGGAAAACAAAAAATTTATATATATATATATATATATATATACACATATGTTTATAGTCAAGTTGGCAATGGACATTAGCTGTAGCTAACCATTTCATCTTGTCGGATCGCTGTGCTTATGGTCTGGTTAGGTTTAGGCGCAAAAACTACTTGGTTAGGGTTAGGTCATGTTTTGACTTGAAATTACTGTACTAGTTGTGACACGCGGCTTGAGACATCCTTAAAAGCATCCAGTTGTTTGCCATTTACAAATGTTGCCTTTTGAATATTGGCCAACATATAATATAAGCATAATGTGACATGATACTGCAGAAATATCGATATGGTTCGTCAACACATAAAAATGGGAACGTACCAGCGGTTTAAAGAAATGTCAACTGCCAGTATTTCATCTTAATGAATGGGCTGGGTCGCAAGCTTATCAGAAGCAGAGGATCCCTTTGTGCTACAATAGCAGCATGTGAAAACCATCTGCTGACCGCTCACAGAGCTTCACAACACTTGTCGCATTCACCTATTCACACACACACATTCGTACACTGGCGGCAGAGGCTGCAGGATCTCGCTCAAAGGATGCTTTGACATGTAGCTGGGGGAGCCGGGGATTTGAAACAGCACACTGACCTACCAAATAATTGGATGACCCGCTCTAACTCCTGAGCGACAGCCACCTGAGGTCACAAATAGACATGGCTTCATTTGCTGCTATAGTTGTCACGCTTAAAAGAAAAAGGGGCCCAAACGCACGACACGCAGGTAGGCAGGAAACAAAAGGTGAGCTTATATCCAAAAGTCAAAATCCAAGGAACAAAAAGGCAGGTGGCAAAACTGAAAACTGAAGAACTATAATAATACAACAAACTAAACACAGTACAAACTGCCCCAAAGCTGCCAAAAAATAGTTTATTGCAGGTTTAAGGAGTTGCAAACCAGCGTGTTTTAGTACCACTGGTTCCATCTGTAGCACAACTTTACAAGCTACTTATGCTCAAACCTGTCCACATCTTTCTTAACAGCAATGACACTGTATTTAGAAACATCCGGCAGGAAGTGCGATGGAATTAAAGTTTTTCTAGTTATGTAACCCCTGTCTTGGTGTCTGTTCAGAAAGATGCGTATGAATATGTGTTTCATCACACACCTCATTCTCTGCCTTCACCTTCATTTATCCCACCCCCATGAAATGCCAGTGAAATTACTAAATTAACACGCGCCCCTATCTACCAAAAAGTAGGGGGAACACAAGGTAAATATTAAAACTTCTCAGCAATCTTCTCTCATAATCTGTCATTTTCTAATCACATATTTTTTCTTTTCTTTTCTTCTCATTCTCTATGTTTTTTTTATCAGTTGCATAACAGCTGCCATAAGAAAGCAGCGGGACAAAAATTTGAGACAAGAAAGCACTTGAGGAAAAATTCCATCAGAGCTATGACATTTGACTGTGACATTATTATCAGATTTAAATGCACAGAGAAGGGAGCGGGAGCAGGTCATGGGGTAAATCCCTTGAATAGCAAATGTATATATATATTTTTTTTCCATTTTGATCTCTTGGCTGTAGTTTCTGGTTTCCCAAAGAGCTGCAACAAAAAAAAAAAAAAAAAAAAAAAAAAAAAAAAAAAGCCAAAGTCAAATGTCAACTCTGCACCAAACATCTGGATGTACAACGCCACATAATTCAGCAGGAACAGCCCACCTCCCATTTTCCAGAAGATTGTTGTTTTAGTTGTACCACCAATCCACCTAATTGTTCCGATTTTCCAGTTATCTAATCCCTGGCCAGCGCAGGTCAAACCCCTTGGTTAAGTCGCTGCACTTTTTCTCCAATATAAGGGGGCAAGGTTTAATCACACAAGCTGTGTCTCTTTGTGGGACCGTAGTTCTAGTCCCATCACAACACTCAGTTCAATTCAACAAACAGACAACGGGGGGAGCGCCCTTGGGCAGCGAATTGCAAGAGCTTTTCAGGTCAAAAGATGGGAAACACGTGGCGGATGGAATAATTCTAACCTCCATGTCTGTGCTTTTCGCCGCGGTCTATGATGAGAATTAAAATTTTGGTTTTGTTTTGGTGATCGCACCCAGCTACATTTATGTTAAATCCTTATTGACTCCAACATATTATCATATATGTACTTATTCATTCCTATCTAAGTGTTTTCTGAGCAATAGGCAGCAATTTGCAGCTGATTGAATTCAAAGTCCAGTCATACCCTGGCGTTATTCAGGAGTGGTCTGGAGAACGGTGACAGACCCATAATGAGAAACTGATTAAAAAAAAAGGAAGCAACAGTGAAAAAAATGTTTCTCATGGTAAAAGACATCAGCGAAGCAGAAACTGCAATCCAACTGCAGAGACGTGTGGGGTCAAACTGTCTTCCTGGAGTGTGTTTGGGAAAGTTCGCTAACTGGGGGGGATCGGAAAAAAAGGGCATCTGTGAAAGTAAAGAGAGAATATGAAGCAATGAGAGCAATAATCCGTGAATAGAGAGATGCATTTTTTGCGTACATGTGATGCTCTAGCCCTGTTAGGCAGGCTCCGTCAAAAAATCAACTCCATCTAGTGTTAGTAGAGCCATAATCACGTTTGCATCCACGGCACTGTTCAGATGTTAATCATGCGACAAACAGCTTTTTACGCCGCTGTTCATTTGCTGTGCGTGAGCGTGGCGTCTTTATTGTTTGTCTGAGTTTGTTTGTCTGAGTTGATTTGGTGGCAAATGAGTTCCCCCACTGGGGATTAATGAGGCCTTTTAATCTAATTGCAGTGAGCAGCTGAGATTACATGACATTAACCAGTCAGTTCAGTGACTTTTGCGACTTCACTCTACTTATGCCCTCGCGCTGCGTTTTTAGCGCTGACCATTTTTCCTTGACCCGCCACTTGCGGTCGCATTCCAGCAAAAGCGACAGTCTTGCTGTAAACTGAAGAGATTAATCAAGAGTATTTCGACAGAAGGTCTCTTGCCCGATTCACAATTTGCAAGGGACGATCCTGAAATATAAATCTGTGGCTGCAATATACTCTTGGGCTCTTAAAGTGCATAGCCTGCATTCCAACTCGTGTTATTGTGATGGCACCAGCTTCAAGTCATGCAGCTGAGCGCGGACCCTCCAGTTATACTGTCATGAATATTCAGACCAGACACCTAGTCGTTTTTGATTTGATGAAATTCAATTTCAATGTCTTGCCATTTGCGAAGCTCCAGGGCTGTACAGGTTCGCTGGAATTCGCGGAGGTATCTTTCAGTGCAAACTTGTAAAAGAAGAGGATGAAAAAGGATGAAAGTAGAGAGCACACACACTTTTTTGGGGGGTTTTTTTACACCTTTCGTTAAAGTAAAAACTTTAAACCAATTTCACAGTCGAAGTCAAAGACTGGGAAAATCAAATGCTGCGTGACGCTTCAGTTCTGGTTAAATGGATCATCTGCTTTCATGTACGCACACCTCTCCATCCTCGAGATCCCTGTTCTGTTTGCTTTTTGCACAGTTCAAAGCCGTATACATGGCAACAGACAGGCTTTAAAGTGAGACGATACACATTTTAAGGATGTAAACATTAAGCAGACTCGTCGCTACTGCACGTTTCAGAGATGATATCAGGGTGAGGTCGAGCGCAGACAGCGACCGCACGGAAAGTCTCAGCAGCCCTGTTCGGACGCTTGCCAAGTCAAGACCAGATTATATATTGGACAAGGAGAAAACCTTGTCACCCCAGCTCAAGAGACCCAGATCTCTCCTGCTCTCTCGCTCTCTCTCTCTCTTTCTTCCCTCGCTACACCCTCCTGCTGTGCCGCCACTTCAACATCTCGCATTTCCCGCATGTGAGCTCTGACTGCACCTTTTAAACCCTCTTTCTCGACCAGCTTTTCCTTTTTTTTCATAATCTACAGCAAAATGTCAGGACTATTCAAGGCTGTCCATTTAAATGCAAATCACTCCGCTCTGTTTAGGATGTTTATGATTACGGTTGTTCACCTCCCCCTCCTGTCCTCTTCTCCCTCGGCTTTCTGTGATAGAATAGAGACGAGGGCGCAAAGCACTGAATGGACAGATTTGCATTGCACAAGAAAAAAGAAGAGGAGCAAGTGACAGAGAGACAAAAGCAGAAATGGTTTTGTGCGGCTGCTTCTTTTCGCCGTGATTTTCTCAGTATCACAGATCGCCTTAGCTGACACAGAAGAGATGTAAGAAAACGCTCTTTTGAGAACGGCTCCCTGAGCTTGGTTTAGAGGTGCCCTTTTGTCCAAGTTGTATAATGAGACACTTGATTGATGGATGGTTTTCTTACATAAACTATGTAATTGCCTGCCAGAACATTTTTTTTAATCTTGGTGGACGTTTTCCTCTTAATGCGCACATTGTTTTGATGGACTAGAAGATGTAACACCTAACCTTTCTGCCTTATGTTGTCTAAAAATGACCAGATCTTTGTCATTTATTTAGTTGAGTTGTGTTCTTACATTATCCCATTTCCAGCAATGCTCAAACCCAGAGAAATCCGTAAGTTTACTAAAGGTAGCTGTGAGTTTCATTTAGTTGCGTGTTGCTGTAACCTCTGGGAAGAAGATGATACATTTTCATCTTCGACTGTAAAAACAGTCGACCAAAATCCCAGCAGTCACCACAATTCTATTTTTCTCCCAGATCATCTCTGCACATTCATGGCGTCAAGTATATTTCCCCTCCATTCCGCAGTCAATTAAAGAGTTCTTGTGAAAATTTAAATTTTAAGTCCCAAAAAGTTTCAAACAACAAACTCTGTGCCCTTGTTGATTCAGGGTGTTTATTCCTCCACACGCGCTGGGCTCTGCCCGTGGCTGCCTCCTCCAGAGCTCGCCAGCTCCAGCTGCTGTCTGCCAGTTAACGTTAACAGAGTTGCTCGTTGATCATTGACTGTTATTAACCTTTAAGGTCGAGCTGAGCAGACAGCTCGCAGCTAGCTGTCGCTTAAAGCTGCTAATCTAAAAAAAACGTTGTGGGTGAGTTATATAAAAAATTGCTTCCTGTACATTTGTCTCATGCTGGAAAAATTACCTTTAAAGGCCAACACTGTATTTTGCATTTTGCAACTGTTTTATGTACTTCTGGGATAGCCTCATTTTTCAGGCCTGGAGGTTTTTTGGGGGGTTTTTTGTTGGTTTTTTTTAAACAATGGTGGTCATTGTACAAGAAAGACAACAGTTACCATGATCCCAGGCTACCTATTTGTTCTGTCTTGTTTTGTGGCAGAAACGACCCATTGTGCATTTAAATGGCTTTGTAAATTTACAAGATCATTTATTTCTAAATTGACAGGAATGTGAGTAATTTAGCAGGGATATGAGTAATTTAGTTGTATCTAACCTGTGGAACCTGTAACCACTCATTGCTCTGTTCCATAAATGCTTTGAATGCAAATGGACACTAAATGGGCTAGCTGAGCATCACCAACAGCATGCCAATGAGCTAATGTTTTTTTATCCACCCTGTGGGGTATCCACTTCTGACAATTGAGGCAGAACAAAGGCAGTTCTTCAGTAGTAGATTGTCAAAGTCTATCTCAATTTCTAACATTACTCTCTACCTCCCTGTCCATCTTTTTGTCTGTCTCCAGTTTGATGTCAGGTCTAGCCGCCCTGGACGCCAAGTGCTCCAGCCGCCTGGGGATCATGACCATCTCCTACTACCTCTGGACCACCTTCGTCGCCGTGGTAGTGGGCATCGTCATGGTATACATCATCCACCCGGGTGGAGCTGCTCAGAAGGAGGACTCTGAGGACAGCAAGAAGCCAATGACCAGCTCCGCCGACGCTCTACTGGATCTCATTCGGTAAGGGACGATCACGACACTACGTGTACATGACTGGCATTAAATATGCATTCATGAGACTCTCATTACACCTGCATGGAAGCCATGGCGCTCTTGTGCAGCAGTTTAGATATCAGTTCTCAAAACTGATATTTATAAAATATTTATTCAACATTGTCAATGAAATGCATTTTTAAAATACTTTTTCCAAACAGAAGCAATACCACTGAAAACACCCGGCTCAATCACACTGTTAAATGTGCTGTTTACCAGGGCTAAGACTAAATAACCATCATAGTATTTCACCCATTTCAGCTGTACAAAAAGCACATGAATGTTCCATGTTGTTTCCTTTCGAGATATGAAAAGAAAAATCAGAGGATGTAAAAAGAAAAGTAACATTTTCTTACTTTGGGCTCTTTTGTAAGCTGTTGGAGAGTGCCAGCTCTTCAGGACTGTAGCACCTGATAAAAACAATCTCAAACATCTTTATTTGCGCTGCTGACCTCTGACCAGCTATGAAAGGTCATGATCCGAACAGACAAGAGGCCAGCGCCTCTCTGTGAATGTCCTGTAATGAAGCACCAACACTTTAAAAGTTGGTTAGATTTTTCAGTGTGAGATTATGTCTTTTCTCTGCAAGAAGACTATAGACAATAGAATCGCATGTACATTTTGCTGACGGACTTGCTTTGGATTTCATGAACTTGCAAATAAGCGTGGAGAGGAAGTGCTGCTGCCTAAGCTCGGAGATGTGTGAGGGAGATCAACTCACACGGGACGTCGCTTTAAGCTGTTTCAAAACACCTGCGATATGCAAACCTCTTGCTCCCCGTGCTGTCTCGTTAGGACTGAAGTCAGGGAAAGGCTGGAGGTCAGAGCGTAAAGCCTAGAGCCTCGTGTGCCAGTGGGTTAGTGCGCTAAGCTAATTAGGGCCGCTGAAGGATGGAGTGGGTGTGTTTGAGGTGAACGTGGGTCAGCCCTTCAGTGAGGAAACCTGCCGGCGAGAGCCAGTGTGTCAGTGTGATAGTCGGTCAGTGGGGTAAAGGCAACCGCTCGCATTGCGGAGTGATGCCCTACCACCACCACCACCACCACCACCACCACCGGGATCTCTCAGTTTATAATGCTATTTTACAAGAAACTACGATTTTATCTTGAGAAATCAGTCCTGTTTAGTCATATAATAGGCAGTTACCTTTTAATCCTCTGTTGATTGTGGCATAATTATTTTTCTTTTACATATTTGAGAACGTTAAGTTATAAGCTGTGTTTGAGTTACTTACTGTCAATCAGAATGTAAAAAAAAAAAGCAGTACTAAACTGGCCAAGCCCATAAAATCCAACTGTGTACTGATCATGTGGTAGAGGTGAAGCACTGTGGTTCACAGGATCTCAGCGTGCGTGTGTGTGTGTGCGTGTTGGTGTGTGTGTGTGTGTGTTTCACAGAGCACAGCTGTGCTTTGGATTTATCTCGCAAAGCTTCTTTACAGCCTTCATCTATCATGCAGGCATACTGTATCGGTATACCCGCAAATGGGCCCAACTGTCTGCAGCCCCGTGTGCGCTTGTGTGTGATAAGTATGCATAATGACCACTGTATGTATGAATATGTGCATACTTGGATTTATTAGGGGGCACCGGGGTCAGAGAGCTTCATTAGCCTGCTTTGCTCTGTCTCGGACACAGAGCAGGCCGCTGAATGGTTAAGTGGTCAAATCCGCGCAGAACAGGCGCTGCAGTCCACTGAGTTGCGCCATATTGCTGTCCGTGTGCATCTTTGCCATATGTCTTTTAAATCACTCTGTTGAATGCACGAGATGATATATATAATATGCGCTTTAATCTCCCTGCGTCTGAAAAGCGCCGTTTGAATTTTGATTGTGATTTGAGCTCTGTGTTGATGAGGGATTTGCGAGCCCGCACTAAAACAATGCCGATTCAGTCGGGATAGACGGACACGAGCCACAGCGGTCTGCGCCATAAACCGGAGGTGTTTCATGCCGTACTCACATTTTGGATTTGATTGCTCCTGTCAAAGTACAACAGTGCCGCTGTTCATTCAATGTGTTTTCGTGATTCAAGCAGTCTAAGTTCTTTGTTTATTCTTGTAGACAGACATATTTTATCTTTAGAGCAGCCATTCCCAAACTTAAGAATGACTTTAAGCCTATTTTCCTTGCTGAACAGAAAAATACAACTTTACATCCTCTATGTTTAAGTTTCTCTCGCCTACTGAACTAGGACAAGCCTTATTACCTTGTTAACTCTTTCATGGTCTTGTTTGTCCTTCAACAATCACCTCTGTTTTTCGATTAATAAGTCATCAATTCACGAGTAAGATGTTAAAATTATTCCGGTCAGCCAATTCCCCACTTGCACAATGTAGTGTAACGTATATCCGCTTCACAAACTGCACGTCCTTTTGCTTCTGGTGCCAACTCTACAGTATGTGTCTTTAGTTATCTCTGTTACTTAGATTAAAAATGTTACAAACACGATATACAAAGACATAAGGTAAACTATTAACAAGACACAGGCTACAAATGAACTGTGAAAAGTGAAGCAGAAGCTAAGTTGCGGATAAAAAGGCACTGAGATAATAGATTTGGGGCTACCTATGAATTCTGGCTCCCTGACATGAATGTCGTGTCGAGTGGACCAGGTTCAACTTAGTGTTGGTCATCAGTCCGTACCTGCCAACATTATGCAGTGAAAGAGATGGAGATTTCCACCACCATATAATTGTACTTCACTGATGATTGTTGGGACAAATACAAATTTACATCACCAAAAATAGTGCAAACATTGTGACAGGGCGTATGTGTGTTGAGAGGCCAACACTGCCACGATCAAATGACGAGCAAGGGAGACAGGAGGCAAATGTCAAAAAAGAAGAAGGTCTCACAACAAATTGTGTGAAATTTTATCTGCTTTTTCCAGCAGATAAACTGAGCCGAGCGAAGGGTCATTTGTGTTGCTCAACTCTGCCCCTGTGTTGGCTTGCCAGGTAGCATGACATACATCCCACAGTAAACTGAGACACTCCCATTTGATTTGTATCATTATGAAAAAAGGGAGGAATTACCAGTTGGGAGCACAGCGGGAGAAAGGGTTAAAAATAGGGAGATGTTGGCAGGTATGTCAGTTCCATTCTGGACTTATCATAGTGTCTTTAGTGGGGACACAGAAACCTCAGTTTGTAACTAATGAGCAAGAGCAGACGTTTGAAAACATGGTGAAATGAAAGTATAATGGTGCATTCTGACATGTGGTCTCTAAGAATGTTTAAATAGATTCCCCTCAACTTTAAAACAGCTGGTATATACAGATTTCTGCAATTAATGAAAACATATCCTAATTCTAAACCTTTGAATTATATTCCACTTTTTTAAATATATGATATCTGCTCTTAGTTTGCACTGTAAAAAGCCCCGTACATTCAGTCCTTTATCATTAGAAAATGGACTGGATTTATGTGTAACGCTTTGAAGTTCAAGAGCTTTACAGTAAGCCTCTCAGGCAAATAGGGTTCAGTGTTACGCTCAAGGACACTTCAAGACTCCGGCGTTCTGCCCTTATTACAGATGAAAATGCCGTTGCTGGTTTTCTCTTCTGCCTTATGACAGCACTACAAGCTTGTAAAGCCTCTGTTGCTATGACAGTCGTCCTGTTTATCCATGTAAAAATTAGTAAAACTTTATGTGAAAATATTCTAACTTTGTGAGAATTAAATTACAGCGATTACAATGCATGTCTTCAAATATTCATCCATCACCCATACTTTGCCGTTCGCATCGAGCAAGAGGAGGAGTATACAGGAAGATGGAGGATAGTCCACCATCACAGGGCTGATACAGACTGATACACACATTCAAGTAATTCATTAATTAGGTTGAATGGTGTTATCACCGATTATATAGCCCAACCAGAGGTATATGTCCTTTTCACCCTGCTGATCTTCCATCACTGTTTCCTCCTCCTTTACTGTATCACTTCAGTCCTCTGTGCTGCAGTTCAGCTTGGCAGACAAAAAATTTAACATGCTTCTTTTTTTTTTCTTCTTTTTTCGGCCGAGATAAGAGCTGGGCTTTTCAGGATGGCTATTAAGGTGCTTCACCTTCCTACTATCTGGACAGCTTTCAAGTGTGGAAATAATGGGTTGCAAAGATTTCCATTAGCACACCAAAAGTTATTCAGAAAAACATTTAATGGTTAAGGGTTACTCTTCTGATTGGGGACTGTAATGGGCTGAGTCCTATTACAAGCCCATCCCATTACCATCCCTCATTGATTTGTATATATTGAAGTCATGCCAGTGGCAAAAGTTGGAGATTTATATGATGATAATTAACACTATAAAGACAAAAATATAGGATTTGAATTTTTTAGGGGACAGAAAAAAATTACAGAGACGGGAGCGAAAACAGAGCATTTTAGATGGAGGGAGACTAACAGTGGACAGGATGACAGAAATGATGCAGATTCAAAAAAAAAAAATCATGAACCTGAAAATAAGCGTAATACGTCTCCTTTGAATCGCTGACCCTGAGTCAGACATTATCTAATGCATGACAAGTTTGCACTGTATTTGTGCTCGTGACTGTGAAAGACAGATGCTCTGGGAAATATGTGTGCCTTTTTCTTTTGCATCATATTAACATTCGCAATCCACTGAACGACATTAACGCTTCTCAAAATTGTCTTCCTTAGCAACATGTTTCCAGCCAACCTGGTTCAAGCTACTTTTCAACAGGTAAGAAAACACTCTCATGGCAAAACATGAACAGCACTTGTATTGCCACACCATGTGTCTACGCTAAATATCAAGCTACAGCCAGCAGTCAGGTAGCTTAGCTCTGCTTAGCTTAGCGCAAGGACTAGAAACGGGGAAACAGCTAGCATGGCCCTGTCTAAAGGTTAAATGTTTTTAAACGCTCACTAACAAACATCTTACGCAGTGACATGCGACAATCCCAAACTAGGTGTTTCTCCATGTTTCCCCTCTCTGTGCTAACTTAGCACGCAGACACGTGGTATAAATAATCCCATCTAACTTTAGGCAAAAAGCGAATACATTTATTTGAAAAAAAGGCGAACTATTCCTTTAATATTCATTGTTGAGGCATAAACCTTATATTATTTTATATTTTGTCTTTGTGCACTACTTGGTTTTAGATGAACATCAAACTTATATGTTAGCATTGAGGAAAGTACTCTGCGGCTTGTAAAGTTCCATCGTCTTCATCAGAAAATCATTACATCTACTGCATCAGTTGCTGTCGTGTTTACTGCGCTGATGTTCGGGCCCATGTGCTCTGCTTTGGTTTCAAGTATCGAACCCAGAGAGTCCCTGAGCTCATCCCAAAACCAACCGTGGCTCAGCTCCTGGATGAGACCACCACGCGCAGGGTCTACATCTACGGCATCCAGGATGACAATGGCACAGACGTCCAGAACTTCTCCCTGGATCTCACGCCGCCGCCTGACGTCATCATGAAAACGTCGCCGGGCACCAGCGAAGGCATGAACGTGCTGGGGATTGTTATTTTTTCCGCCACAATGGGTGAGCGGCCCCGCATGGACACAGCACACACACTCTCACACAGCAACATGCACGGTGCAAATGCATGAATACATGTGATAGCATAATTGAAGTCTTGGAACACCCACATCTTTGCATAATTTAGCTCGAAATGGGTTGTACTCCCACGAGGGCTGCACTGACAAACTAAAGGACAACGTTCTCAGCAATTTGTTGAGAGCATCGCTGTAGGTGTATGATTGACAGATTTATCAGGCTGTTTAGTGTGTGTTTTTATCTTCAATCCAGGAATAATGTTGGGCAGAATGGGACCCAATGGAAGCGCCCTGGTCAACTTCTGCCAGAGTCTGAATGAGGCAGTTCTGAAGATTGTGGCCATCGTCATCTGGTAAGAGTTGTATCTTGGAATGAAACGTAATCAACTGAAGCAGCATCAGGACGGTTGTCTTTAGACATTAGATTTTTTAAAAACGAGAGGAATGCGCAGAATGAAAAAAGGTGATATCAAGACAAAGGGTTGTGAATTTACAGTCATGCACTCCACCTTCCCTCCTTCCTTCTCAGGTATTTCCCCTTCGGCATCGTTTTCCTGGTCGCCGGTAAGATCTTGGAGATGGACGATCCTTCGGCAATGGGGAAGAAGCTGGGTTTTTACGCCATTACGGTGGTAATGGGCTTGGTGCTACACGGCCTGTTCATCCTCCCAGCCATGTACTTCTTCATCACTAAGAAGAGCCCCATCGTTTACATCCGAGGAATTCTACAGGCCCTTCTCATCTCTTTGGCCACTTCATCCAGGTACAAGTGGAAGATCCGACCTTTGCAATTACAGACTGCAACAGACTTAATACTCATTTTCTAAATAGTGGCATTTTTGATTCCGTTGTGCTTAATGTCTTCAGGGCCAAACATGTAGTGGGGATTGAACCCACATTTCATGAAGTAGTTCAATAGTTAGTATAAAACGGGTCACAGAGGACCGCATAAATTAAAGATTTTCAAGGAATGTAATTAGATGTATTTACTTAATATTTTCATCACGATGCTCACCAGAACAACTTGAGTGAAATTAGCGCTATTAATAGATAATAATAAACCTCAACTCAGGGTTCGGCAGGATAAATTGTTTCACTAAGGGGGCACCAGGGTCAGAGCAGATATGCTTTTATCCGACATTGCGAGTGTAAATGGATTGGATAATGGGAGTCACCTTGAATTGAATGGATGTTTGTTTGGGTTTGACCCTCTTAACCTCATATTTCACTTCAGGTCCGTCCTCTCTATATTTGAGTCCTCGGGCAACACTACACTTTGTAGCTTTTAAAAGGCTTGAAATGCTTTCCTCGAGAGTGTCAGAGTGTTCGCTCCTGGTTTACGATCAGCATGATGACACATCCTCCCATTCGACACGTTAAAAAGCTTTCCTGCAGCAAGCAGCAGTGTTGATCGGCGTATCTGTAACTATTCGGTGCGTCAATCCCGCCGCACGTCGCCACAGCTAATTGAGAAGAAGAACTAAATGAAATGAAAATGATCAGGGCTAATCTAAGCGTGCTCAGAGAATGAAGAGCATAATCAAAGCTGATTAAGTTGTAATCACAGCGTTTCTACAAATGTGTCTGCACCCATGAAGGCTTTTGGGTTCTTGGTGCAGTTTTGTGAAATGTGTTTGAATACAGGAACAAACAGATATCGCCATGAAACTTTCTCAGTTGCTTACTTACATTAAGGCAATTCATTTTCGAAATGTCTCTGAAATGTTTTGTTTAAAAGTGCAACATGTTTACAATCTTTTTTTGTTTAATAACTGAAATTATCAACAGAAAGTGAAAGATAACTTGGGATATTATGACATTTATGCATTGCGGTCAAGAGATATTAGTCACTATGCTAACCCGCTAACACATTAACCGAGATCCCAGTCTGTACCACTGGCTACATAGGTAACTGAGCTAACAAGCTAACAGCTAGCAGCATTTAGTAGTTACTCTGGTAATAGGCTATTTGTTACAAATATGAACTTTACATGTGTTCAGTTCTTACATATTGCATCTTTAAATATGCAAATGAGACATCATCTAATCAGAAATGCGCTATTATTACATGTCCAGAACAGAACTGACAACATGTGATGACTCCAGGTTCAGAATTCTTGTTTCACTTTGTCGACATATTAAAGTCAAAGGGTTTTCACAGAGGGAATTTTAGATATCTCGTTTTATAACTGCATAAATCAGAAGATACTGTCAGTCATCCATTAAAATTCATTGTCGCCATGATTTCAGGAATAACATGTTATATATAGGTAAGACTGTGTATGACATAGGACCCTCCGGTATATCAGAGAAAAAACTCAATTTGATAAAAAAAAAAAAGAAAACCTATTGTATTGTATTGTTTGACCAGAAATGGTGTAGTAACTAAAAGACATCACTTTTAAAACTTACCCAGTTGATTTCTTACATTGAGACAGTTATTTTTCGTATGATAGGTTTTCGGATATTTTTGGTTTTAACAGGAAATGAGACTGTCCAGAACGAAGAGCTGAACTCCATAAATGCTCTAATGTGTTTTTTGGAGCATTTTCTTTCTTCTCGTCTGAAAGACAACGCGCTATAGGAACCAATACCCCAAAATCTCAAACTGACCACTGCACACAAAATTGTCATGTCTCGACTTGAATGTTAAGTATACTCACATATTATCTTCAAACCAAAGAAACTGTCCCCAGCATTAACTGTGCGCCTGTTTTCCTCCATTCTTGACTACACTTACACTCTTTTGGCCCTTATGTCGACAACTTAGACAACATTTTTCACAACTAAATCAATCGAGGAGCACTGTGGGTGTTTCATGATTTTTCATGGAGCACAAATGAAACACTCTCTCCACTGAGAAAATTGCCACCTGGAATACTGCGACATAAGCGTCCCTCTTCTTTTGTGTCCTTCACAATTCCTTTCTCGGAGGAGGCTCATCATCCGTAATTATTCACCTTTCTCTTGCTGTAGCTCTGCCACACTGCCTATCACCTTCAAGTGCCTCCTTGAGAACAACCACATCGACAGACGCATCATCCGCTTCGTGCTGCCCGTCGGGGCCACCATCAATATGGACGGCACCGCGCTCTACGAGGCCGTGGCAGCCATCTTCATTGCCCAAGTGAATAATTACGAACTTGACTTCGGACAGATTATCACGATCAGGTAAGGCTCGCTGTAGTTAAAAAATAAATTTTTTTTAAAAAAGCGAAATTATCCTGAACTATATTAAATGTCAGTGAGCGGGCGAAGTCACAGAAAGGAAGGAGATATAATGGCTCCATTATCAAATATCAGTGTGGAAAGTAAACTGCTTAACCTTTTCTTAACAGCGTTTTTTGTAATTGTATTGATTTTATTGTTGTTAAGTGGATGCCGTGATTATATCAAAGCATAGGGCTTTCGCACATAAATTCAGCTCATTCGCCACAGGGAATATTTTTCAGCTTGTAAACTGTTCTGTGGGTTTGGTGAGAGATTGTAATGATGTCACCAGGGTTGCCTTATTCATTTTTTAGCGGAAAAGTGTGCATCACATGACAGCTGGAGTTTGAAAGGCATTTATCTAATGAACAATGCTATTAGGTGGCATTATAAGAAACGTAGAATTCAGCATCTTTTTTCCTTCTCTAATCTTAATCTCAGCAAACTATTGAAATTGTGAACATCATCTCTCTTCGAAATATATTTTGCAGTAAAAGCCTCCCAAAGTCTGTCAGGGGAAACAAATGTCAACTGAGTCAGAGATGGTTGCGGGAGTTCTTGCAGTGTTTTGAGTCCAGCATGTGAATTAATCTAACGTCACACATTTAGTTTAATTCAGAATTAATAAAAAATATTATGGGATTTATGGGATATTTACTAGATACACATATATGTAAATGTCACACAGATTACGCCTCAGATGAGCTTCTTAGTCTGATCTGATTTCGGCTAAATCAGTCTGGAATCCCCCGGGGACACAGACGGAGACACAAAAAAACACCAGCGGCCGAGCTTCCTTGCCGACACCAGCAGCCTGTAACTTTCACCCACATTACCTGTGACTCACCCCAGTTCGAGGTGAAAGGCCCGTCCCTCCCCTGATTTCATGACATGTTTTACTGTAATAACATTTACCAGACTGGGCTGCAGTCTGTGCCCATTCCCTCATAATCCCTTGGCGGTAAAACCCATATGACCTGTATTACTCATCTCCCTTGTCACGCCAGAATTATAATAATTTTCCCTCTCTCTCTCTCTGCTCCCTGTTCCCGTGCCGTTTGGCTGCTGACCGTGGAGCTCTTCCATCTGCATACTAACCCATCCCCAACCCCCCCAACCCCCCCAACACACACACACACACACACACACACACACACACACACACACACACACACACACACAGTCCTGCAGAGGAACAGTTTGTCAGTTTGTGCACAAAGGTCAAAGGTCTCAAGGACAAGGACAGAACATCCACTCAATCGCTCTCCCCACAGCTTCATTCTCCCTACATCATGATGGAATATATTGAAATCAACCTTGACCTTTAAAGGGTTCAAGTCATTGCCAGAAGGACATTATAAAAAACATATAATTAAGTAACTTTACAGGCTATTTTAATTAATAGTTACTAAAATGACCCCTTTGCTTAAAAAAAAAAAACACCACAGAACAAAATTTGCCAATCCTAGCGGAGCATCTGTAACCAGGCCATTGTGCTGTGTCAGAGTGATACTGTTCATTTAAGGAGGTCGGAGGCTGATCTTTAAGCCTCTCAGAAAACCGAAAAATACAAGCGCAAAGGTCCAATGGAGCAATGGATCAAATATTTGTTATCAGGTGCTCAAACATTTGTTCCTCTGATCTCACCATGTTGGTAGCCCATCGAAATGTGACTTTTAGCTCCACTAACATAGAGTAGTTACAGTAAGCAGCCTAAGCTAGGCATTACCTTGAACTATCTGCTGCAATTTTCCTGAGCACTCCTTGCATGACCCCAGTGAAAATATAATGCCTGTGGACTAAAGTGCACCATCAGTATCACGGTCACCAGGTCATAAAGATCAGTGCGGAAAAACGATGATGACGCTGTTTGTGCGTAAATTAATCTGAAAAGTAATCGTAGCCGTTTAAAGTAAAAAGCACAATATTGGATTCAATTATGAGTAGCTGAAAAAAAAAAAAAAAAAGTACCTTCTTCCACTAATCCATTATTGGTGTTGTAAAGTGTATTTGCACTCTGCTCCTCTGTCTCTCCTCCCAGCATCACTGCCACCGCAGCCAGCATCGGGGCAGCTGGTATCCCGCAAGCTGGACTCGTTACCATGGTGATCGTGCTGACCTCCGTGGGTCTTCCGACCGATGACATCACTCTCATCATTGCTGTCGATTGGGCCTTGTGAGTAAGGTTAAATCTCTCCATCATGACTAGCTGAACACGGCTGAAGCCGACCAATTAAGTGGCCACTCCGTTTACAGCGAGCGTAAATGTACTGGGAATAATCTAAAACCCGAACATGCCTGTAAGCCAAATGACTCTATACACTCCCAGGACTGCGTGTTCTTCAGAGTGTGAGAAACAAGTCACTTTCCTAAGCTTCATTAACAGTGTGAATGACTTCTGATTTTGTCATTCAGGGATCGATTCAGGACCATGGTTAATGTGATGGGTGACGCCCTGGCCACGGGAATTATGGCTCATATCTGCAGGAAAGACTTTGTCAAAGAAGGGGAGCAGGTGAGAGAATGCAAGGATCCATCAATGAATAGATTTGGTCCAGAGGGTTACGAAACAGTCTGTTTGTGTATCGTCTCCTCAAGGTCGTCATGACCTGTTTCCGAGTATATTTAGTTTGGTTTGAAAGGCAGATAGCAAAGAGGGTCGTGGTAGAAGATTGCTTTGGCTTATACACTTGCATGCTGGGAGTTTGATGAGAAGAACAATCCCACTCTCTATCTTTGCATCAACTATAAGGCCCAGTTGACTGGGAACAGCTGGTCTGGTTCCTCTGGAACAGCTGCAAAAAGGAAACTCCGCCCTTAAAGCACAATTTATTGCTTTTTTTATTCTTATGTCTCTGTACGGATTAAACATACGAAGGGTGATGTAGTGCAGACCGTGATTATTTGACAGGCCGTTATTCTGAAACCCAGCAGTCCGTCAGATGTCTCATTGGACTGATCGCCCATTTGTCTGACAGCCTGTTAACAGCCCCACTGTTCTGAAGGCCTGATGTTCATTAGGTGACCTTCAGTGTCACATGGTTAAAAATAGATCTGTCATCAATATTGATAATTGATGTTGTGGAATGGTCGCAGCTCTGTGAGGTTTAGGCACCAAAACAACATGATTAGGTTTAGGAAGGGATTGTGATTTGGCGTTAAGTAGGTCAGTTAAAGCTGGTTTTGACAATCTTACCAAGATGTGCTATTAAAAAAAGCAAGCCAGCCTTTGAAAGTATCCAACCTGAAAACAATCCCACCTCCTCCCTTGAGAGCCACTCCTCCAAAACACATGAACGAGCTGGGAGATGTACAAGCGGCTAGTTGGCTACGTTCAAAAAACTCTCTCAGCTTTGAGGACCAATACATACATACATACATGACAGAATGCCACAATAAACACAAGTTAAATAGTCACCTCAAATGCACCTCGGTCCAAAAAGGCCACCCGGCATAACAGTTACTCCGGATGTGTGCTTCATGCCCACATCAGCTGCTGAATGAGGCTGATGCTGCCACCACAGCTCTGTTCGCCCCAAACATTTGGCACTACAGGAGTGTGTTACTGCGGCGGCGGCGGCGGCTCTGTCATTAGGCTCCGGCTCAGAGTGACTAATAACATGATCCATATCAGAATGATTAATAATCGTTTGCAAGCCTGTCGTGCCAAAGTTTGTTTTTCTTCTCCTGAGATGGTAACAGCATGACCCGCCCTGCTCCGCCAAGCATGTAGCAACAGTATACAGGCAGACAGACAGGTTGCCTTGACCAATCGTTTTATATTGGCCAAATAAGATAACTGGAGGCCTGCAACAGCCACATTTTTAAAATGTATCGGTCAGAGCTTTTTAATTAGTGATTGCTGTTGGAACGTTAAGAGATTTTCCACAAATATAACAAAATATGCTTCAAAAATAACATATATTAATAAGTAAATAAATATGATAAATACAATTTAAGTCAGTTAAGTTACGTCCATAAGTTGATGCTATCAAAGTATGTGATAAATGGGCTTTCATTCTAATGGGTTTCAAGATAATGGGCTGTCAGAATAATAAGAAGGCACTGACGACTATCCTCAACCACTGTACTGACCATACAGACATTACAGCTAGCAACACTGACTGTGTGTGCGAGAGCGCGCTGCAGGATAAATGTGAATTTTCCACTCAAATTGAAAAGACTTTTTCGTTCGAGTCTGGAGTGCAATTCTAGACCAGTGGGATGCTTTTCAAAACCCGGTGCCTACAATTCCCACGTCTTAGCCTCTTAGCCAGTGAGTGACATCACTGGAGGTAATTTATCAGATTACATGCAGCTTCCTCCGGGGCCACAAAAAGGCTTCATAGGCTACTACGTTTGTTCACCTATACAGAAGTAATCCCCAGAACCTGTCAACACACTTTATTGTGTAACATTGGTTCAGTTACCCTCTAATAACACTCCTCTGGGTCCCTCTTCCTCTCCTCCCTGATTAATGTGCTCACCAGGTGCCTCTCATCTGTGAAACTAAGCCCATGATAAGCATCCAGCAGATGATGACCTACCAGAACCAGAAGAACGGGTGCTACCAGCCGCCTCCACCTGGCAGCAAGCAGGACCACCACCTCTCCCCGGACGTGGCTCGCCTGATGCAGCTGGAGGAGGGGATCCGGCCATTAGAGAAGAAGAAACACGCCCACTCCTCTCACCACAAGAGAGAGCACAGGGACAAGGACCACTGTTCCGTTGACATGAACGGGCTGGAGACAAACGTGTAAAAGCGGCCGCCCCCTGCCGACGGCTGCCGGCTCGTCCGCGGCCGGCGGGCCCAGCGGGAGAGGACAACACATGGAAAGATTGAGGTGACTTAAGTTCACGCGCTTTTCCCCTCCAAGAAGGAGAGCGGCCCGAGCGGATGAACGCAAATGACCCTGACAAAAAAAAAAAAGACATTTCTTTTTCTACATAACCTAAATAATGACCCACATTTGATTGTGCGTGTTCGTGTGTGTACATATTTATCAGAGATGTGTTATTTGGTACCAGCGGTGAACGCGTGCTGCTCTAGCTGAGAAAGACGTCTTGTCTGAGGTTTCTTGAAAAACATCCTCCCAGATCTGTGAGTCAGCCTATTTCAAAGGAAACAGAGAACACAATAGCTAATATCAGATTTAATTTAAGGAACCCATCTCCCTGTGGACTGCAGAGAAAAGAAAGAAAAAAAAGAAAAAAAAGAGAAAAGATTTACTCCTCATATCTCTTTGTATTGATTATTGCTTTTTTTGTGTGTGTCATTCAGTAATGAAACTCAGGCAGAATCCTGCCTGTTGGAACAATTTTTCGAACAGTCTGACTCACTAACTCAACACGCACAACAGAGACAATATGGGCAGAAATTTCATTTTTAACACACATATACAGCGATTTGCGTCACATTTAGGAAAAAAACACGTCAGACTAAAAACAACAAAAAAAAGCTGAAGGTATCACTATTGATTTTCCACATTTTCTCAGCTTTCCCGACACTTCTCTGCCTTGTGGTCCCGAGTCTACGTCAGTACTCTGCCTCATGCCCGCAGTACTGCGAGGCCACTGCCAGAACGAAGGCAAAAAGAAGAAGGTCACGGTGGAAAAACAAAGACGAGCGGCTGCCCTTGTGTTGAAGTCATGTTACGTTGTCTTTGCATCCCATTGTATTCCCTCTTTGCCTTAAACGACCAAAGGAGAAGCATCCAGGGACAAGTGCGTCACTGACGAACGCAGCGAAACACAAACACAAGTCGACCGTCGCAGGTCACGGAATAATCTGAACTCTGTCCATATGTATGTTGTATATGCTGTACATGTTTGTATTTCATAAGTTAAACAAATGTTGATCTTTTGCTGCCATTCTGTATTTGTTCAAGGAAACATTTCACTGTAATCCAAAATTTGTAACAATGTAAAACAGCAAAAAAAAGGAGAAAAAAAAACATGAAGAAATGAAAAATATATCAGCAATAAAGTTCTTTTTTTAATTGCATCAGAACATGAGGTCTGAGTTACAAGAACTGCAGGAGCGATAAAGCTTCAAGGATATAATAATTCAAGGGCTGAATACTGCAAAAGCATTTCAAGTATTCCAAGCATTGGTCTGAAATCCTTGAAGATGCACCGTCTCTCGTTAAGGCATGCGGGAAAAGCAGCCGTTAACTTATTGGAAAATGAGAAAATGTCCTGTTCAAACACGAATGAATCTCAGGTTAACTAAAAGTAACTGAGCTGTCAAATGAGAAAAGAAGAAGAAGCGATTTAAAGGAGTCCCGGTTCAATAGAAGGCAAGCTGCCCGGGTGGATTATTACTAAACATTTGGGAAGGAACATTGGAATGCAATGTTCTGCTTGGAAACCTTTGGTCTTGGCATTCATGTGGATGCCATTTTACATCCCTATTTATTGGCACGAGGAACGTGACAAAGAGCTCAACATCAACCTCAGCTCAGAATTCCATGGGGCATACCTCCGAACTGCTAGTGCAGTTCATTGAGGCGCCACCACGCGACTGACACGACTCCTGAGTCCTGTGTCCATGCGTTGACGGGTCAGAGACAAGTCTGATCTACGTTAGGGCCTCCACGGATTGGCCTTGTTCCTGGACGTACCTGAAATGCTCTATTGGATTTGAATCTGGGGAATTCTGAAGCCAAGTTGACTCCTTGAGCTCTTCGTCATGTTCCTCTAGCCATTCCAAAGCAGTTTTTTTGTGGCGTTTACAGGGGAGGGGGGTTGCCGTGAGGAAGGGGTGCGCCTGCAATGGTGTTTGGATGGGTGCTGCGTGTAAAGTGTGGTCAACATTAATGCCAGGACCCAAGGTTTCCCAGCAGAGCATCACATTTTAACAAGATGATAAACGTCATCCACTTCACCTTGTTGTTGCCGATGGATGTCTATTCTACACATTGCACCAGTGCGGTAGCAAAAAAAAAAACTCCTGTCGTACTATAATTATCGCACCTAATATAAGATACCGGTAATTACTTTCTCATTGAGGCACTGAAGTGAAATTTGTGATGTTATAGATATTATATGTGCTTGAGCTTAAAAGTGAGGCTGTGTGACTTTTGAAAGAATCGAATTGAAATCACAACCTTCCTTTGACAAATTAAGGATTGATGAATGAGCAGTGCTCAGTTCAGTGCACTTTTGCTGCCACAGTCTGACTTCGTGTGGTATGATCACTTGCTTAGCTAATAGCAAACTACTAGAAAACCCTTAAGTCTATCTCAGGAAATGGAGGACTATCCACTGTGCTGTTACTCTGTAAGTGCCACCTGTGGCGAAAGCGAACAGCCCTGGACATCATCCACACAATTGTGTTGGGTGTATAAAAGATGCCACCTCTTAAACATTATAGCCTCTCAAAACTGTTATGGATTTCTTCATTTAAAGATGCTTCAAAAAGGTTAGTGGGATCTGTAGGTATTCCCAGCGCTAGAGAAGGTAACAGAGGTCTCATATGACTATAAAGGCTGTAGTAATAAATCTGATGACACAATTATATTACATTAAACTCATTAGAATTAGCCCTTCTAAGTTTGTGTAATTGTTTCTTTCACAGTATAAAGACGTTTTTCCAGAAATCATCATAGGCAAGTTGTGAACTTTAGTGGGTGCTTTTTACATGGTATGTAGTAGTTCCCTCCACTGAATGAATGTCAAAGACCAGACCCGTAGATGACTGTTGAGTCTCATTTGAATACATATGTGCGCTATACTTTGTCTTTTGCTTTCTAAGAAAGCCTTGAGCCGAGGCTATTTATTCGAGCACAGGCTGAGCTACTTAAGCTCACTTGAGAGGAACCGACCTGAAAATCTGCAGCTAACACTGCTAAGCTTCACCTCTCCCCACCCCTTCACTCTGCGCTTGTTACAGTTTATCTCCATTAGCCCCACTGCTCGTGGTCAGGCCGGCCCGGCAGCTTGGGCACCATCTGAAACTGACCATTTGGCCAGCTGGCCACCTGGCAATGGGACAGGATGGGGGTGGGCTGTAGGGAGTTGGCCAGAGAGGAGCAATTAGAAACACAGGCTGGATCTGGCAGAAGGTGGACGGGGTGCCAACAGGCAGAGGTCTGGATCGACTAACAAATAAATAGGCAAATGGAACGGAAATGGAGAAAGAGGGAAGTAGGGCACGAAGGCTTAAATAACAGAACAACCGAAATCCCTTTGTTTGTCTAGGCACTGAAACCTAATAGAGATATGTGGTGTAGTAGTAAACCTGATAGCATTTTGGTGTAAGATGATTAATGCAATACCTATTTGTGTAAAGCACTGATGCTGTTATGTCCACAAGTGCTTTCTTTTAAATCTGATTTGTGTCTGGGAGTCAAACAAAGCAAATGAACTCAGTCTTGTGGCATCTCTTGAAGGAATATTCCAGTACAAGTTTAATCCATGGTGTAACACACCGTGACACCGAGTAAGACACCAGCTTGAGCTTAAAAACATTTCACAGAGATTGCAGATGGTGTGCATCACCAACCCCAAGCGTCAGTATTTGACAACAGCCAGAATAGCTTACTTTACATTAGCCCTAAGCTAGTTACGTTGAGAAAAGGCAGTAAATATAAATCTATTTTTAATCACAAACTTATAATAAAAACAAACAAATACTCAGAGCCTTTCCTCCACCAATAAACTTTTTTGGACTATTTATGTAATCACACCACATGAAAATTTTGCTTAACGTCTATTTTTATTTCCTGTTTTGGCCTTTTATCGTCTATTATTGACAGAGCAGCAAAAGATATGATAGGAAACAGGCTGAGAGAGGGGGGGAGTGACACGTGGCAAAGGGCACCCAGGCCGGGACTTGAACCCTGGACCACCGCAGCAAGGACAAAGCCTCTGCACATGGGACGCTCACTCTACCAAATGAGCTAAACAATGCCCCTTAACGTTTATTTGATGTGAATTATTTTTACTGGACATTGTGATCAGAGAGATTTAAATGTGTCAGCCTTGACTTTTCCCAGTGAAAAACAGCCATCACTAAATAATGGAAATTGAACAATCACAAGACAGATATAAGTGGGAATCAATGTGCAGGTCATGAATGTAAAATAATAACTAACTAACTTGCAAAGAAAAAAAGTTTTGACTATAGCCACCACCTTCCAGATAAAAATGATTAGTAAGTGCAAGCAGAAGCCCTTATATTTGAGCAGGACATTGCAATTTCCGTTGCACTCAGCTTAGATTTGACAGTCTGTACATGTTGAGTATATATATTAGAGCTTCTATGTTCCCCTCAGGGGGCGGTTCACAATGTCACTTCCCAATACCTGTAGTGCTGAGGACATTCTTTACTTGTGGGCAGAGCTACATCAGAGCTTAGACTTCAACCAGGCGTACCTTTCAGGAAAAAATGTCAAAGTTGTTATTGTCAGAAAATTATTTATTCTCTAAAAATTATATAAGCGCTATCATTTACAGTTATATATTTCATACATTATGGTGGATGGAGGCCAAAAATAGCTTTAAAAGAACAGCTTGATTTAATAGAAATTTGAGGCACATTGACCGTTTTGTGACATGACAAATCAAACACAGAGAGGCAACAACTTGCACCGATGTTATACATACACAGTTCCTACAGACTCACTAGGTGTTTCAGAATAGAAATCAGACTTAAAGAACAACATGAATATTATAAACACTGTATGTCCGAGGATATCAAAGTAGCAGCTGAAATTTGAAACTATGTATTTCAAAATCATACATATGCTACCAAAGTATTCCATGAGTTTGTTGATTAGCAAATTCAGGAGGGATCACATTCTGCAACAAATGTTTTCCTCGAATAATACTTGGAGGACAAAAGCTTACTCCAGGTCTCACAGCTTGGCCTTGCCTGGCGCGATTTGGAGGTTCTGTAGCTTCATAGCCATGCCCATGTTCCCCGTGATCTTCAGTTTCCCTTTGAAGAATGCCTGAGAAGGCAGAGGAGGAAAAACATTAAAAAGGTTTCCATTTCATCTCGCTGCACTTTTTAATAATTTGTCACTGAACGGTGACATTTCTGAAAAAGAAAACTACTGAAAACATGACAGTTTTTTTCTCAGCATGCATCTTATTTCATACTGGAGATTAAAAGATTAAAGTGAGAACTGACGACAATCAGAGCTCACATCCCTCTGTCATGTCTTTAGGTAGAACTTAACAGAACACAGTTAATTTTATCTTGTTAAATAAAATGGTGATGAGCACAATACTACCACCAACTGAGTTATTACCTTTTGGTTTTCTAGACATTTTCCCTGTTATTGCTGGATCTCTGTAAGTGGATTGTTAACTAACTCTCTGCATCCACCTGCCAAGAGCACCAAAGAAAATAACCTGGTCTGGCTGTTTTGTTTTTTTTCCTGACACAGCTGGTCCAACAGGATTAAAGAGAAAGAAATGTCAGCAAGAGGCTGTAAGCTCCAGACGTATGAAACTAAACTGAAGTATATTTATTGAAGACAAGATGTTCTCAGTTAACTATAGCTTGACATCCAGAAGCCCCTAGACAAAACATAACATTTACCCGAGCGAACCCCCCCTCTTGTCAATCAAACACATGTAGGAAACACTGCGTCATAATACATAGGCAGTGAGCTAGTGTCTCTGGCTGCGCCCTGGACTGGTTCTCCTCCCATCAATCAGATAAAAAAGTTTTTCACTTTCATTTTGTTCATACATGTCTGATACTGCTGCTTTGTCCCACGGCGTGTCTCAGGGTTCCGTCTTGGGTCCAGTACTAGGCTATTTGATTTATACATGCTACCCTTGAGTCACTTCATGTGCGATTTTATCTCCTACCATTTCTTTGCTGACTACATCCAGCTGTAGGTTTTTTTTAGACCTGATGGCAATGACAAACTAATCTTCCCGAACAACCATCTCACTGCAATTACGGACCGGATGGCAAAGACACCATCTCTCATCATTATGTCAGACACCATAGATAAGATGGCTCAGTGCATTGGTTCCATGTCCTCTACTGTACAGACCAGTCTCAGAATCAGTCAATGCATTTTGAAAAACACATTAAATCCCTAACCCACACGTTTTGTTTTTTTTTTTTTTTCCCAATTGAGAAACATCACTAAACTTAGATAAATTGAATCACAGTGTGAGTTAGAAATGATTAGCTATGCATTTATCTAATCCAGATTAGACTACTGTAATTCTCTGTTCACCCGCCTCAACAAGTCATCCCTAGACTGTCTTCAATTAGTCCAGAAAGCTGCAGTCAGAAATCTTTCATGTTTCTCAGAACTTATGGAGAGGCTGGCACATTTAACAGCAATGTACCAGGTAGTGAGCATTCACAGTTCCGAGTTTACTGTCACTTTAAGAATACCCCTGACTGACCAACTTGGTATATGTTCATACAGAAAACATTCTGATTAAGGCTGGGATGTCCATAATACCTGCACCTACAATTACTGGGTCTGTACAACGCTGTGTTGTGCGTTTACAAGTAACCTGCAGTGTCCAGATACAGTCTCGACTAATAATCCTTAATCGCTTTGCGAAATTTGCCGGACTGTCACATAAAGAAAAATAAATGGCACCTTTCTTATCATTTTACTGCAAACCTTTTAATGTTAATGTTTCATTTTGTATATGTGTCAATTAGAAAAACAAAAGATGCGATTAATACACAACTACACACCGTTTGTGGGTTCATCTGTCCTGTCATCAGATGCAGAAGATCCTCGTCACTCATGGAAAAGGTGCAGTCTGCCTTTCTATCTAAAAAGGAAAAAAAGTAGAGTAAAAAAAGAAGAGCAACTTGTTCATTACAGCGAACTACAATAATACATGAACATTTAACAGAACTACAAATTCACATACAGAAAAAGTAAGCAATATTTGTTGTTTGTAACATACACATAAAGTAAAAATATCCCCCACTTGCTCACAAGAGAAAACCTATATAGGTGTGTTATGAGCTGCTTATTGCTGTGTCTCCAATGGTGCACGGGGGCTTATGCTCCAACAAGTGAAAGTGAGTCCAACCTTCTAGTAAACCTGCAGCAGCTATCATGATCACCATACCAGCCCCAAAGTTACCAAGATAAACAGATCAGATATTTATTTTTACCAGAGATTTGAATGTGGCTCACAGCTTCACACCAGCAGCTTCTGCGTACGACTGTTTAAGCTTAATGGAATGACTTTGAAAACTTGCTTTAACGTCATTTAAATGTCATTCATTTACACAACGAAGAAATCTAAAATGTAATTTCCAGGAGGCTGTTCGTCTCAGCAGAGAGATCATAAGCAATAAACCTGGCATTTAATCTTCCACACACTCATATTATGCATCCTGTATTTCCCCTTGTTACATTTAGTGTTACTTGAAATACGACCAATGCTTTTTGACTGGAACTGAAGTGGTACATTAAAAGTGCAGTTCCCAGGATTCCAGGGATAAAGTGCGTCTGTTCCCAGAACAGAAGACTCTGTCCAGGCAACAGAATTCCGGAGAAAAATATGAATCCCTGGTTCACCAGCTAGTCGCTAACTGTGTCTCTCTTGCATTTGGCAGTGAGAAGGTAGTGTTTAATTCTGCATTTACTTTTTGATTACTACCAGCTTCTCTCTCAGCTTTCACCACGCCTCTTCCCTCTCTGCTCTGTGAAGGCGCATGTGGTCCTTGAATCGCGGATCTAGTGCTGTTGTTACCCATTTAGCCATTACACGTCAGTACTCCTATGTAGGAAGGGTTAACATGTAAGACCACCCATGTATTCAAAAGTGCAGGCAGCACCACAGAGGAAAATCATTCAGCACCCCCCTGCAGCTCAGTGACATTTCATTCAGAAATTCAGAAACTGTAACACCCATTTAGGTGTGAATAGACCAAGGGGGCAATACACTTATGTAAAGAATCATGATTTTACATACCTTTTTTTTTTTTTTTTTTACTTCAACTTTTCAACTATTTACTTTAACAATTTGTTGAAATCTGTAAAGTTTCAGTACAGTTCTTTTACATGAGAATTAATGGCTCAGAGACAGTGACTATCACAGGGGGAGCCAGCCTAATGGAAACAGTCAGGGAGCCATAATGAGAGAGTGGGTGTATATATGTTTGTGCGTCTGGGTGAATGTGTGGATGTGTTCCAGTTATTGTGATAACACAATTACCCTAAAGGTGAAGAGTTTCTCTACTTTATTTATCATTTGACTGACTGATGCTTAAATGAGAAACAGGTTTAATCCGAGGATAAAGGGAAATCTTAGAAAATCGTTCCAATATGTTTTCTACTGTACGTTTAGAACATGATTTACTTGACAATACAGACCAAGTGTGACACAAAGAAAGGAATGTGATACACAGATATGTGTATCGACAAGATCAAACCACATGAGATACTTCCAGTAATAAATGACAAAAATGGAATGATAGGGTATGAAATTACTGCTGCTGAGAGAGAGAGGGTAGTCCTAATCTATCCAAAAATTACAGCTCTATATGTCTAACTAATGATCAGAAAGAAAATCACCCATGAGGCAAAAAGTAGGAGAATAAAGCCAAGGATAAGAGATTGAATACCTTCCAGCAGAGTGAAAAGCCATTTAGCTGCTTACCTGGGTCATTGGAGACAGAACCTTTGCCATTTTTAACATCCACGACCCAAGTCGCCTCCTCCCCACCTGGACCGTCCTTCACTTTAAAGGCAAACACTCCACCAATTTTCTTGATAAGCTGCTCTCCCTCCTGTGGAGAGTTGAAGTGGCTTTTACTTTTCTTGATTTATTACAGTAGGAGGGCAGTAATTGCCAGCATGTTTCAAATGAAATCAGTGCTCTAGTCATATATGCTGCCATTTTTTGAGGGACAGGTTACATTTTTTTCCTGATCACAAATATGTAAGTGGCATAATCTGGTAGAAACATCACCATCCAGAGTCACGGAGCCTCTGAGTGCAGTAGTTAGCTGTTAAGTTAACTTACATTTGAATGGCAACATTTTTCAACCGTATTCAATAGTGAAAATGACATATAAATATAGAATCATCGCACATTTTCCAAGGTGTCTTTGGCCAGCATTGAGTCAAATGTCATTGCCCAAAGTAGCAGAAATAACAAATATGATTACTACTGTAATTCAGGTGTAAGGCTCATGTTTTATGAACAGCTTAATTAACTGTCTATAACTGGTGGTGTATGGAAGCACCGCCCTGCCTAACATCACCAACCAACCAACATGCACACCCATTTAACGAGACTCAAGCTAACTCAGCAATGGGATATAAGAGACTCCTTTGCCTGCATCTTTTTAAAAAGACCCGGCTCCATCACAGCATCCCGGATCAATTGGACTTTGACTGAAAACAAGGCTCCAAATAAAGGGAGGCGGACATTGTTTACACAGTGGTCAGCATTTCACGGCAGCAAGCAAAACCCATTTCTAGAATAATCTGTGGCCACAATCACCCACATTTAGCTCACTTCAGTGGTAAAACTCTGAAATAAACACCAAAAACAACACCAGTTACCAAATCACATCTGCTCTTAAGAAAAATTAAACCAACCTGCAGTTGTTCAGAGCGACAGAGTCAACTAATCTACAACCGAGCAGTTGTTGAGCGTTATGTTGGCAAGCGCAGAGAGAGTGGGAGCCTACTGTACATACAGGAGCCAGAGGTCAAATTGATAACAACATACACTCCACATTCATACATTATGTCGCCTTCCATGCATTTCATAAGCCTAACGCACCACTGGCACACATTTATTACTGTAAAGTGGCTCTCATTTAAATCAGCTACCATCATCCTATTAAGCTTATAAACTATAGATTAATGACAAAGCACAGACTGAAATCATAAATGTAATTTGACATAAATAGGTGCTTTAGGATTCAACTGTCCCTGAAACAACTGGCAGTCAGCCATGAATGATAATACTCTGTAAAAGCTGGAGGGTTTCTGGACTTTTGACTTCTTGAAATGGTACATTATATACATATACAACATATACAGTTAGAGATATACTGTATGCTATGAGGTCCTGAAGCTGTAGCTCTGAGAGTGTCAGCCGTAAGTTGCTTTTGTGGATAAAAGCGCATAGAACTGTAAATTGGACGTATTGTAGATCACAGCCACCTTTATGTATGAAATGCCTATGAATACCTATTAGGGCCTTAGGTTTGGAACAATCTGTAGACGGCGCTAGATAATTAGTGATAGGAAGAAAGAGAAACAAAGAAAATCTATGGTATGGATGCTTTTAACTGGATGCAAACATACACATCCATCAGATCAAACACAGAATAACTGGATCAGGTTCTGACAGGGACTGTTCATGCCAGTGTGCCGTTTTACCTTCTGTAGATGGTTTTCGATCTCTTTGAAGACAGGGTAAGCTTTAAACCCCTCCAGACTGCTGCCAGAGCGGGTGGGAACCGCACCAATGTAGGAACTGTGGGAAGCCAAAAAAGATGCTTGATAGCAAAGTACACACTATGAGGAAAAAGAACTGTAGCTTTCTGACATTTTAATCTAGATAGAACACTGTGCTAAATCTACAGCAGCGAGAACTGTGTCACATCCCAGATAGTACAAGGGCAGCAAAGCAACAACCACTGATGGTCAACATAAGACAGGTAGCAATGTGGGTTAATGTGTTAGTGAAGAATAGAGATGCACCGAGCGATCGGCCAGGGATCAAAATTGGCCAGTTGTCAGCATGTATGATTATTGGCTGATCAGTGTCAGTCATACATCACTATTTAGGTTCTTTACCTAATTTGTGTTTTGCCGCTGCAATCTCTATTAGAGAAGAGGACAGAAAACTCCTCTTAATGTAGGTCTGATTTACATGACTAGAATACTCATTTCTCTTCAGCACAAAGGATAGACTGATATAGAAAGACATCTCTTGTGTCTTAAGTCTGCACTCAATCACCTGCATTTTTATTTTAAAAAAATTACACATTAAGTATCTACCTGAACAAAAAACGAATTGCTAACTTCGTCCTCACCTGGCCTCCTGAGGAAATCCCATCCTATAGAGAGTGACAACCACAGCTCCTCCTAAGCCAATGTTGTGTTGCAAGGCCACTTTGGCCCCTGAGACCTGCCTCCTGTCAGCCTTCCCTCTGAGCTGCCAGCACAGCTCTGCACACTGGGCCAGACCTGGAAGAGCAGGAAGAGAAGGTGAGAGTGAGGGTGACTCACTGTGATGCAGGGGGGCTAGGTGTCATGTGGTGTGATGACCTGGCAATATAAATTTAAATTATGAATCTAAAATTGAGGGTGCAAAGGAATATTTTGTGTGTGTGTGTGTGTGTGTGTGTGTGTGTGTGTGTGTGTGTGTGTGTGTGTGTGTGTGTGTGTGTGCGTTTGACCCTGCATGTGGGCACTACTTGTTGGTCTTCTTTATAAGCAGGTAGCCACAATAATGAGAGCCCTTTTAACTTAACTGCACCGTAATGAGCTAATGTGTCTTAACCATCTGGGGAATTAACTAATTTGTTTTCTTTTGAACACGAAAAGTTTCTAGACTTGACGTTGCGCTTTTTTTCATCCACCTTGTGACTAAGGAATGAAAAAGAGGCACTGCACCAGAATAAGGGCTCCAGAAGCGAGGAAGAGGATTCATTAATGTGAGCTCAGGTAGATGGAACATAACATACTTAGTTTATCCCAGTGCCACGACCAAAGAACTGCTGTAAATTAACACATCTACAGACACGCTGAAATAATCCAAAGGGAAAATATCAAATTGACTTCCACATATATCAAACAGAAATACATACATTTTTCTAGGGAATTCATCACTTAAAAAAAAACAAACTGAGAAGGGTGACAAATTGACCCCTTACCTGACAACTTACACCCTAATCTGACCCGAGACAGCTCCTAAGCTAGAGTTATGGCTAAGTATTTCATCCCATCTGCTTAATGAGCTTTTGCATTTCTCCATTATCCCAATAAGCTTATGAGTAAACACCTCTTCATCGAGTGCCATTTACATTCTGCAGCACTCTCCTAATCTTCTCTTGTTTGTGTGAGGCTAATTTTGTCTGAATGCCAACTGGAACATTCACTGTAGGGTCCACCAGGATATCTATCTAAACAAACTGCATCTGGGTATGACCTCAGGCATACAATATATACACAAAAGGATACTTTAGATATTGTTCATTCACCGATTAACACAAGCCTGTGCTAAGTGGTAAATCACCACATATGTCAAGCTCTGCATCGTTGAGGCTTAAGGTCCCTGTCACGTCAACACATAAAAATCACGCTCGAGAGGAGGTGACTCGCACTACCTCATGCAAGGGGGAAGCTTACACAGGTCAGTCAATTAGCTGTCAGTATCTCTGCTTGGAGTGTTCCTGAGGCAAGAGGTCAGAGCTTTGCAACGACGATTAGGAGCAACACCACGGATCAGAAAGATCTTAGCTGACTGGGACACTCGCATAGTGAGAGAGTGACCCAGGAGATACAGTGACCCAGGAAAAAGATGGAGTGTTGATAATGAGTACCGGCGGGGATTGTGAGGTACGAAGAAAGGACAGCAGAGAGAACGATGATAAATCAAAGAATAAATAAAGGTCTTGATCAAATGAAGTAAAAAGTTAAATACTGCTCTATACCACCTTGTTATCCCTTGTAAGTGAGTGTGTGTTATGTGAGCAAGCGAGTAAGTGCACAAGAGCCTTTTGAGTCCACAGGGACTGAAAATATTGGCATTGCCAAGAGGGAGATGAAGGAAGGGTGAGTCAACTGCACAATTTGCACAGCATTGTCCCTCACCAGTTTAATATGCCTAGACACTATGGAGGCGGCTTGCTCGAGGCACCGGCAGCTGCCCTCTCACATGCAGGCTCCAGCTCTCTCTTACCCCCTGCTACTCAGGTAGTCATCAGTGTGAGACACATGCCACCTGGTGGTAACTGTGGGAATTGTTCAACAAAGTTTGACGGGATAACACCAGTGTGTCCCTATTTGTATGTGCTGGTCAGTTCATCTGTCGCCCCCCAAAAAAGCATTGGTTACAAATGCTTTCTTTCACTGAGGAGACTAGATTATGTCCTGTGTACTGTTTTTGGAGCATTTCACAACTTCCCCAGTCTTTTGTTGCCCCAGTCCCAACTCATTTGAAATTAGTTGCTGGCAACAGATTCAAAAGAAACAGGTTTCATGAAGAGACAGAGGCTCAGTGTACCTGTGGCTCCCAGAGGATGTCCTTTAGAGATGAGACCACCGCTGGGGTTGATCACGAACTTGCCTCCGTACGTGTTGTCCCCTCTGTCAATCAGCTCTCCTGCTTTACCTGCAGAGGTTGTGACACACACAATGAGATCGCAAAACTGTTCAGAGTTAAAATTACAGGGAAAAAAAAAAATGTTAATATAATACCATCAGTGTACGCATGGTGTTCACTAAGCAGTCAAAGGATATCAAACAAACACAGCTTTGATTACATACAGTGTCTGGTTACATATCAAAAATTATTTAAAACTAAAAAAATCAAATAAGAAATTCTACTAATTCTATAAAGTTGGTCTGATGTATGCCGTTATGTAAAATGTAACAGTGAAATTCATCTTCAGACTCCTGAAAGACACTGATCTACATACTATTATAAATCCTGGTAGATGTCATTTTTAGTAGTTCTGAATTGATCTTGGGAAAGGAAAAAGAAAATGCACTCCTGCATGTGATATAGTCCTGTCCTGCCTGTACGGTTCAGTAAGATCCAGGCATTTCTGAATCACGTCCCTTAGTGTCACACAAGGCAGGCAGCAGGTTTTGTTCAGCTAATATTATCCCTCATTAGTGGATCTTGAGAGAGCACTATGTTCTGTATTAAGCCTCACAGCCAAATGTCCTCATAACCCAAAAATAAAGAGACAGGAGGCTACAGGGAACGTTTGTGAGAGTGAACAAATCAAATTTAAAGTCTAGTTAATTTCACTGTACAGTTTGCAAAGCCCACTGAAGCAATATGATCGTGGTTTTGAGCTCTATGAATAAAACTTATTTGAAAGCAGTGATAGAGATGAAACGATGTCCCACACCCTCCACTCAGCTCTGCATCTCTAGCCCATTTTACACAGAGATTCCGCATTATTGCCACAATGAAGGCTGGCCTTTACGCTGCCTTTGTTTGTTCACACTGAACCAAGCAGCGCTGGCATAAATTACATAATTGCTACAACCTGCTACAACATTACTGCTGTTTGGTCTTGTAACATTGCTTTAGTGGATTGAAGTGTGGGACATTTATCGTTTATTTAATGAGTGAAGAACGTGTTTAATTGTCATACTATAAACAACATCAGAGCGACGCACCCCTGCCATACGCCGCTGGCATTTTCATTCACAGACGCCATCTCACCTCTCTTATGGCTCTACTACTACCCCCGCTAGCAGATCAAAGATGGAACAAAGTGCTGATTTTCATGTTTGTGTACCCTCCTAAATTTAGAAACTCAGGTTCAGGTGAAAAACGGGCTGAAGGGAGCTTTTTTGTTAAGTTTGAAAATAACTGGAGGATAAATGGCGGTTTTAATAGCTTTAGTCTTACCCTCTGGACACAGTCCCAGAGCCTCATACGTGATGAGCTCGTTGGCTGAGAAGCAGTCGTGCAGCTCTACCACGTCAACGTCACTGGGCTTCAGACCCGCTGCTTCAAAACACTTTTTGGCAGCCAAACGCGACATGTCATATCCCACCTGAACAGAGAAAAAACAATGTATTTTGTAAGTCGAGAAAGAAAGAAAACAAATGTGTCATAATGACGTTAACTTCCAGGACCAATACAGTATAAACACTTGAGGCTTTCATGTGAGTTAAAACTACAGCTAACAACTTGACGAGACCAGAATTTTGACCCTGCTTTTGAACTAAATACATAGCCTCAAATTCCCCAAAGATTATTTTCTTCTTACGCCTCTGCAAAAGTAAAAACTTTAGTTTGTTATATCAGTAATATTTTCCAATGGAACAATTTTTATTACAAAAAGAAAAAATCTTCTTTGTCTTTATCAGCCGTTGTAGCTGTCCTATTTAAGATGAATCATCCAAAAGTTGCATTTCATACACATCTAATCATTTCTGCCAAATGTTGTTAAAATTGGATTAATATACAGCCACTCTATCCTCTCAATTACTGTCCTGCTGATAACTTTGTGTACATACATTTAATCTGTTGATGCTGCATGAAGTGGTGAAGAAAACGCTTGGTTTCTTTCTTTCTTTCAAGTGTATTTCTTAAAGAATTGCAGCATCAAATGCCAAGGACTTCATGATGTCATTGTAACAGTATTGGGTTGCGATTAAAAGCCCTTTCAGCACAACCAGAGAGGTTTTAATTGAGACAAAAAGGCCCAAAAGGTCATTACAACCAAACAGTCATAACCAGTTAAAGGTAAACTGACTTCTTTTGTCCCTAAAATAAAAGAGCTCCAAATCTCATTATCCAAATGTGGATGGAATACACAATTTCACATATGTGGATGATTTACAGATACATTTTGTACCATCCTTCCATCAATGAGCCTTGAGTTGTAGAAAAGGTTGCAGCAGGTAGCTAAGCCATGCTCCTTCTTTAAATCACAATCATTGTAAACTGCTTTCAGTCTGTCTAAACAGTAATAATTTAGTCTTAGCATGCTTCCCTCCTTCTCCCCTTCTTGCTTTTTTAGATCATCAAGCTTCCAGGGTTGTCTCCTGAATGCCTCTAACCTGACCCAGAAGATCTTGGGCCATAGACGGTGTTTCAACTCTACATTCATTCACAGTTTGTCTAGTTCGTCTGCGACTTCGTGTCCTACCATCTTAATGCAGCTGTTTTCTTCAAATGTGGAGGACAAGTCAGTCACCATCTCTTGGGCCACTATCTCGACTGCCTGGTTCTCCAGGTGATGCTTCGTGACGAAGGCCTCACTGGCTAAAACTGCTGCCCCGGCACCATCTGACGTAGGGCTGCAACAGAAGTAGAGCAGGACAGACAGACATTGTCGTGTTAAGAACTGAGGCGGTTATCATCAATAAATTTGCACTTTGGGCAAGTAGAAATATCTGCTACTTGCTTGGCTCAGTCTTGATGATCAATTTATTTTCAAAAGATAGGACTAACTAACCAATAAAGAGGTATCAGCCGCCGTACCACCAGACTACAGAGCAGCTTCCGTCCTCTGAGACTCCTAAAGTCATTCAATACACTCCGCCGTAAAATCATCGTTTTTCGGTGTAACATGAAGGAACTACAGCCTGCTTTCCATTGTGCAGCCCCTCATTGTAGAAGGATAAATTAAAACAAACAAACAAAAAAAAAACTCTTACCAACACTGCAGTAAAGTCAGGTACTCAAACACCTTCCTGGAGTTTATCACTTGCTCCAAACTGTACTCATCCTGGAACTGGGAATATCTGATGAATGGAGACATATTCACGCACTAACTTCAATAAAGATACGATATATTTCGAGGCAGTAATCTGTGTTTCGACTCAACTGTGTCTTACGGGTTGTTGATGGAATGCTTGTGGTTTTTCCAGGCAATTTTGGCAAAGTGTTCTGGTTTTGTGCCTAGGAGAGATTCAAATGTTGCCACATATATTGAATGTATATAATGGAGTAAAAATGAACTCAACCATCACCTCACACTCAAGCTGCTTCTGTATATAACACATGTGAAACCTTTACCATATTTCTCCATGTGCTCCCTGCCGGCGTTTCCAAACATCTGTGGTGCTGCTGGAGCTGCCGCAATCCCGTAGCGGTTGATCATCACCTCCATGTGCTTGTCCATGGGATTGGTTCTGTCCATAAACTAAACACAGGTAGTTTCACTCGGTTTATTACCTTTAAAGTGGGACAACTTGAAATAGAGAATTATGGCATAATCCGGTGAATTTATTCAAACACAAAAAATGATTTCCAAAATGATTAGCAGTTCATGAACAATTCTGGCATAGGCAAATAAGGTATAAACATTTGGAGTTAGCTACCTCAGCTGTACTGACATATGTTAGAGTAATGTCTGTTTTCTTGATGACAGACACTGATGTTTCTGTAAATTTATGATTTGTATAAAAGAAAAAAAATAGAGAAACTGCTCAGCCTATTTTATTTAAGAGCTTTTTATCATGGCCACCACGGACGGCCCTTCCTGCTCCCTGGTTATATGATAATGATATTAACAACTGTAAGTAGAAAGCACGTTGATTAATTCTTCGTTTCTAGGGTGCAGCTGTGTTTATCAGTGAGGTGTATCCCTGTGTTTAACAGGGGCAGAGGAACCAGCAGAGATTCAGTTTTCAGCAGGAGCAACCATGCTGTGAGCAAAAACTACAACTGGCAAAACCTGTGTAATGGATGGCAACATGTTATTCATGTCATTTTGTGAGTCTTCTCTCCATCCAGTACAATAACATACTGTATTGATTCATACCTTGGCGCTCAAAGAGCCCCTCTCCATCTTCTCAAACCCGAGAGCGAGCACACAGTCAGCAAGACCTGTGAAAGGTGAACAAAAGTAGATTTTACAGTTGTATTAAAAATGTATTGCAATGTATATAAAATACTCTCCTTTTAATAATGACTTTTTTTTTATATCCTTTTACATACAAAATGATATCTTGTTAAAATCCTCAAAGTGACATCTACTCATTCTACTCATCTAATATTACATTATCTATGAATATCCAAATGTTCCACATCCACAATGCGCTTCCACAGTCTATCTGCTTGACATAAGACGTCATCTACTTCCCTGTGAAGTCCATTCTCAGTGTCTGTGCACTAAATGCTTCAGGTTTTTACATTTAAGTTTAATAATGGACAAGGATTGGCTTCAAAACTATTTGTGATGTCGTAAATCATTCCCACAGGCCCAGGATATGAAAAGAGTCTAACTCTGCACATCATTCATTCAACTGCAAGACCAAGAAGAAACACATATTTCTGATTTGAGGGAAACTGTAAATAAAAAATAATAGATTATTCAATTTCCTGAATTACCTGATGGTGGTTTATCACTTTCAAGGCGTATGGCTTTACTTACCTCCCCTAACCATCTGGCGTGCCATAAAGAGAGCCGTGGAGCCAGTGGAGCAGTTGTTGTTGACGTTGATGATGGGGATCCCGGTCAGGCCCAAGCTATGGTAAATGGCCCGCTGCCCACATGTGGAGTCCCCTGAAGGAATAATGGATGGGAATGGTTACGGTTATTTCCTATTCAAATTACTATTCTAACATGAGAGATGAATTGAGACAAGAAAATGAGAGGATACACTGTATGGACACAAAGATATCAACATTGGTGTTATTCAGTATTTCAGTGACCATGCGTCTAACATTACATGGTCTCACCATAAACGTATCCTACGCAGGCTTGTTCAATAGAAGAATATGGGATTCCTGCATCTGCAAGAGCCTTTTCACCTAGAACAGAATGTAGACAAAACCAATTTAAAAAATGTTACACAACAAGATCCATCTCATGATTTCAAGATACGGTATCTTCTGAGAGACTGGACAATGTCCATGGTGTGTGAAGATAACCACCTGCTTCCTTGGCCATATCAGGGTAATCATAGTCACCTCTGGCTCCAGGCTTATCAAACTGTAGCAACACACAGAAAGAAAGAAAAAAAAGACTGTTAAGAGTCACTCTACATGAGCATTCACAACTGGTTTTCCAGCTCTCAGTTAGTGGATAACATCCTGCCCTAACTTTTGTACTTGATTTCCAAATAGAGATAAACATTTATCAGATTGGCAGAAAAATATTCATTAATGTTTTTCACAGGCGTTTAACCATCAACTAATTTTTAAGCAAAAGTATTAAAAATATGCCCTTCCTGCCTCTTACGATGAGAAGATTTGTTGTCATTCATCACTGTAAAAATTGTGAATAACTTTTTTTTGGACAGTAAGTCAGACAGAAGGATGCATCTGAACATGTCACTTGGCATCATTGGAGGTGTGATGCATGTTTTCAAAATGTTCTGGCATTCATGTGTTCAAAAAAAACACCCCAGTCGCCAGGATAAAATGTTGGCAATCAACATCTATGTAAACCATTTACATTATTTGTACACCTCCAAGGCTGCATGTCACATCAACATTTCTACGGCATGTGTTGCATTACGTTCACGTTACATGAAATGCAATCGGGACATCTCCCAACATGTTTATGCGAGCAAAACAGGTACAGTTTATTGAAAGAAAAGATCGTCTTTAACGCTCACCTAGTGGTTTTTGTGCCTAAACCTTACTAGATCATGAGAACAGCGTTGTCACACGCATAAAATAAAAATAAAACCTGATGAAACAGAGTTGCAACACAAAGAAACTTCATGTTTCAACACATCCGTAGTTTACAGAAATGTACATTGCCAAAATTTCTGGTAAATGGAAAGGCAGAAAATATTGCATCTTTAATTTTCTTGATATTATAATACTTATTTGTAACTGTGCAAAACACACAAATTATTTAATTAATTTTCAGTTTGTACAGAAATGCATTCTAAATTGTAATTAATATTTATTTTAGGGAAATTAGAAAATATGTGTTTAGCAAGTTTGCCAAATAAGTTGTAATTCAAGAATATTGAGAATCAAATACATACATTAAAGGGCCTGTTAACAAAGAAAGGATGAGGACAAGCCATAAAAGGCAGAATCAGTGGCGTTTCTGGGGTGGGCAGCACACCTAAATTACTGGAAGTGACAGCCGTAATAAATACATAGATGGTATAAGAAGACAGTGTGACATCAGGCTTAACTGTGAGATCAATAGCAATTTCATAATGAGATCATTATTTCACTTGAAGCACTGGTGTAAAAACAGTCCCATTAATACCAAATAAAATACAGTCGCATAGAGGGAACAAACTCTAGTGGTAATATTGGAGTGGATTTGGTCAACATTCAAGGGGTCTTCAAGCTTGTGAAAATACAACACTTCAAACTAAGAAAACAGCTCTGGAAATACACCTCATAATGTTAGCAGTCTGCTCCTGTCTTATCAAGGATTGCAGCACTGTTAACCATGAACTATGGACTCATAACATATGCAGAGGGGGGCATGAGATACAAATCGAAGTCCAACCAACATTCAACCCAGAGCCAAATTTAAAGGTGCACTATGTGGTTTAGAAGAAGAAATCATGATCAAACGAGAGAGAGCTTCATTTCCTTTTCTTTATTTTCCTCAACAAACTAAATAAAGAAACTGTCTTTGTTTTCATGACTGAGTAAAACGAATAAACAAACTGTTTAACCGCATTATGTTGTACTTAATAACTTTCTACTGAAGTTCTCCCAAAACAACATGGTGTCCCTTTGACACTAAACACAGGGCTAACTTGGCTAGCTGGTGGTTACAGCACACTGTGTCAGCTGCTAACACAATATGAGCAAAATGGGCAGCTGTCAGCTCAATAAACTGTCCGCTAGCAGTGGTATTAATTGGTAAAAGCTGACATTCTTCAGGGGGGACGTGTCCCATGCACTAAAATCTGTTGTCAAAGTTAGCCAACTGTGCTAAGTTAGCCTAAAGTCACGTATTAGGTCGTTCTCGTCGTCTATGGACTATGACAATACAAATGCATGATAACAATACCTTTGTCATGCCCACACCGATGACAAACACCCTGTTGTTCCTTCCAGGTGCCATGGTACTGTAGCTTGTCTTCAGCAGTGGACGGAGGAGAGCAGGCAGGTGTGAGGACAGCGGCGGCCGCGGCAGCATCAGCAGACTGGGTCCGGCTAACTCAATGTAACGTGAAGATCGTGTGTATCCGAGCTGATGCCTCACTCCGAGGAGAAACACGGCACCACTGTCAGTGATTCTGTGAGCGTGCTGGAGAGAATTCCCCTTGAGACAAGCATTGTTCTTCTTGAAATCTTCATGGTTTCATTGTCACCAGTTTTTTTTTCTTTTTCTTTTTCTTTTTTCCACTTCTGATTGTGAATGCCAGACTGGCTGAGGACACTTCTCTCTCAAAAATTGTCTCCACTGGTGACCCGTGTTACTTTGTCTTTTCATTGGAACTTGAACACATCATTTTCACATAAATAGACCTTTTCTGGTTTGCTGTTTCCTGGGCTGCACTGTGCCTTGTGTTCCTTTTCCTTTTTAATTTGTCACATCACCTAAGAAAGAAGGAAAGTTCTCTGTCTGAAACAATCATTACTCCACAATCATTACTCCTTGATAGCAGTTTTTCTGAACATGGTATGTTGAAATGCTGACAGAGTGAGAGCGCTTTCACGTCCTCTCCTTGGTCACTCACCTGAAGCTGTAACCAATCAGCTAATGTTGCTCTTAATTATATATTGGCTGAATGGTACATCTGTACAGGTACATGTCCAGCTTGATTGAGTTTTTTTCATATGATCGCTCACTAATGTATTTTACCATGCCTGTATGCCTACTGACTATTGAAAGAGGACAGATAAATGTGCAAAGAAAAAGCTCAACTCAGAATGCTCACCTTTCAATTTTATTGAGGCAGTGAAAAAGAAAAAACCTTGATCATGTTGACCCACAACATGTATGTAGAACCTGTCCTGTTTATCTGTTAATGTTCATCCTCCACCAGACCATGCTACTTCAGCATCTGGAGCGCCCTTTGATGCCAGGAAAGAGGCCTGATTGGCCGCAGTGTTCATTTGCCCCTCTCTGAGACTAATCACGAGTGACATCAGCACTTTTTGAACTGGTGTGTGACCTCGTATATTCCCACCGACTCCTTGACTTTCTCGTCGTAGTCTGTCCAGTCCTGAAATGTACAAAACGAGGGTCTGTCAAGTCGCATGGATGAAAGTCATTTTCAGAAAACACAAGAAGCGTGAATGAATACAAGACCAAATGAATGACACCCAACAGTGCAGTTTCAAAAATTGACCTTGTTTCAAGTCAAATTTTTGCCAAAAAAGTGTGGACACTGTTGTGTGTAAGGGACAGGCTGTCCCCACTGTGTTTACTTTTTCTTGTAGGTTGATGTCATCAAACGATGTTCCAGACTCTGCTCCCTGTGCAGCGAAGCCAGCCTGGGTTCAAAAAAATAACAACAAGAAAAACAGGAAATTGAGAAGTCACACGATATTATAACAATGATATCATCACAGTATGCCTGCCTCAAGAGTAATATACTTCATTATTACTTTATTATCAAGTACCGGTATGTTGACTTAGTAGGGAGTACAGGTGCATCTAATAACTTTAACTGTTTTCATTCAATTTAGGTGTGTCAGTGAGCTGTTCAAGTGTGGTTGCGCAATCATGATTGATCCCAAATGCATTGACTTTTCAGATTGCTGTATTTAATGTCCTCGCACTTCTGTTTTTAAACTTGACATAACCTCGTGGCCTGGCAGATCCGCGCTGCTATTTGGAAGCTTTTGATTCAGGATCCTGGTGCCCACTGACGCACGGTCTTGGACGTTTGAATGGAATAGAGCCATTGTTGACACAATTGCCAATAGAGCCTCCCCCGGCTGCCCCCCACCTCTTCTATACCCCCTGTTTGCTGCCCCACTCTCACCTCTACATTCAGCTTGCAGACACCCCCCCCCCCCCCGCCATTCAACCACCTTCCCCACCTGACACTCAGCCCCTCTGCTCCAATCTGACCCTCTCCACTGTCCAGGTGAGAAACGAGCGATGAAGGCGAAGAAGGCTACGGGTCCAGACGAACGTGACCCTAAAGCTGAGAAAAGTACCAATGCTGTGGAAAACCTCCAGCATGGTACCAGTGCCGAAGACTTCTCACTCAAAGGACTTCAACAGCTACAGACCAGTTACTCTCACTTCACACCTGATGAAGACCCTGGAGCATTTGGTCCTTGTCCATCTCCGCCCTCTGGTAGGTCCTTTTATGGACCCATTCCAGTTTGCCTAACAACCTGGCACCAGAGTGGACGATGCCATCATCTTTCTCCTGGACAGAATGTTCTTTGATTTCTCCAGTGCTTTCAAGACCATTTAGCCTGCACTACTAGGGGACAAGCTGGAGCTTTCCTGTTCACCCTGTACACTGCAGGCTTCTGCCATCGGTCACTCCACTGCAATCTACAAAAGATCTCTGTTGAATCTGCTTTCGATGGCTTCATCAGGGACAGGGACAACAGAGCCTACAGAGAACTTTTCAAGGATTTTGTGGACTAGTGCCAGCAGAACCACCTCCAGCTCAACCCCCGGGAAGACCAAACAACTGATGGTGAATTTCCACAGGCACAGACAACCCTGCACACAGCTGAACATCCAGGGAATGGACATTGAGATGGTGACATCTTACAAGAATCTGGATGTTCACCTGAACAATAAACTGGACTGGACTGATCACATTGCAGCTACATACAAGAAAGGTCAGAGCCGACGCTATTTGATGAGGAAGCTCAGGTCCTTCAGAGTGCAAGTGGCACTCCTGACCTCTTTCTATGACTTTGTGGTAGCATCAGCCACTTTCTATGGGGTAGTCTGCTGGAGCAGCAGCATCTCTGCAGCAGGTAAGAAGACATTTGATGCACTTAGCAAGAAGGCCAGCTCAGTCCTGGGATGCCCTCTTACCCAGTGCAGGCAGTGTGAGAGAGCAGGCTGGTGGATAAGCTGTCATCACTGCTGGTGTAGTGGTTCCACCCCCTGCAGGTCACCATCACTGCACTGGGCAGCTCCTTCAGTGATAGACTAATACACCCCAAGTGTGTTAGGAGAGGTATAACAGGTCCTTCCTTCCAGTTGCTGCTCCCACTAGACCTCACGGTGCACTGTACATACTATGTTTATACAAGTATATTTGTAATTCTTACCTTTTTATTATATTGTTTATTTTTACTATTAATAATGTTTATCGTTAAATTGAACTTTTCCTTTGGTCGCCGTGTCACAGAGTTTGTGGGACAGACACAGGAATTCTGAATTCCGAGTCTGTTAATGTTATTAGAAACACCTGTGTCCTTCCTACAAATCAAAATGTCTGCTGTGAGAAAGGCCCATGCTACATGCACTGCAAAACTAATGTCTGTTCTCAATGATTCTCACTTGTGGTTGGAAGTCAACGGGCTCCAGACCTCGACACTCAAACTGCACCATTGTCTTGAAGCGTTCGTTGTCCTCGGCCTTAAGCCCCACAAACAAACACCCCGATTAGAGAGAGGGAAAACACACTGTTAATAGATAGAAATTGCCGATACTAGTGTAATACATTAATTAGATATTGGATTGATGTCACAGATTCATGTGTTGTTGTAGTTTGTTGTTTTGTTTTTTTTTTAAATCTGGTGTTTATATGAATTACAAATATGCAATAATGCAATTTTAAGCCCATTTTCAAAATGCTGAAGCACAAATGAATTGAATAATAAATTACTGTCGCCCAGAGTTCTAGAAGGACAGGCAGACATAAGGCACAAACCATCAGTAAATTAACAAGAGACAGTCTACAACAAAACCAGCTAGTAAAAGAGAACTGAAAACAGATCAGCGACATGTCTCTATCAAAGTGATGGTACAGTAAGCTTGCTTACATTATAAGGTGTGATTGTGTCGCCCAGGATATCTGAAAGATAAAACATTCACATGTTATACTTCCAACAAGTTTTTACCTATAGAAAAATAAAGGGGAAGGGAGTTTAATGGCATGTTCTTGGTCATGCTCTTACCAATTGAATTTTCCCTGGCACAGAGTTTACATTTCTGCACCATGCTAGCACTGCCTCTTCCTCCTTTTAGTGGCACACTCTCCTGTGGAATCATTGCAGATGAACATGGTGGATACGGTGTGTGTGTGACAATGTGTAGATAAAAGTTGCCAAACTGTATCAACAGAAATTATTATTGTCCTTACCACTAGGGTTACATACTGCCATTTATCTGGGATCTCTCCACAGTTTCCGCACTTCAGCTAAATAAAAGGGGAAAGACACAAAAGGACATGGTCTGAGTCAAAGCCAGTGTCAGAGCATCAGTCTGTAGCATAAACAACACACACAGTAGTCAACATGTACATTGCGTTTCCTCGTTTAGCTAGCTGTCAAATAGCGGGTAACATGAGAATATTTTCCTCTGACAACGAGCCTATTTAGCTTAATTATGACCATAATGAACCACGAAGAGGAATAAGAGATGGTGTAAATTAGTGAGCCAGCTAGCATACTAGCTTGAAGTCCACCCTACCTTCAGAAACCAGCGGAAGTCGTCGCCCAATGGTCTCACATTGGTGACGTTCTCCAAAGTGGCTTTAAACTGGAGCCCAAATTTCTGTCATGCATACAACGAAAAGGAGAGGTTATAATGCACCCGAAACGAGCAGAACTGCTTCAGTGTTTACATCAGAAACGTGCTGCAGTGACACATACCACCATCTTGGAGCTTGCCCACTGACAACTTTGGTGCTGCTTTCAGGTACGCCTCGTACACTATGCAATCTGAGTCATAAAGGACCTCTAATATGGGAAAATGTGAGACCCGTTTGAATCACACGTTAATAAAATGTTGATTTCATGCCGCACACACCATGAGTCGTCATACTTTCACGATCAAACGTAGGGTCGCGTTTTTTGTTTTGTTTTGTTTTTGTTTTTTTTAAATCAGGATGATTCCGTTCATGTCAAGTGTTCACACGTCCGTCGGCATTTAATGGAGCATGTCTACAGTGGACAATCGCACCCTCTAGTGGACACGATGACAACAACATGAATGACCTACTTATTTTTGACAACGTTAACACTGATGTACTGTGAAAAACGGTCCCATGACGTGTGTATAGATTTGGGCTTCACCTAACCGCGTCTTTAAATGGTCGATTCATCTCGTAAAAATCGATCAAAATTATCTGGGGAAGGATGCTTGGTACAATTTCCCGCCCAAAGTGATGTCTTCAAATGCTTCTTTTGTCCAGAACTCCGCAGTTATGATCATGAATGACAAATGGTTATAATAGTAATGGCAATTATTTTACTTTCCATTAATCATGCAGCTCTAATGTAAAGCTCACTCATACGTACCATTAACTGACACTGTCTAAATAATCATACTCTTCAGACAAGGACACTGAGCTTTATCATTTTATTGACCATTAGGCAATTGATATCATTCAACTAGAAATCATCCAACACCCAAAACCAAGTCAACACCCATACTGTACAAATCTCATGGTACAAATCATTCATTCACTTGCACGACGTACAACAAATACAGCACATGGAATACAAAACTGATTCAACAAGTATTTTCTTTTTTTTTCATTATAACCTAGAGTTTGAATGGAAACCGGTTTCTAATGTGGATACTTACTGTACACTTTAACCTGAGGCAACTTTGCAGAGGCATTGTGGTGGGTCTTGATGGTTAATAGCCACACACCTGGGAAAGCGGATATTGCTGTGGCATTGAACGCGCTTTTTACGACATTTCAAGTCAAAATTATCAACCTGAGTAGAAACTTCATACGTTTATCTTGTTTAACATAACCAACCATCATGTGAATGCAAGCAAAACTGCCTAAATTAGGGTAAATAGGTAGATAATATATCCAAATTTGATTAAGGTTATGAGTTAATTCCCTCTGTACAGGAATACTTGTACAGTATTTTGTTTGCCAGAGGGTACAAGCATAAATGTAACATTACCCACACTAAACTGAGTTAATTCAGCAATCAGTTGAACCATCCAGCCTTTGGCTTCATTGGTCTGGTCGTCACATTATTCTGTGTGCAACAATCAGTTTTTATAAAAAAAAAAAAAAAAAAAAAAATTGTGTAGTGTGTTACTGCTGCGGCAGACAGACACAATCAATGTGGTGGACACTTTGTGTAGTAAAAAGACCTCTAGTGTAACACTTTACACTACATAATACAACAGGGGAACTTAAAAAACACTGGTAGAAAGGGAAACACCAAGATTGTCAGTAGAAATACAGAGTGCAATCCCGGCTTCTTCAACTCGCCTTCTAATCCACATCCTTCTCATTTGGAATCCCCCCCAAACATTTATCACATCCCCTGGACATCATGGGTTCAAGTTTTATCAGACATTGAAGAAAAAAAAAAAAAAAGAAAAAAAAAGTAAAAGGATTCCCCTCTTTTATTCATTAGCGGCATGAATTTTCCATGGAGCAGCAGGGGACACATAAAAAACAAAATGCAATCTGGGAGGAAAATGCATGGGGTCAATGTTAACCCATGGTCTCATCACAAGAACAAGAGCTTCTCTTTTACCCTCCCGACAAAAATCTAAATCTCAAGTTCAACAATTACAATGAAAGTAACTAATAACAAGAGTAGTCAGAATAATAATAATAGTAATAATAATAAAAGGCATTTCAATTCTTTTTGCATCTCTTTTTTTCTCTTAAATACAGGGATGCCAACAGGCATTATTTACAGCACGACCCCCTCCCCCACACCCCTCTCCGCCCCATGAAGAGAGGTGTGATGAGGTCAATGAGGCCGGCTGCTGGACTCCGAGGTCCGCCGCTGACGTGGAGTGCTGTGGCCATTCGTGCAACCGTTGTGACGCTTGCTTAGCCCGCCGTTCAGAATGTCTTGGATGTGCTGTACTATCAAGTTGATGGCCACTGGAAGAAAAGAGAGAAATTGTAATAGCATTTAAAACCAACATCGATTTAGGATTTTACCTCCATTAAGAGACCCAAGACGAGGCCTTTTGAAAATTGTATGATAACAGAACCATAATGTCCATTTTCCATATGCCCTTTCTCTTCGTCAAAAAGAAAAGCACTAAAACGCAGTGTTCAGACCCAGGGTTAATAGAGGTGCTACAGCAATGGACAATGTGTGTTTTTAACCATTTATGGATGTAAAGCTTTTCTGATAGATACCCAAAATAAAAACATTAAATTTGAAAATTGGCATAATGTAGGACCTTTAGATTTTTTAAAGATTGTCCTTACCAAGGTTATCTGCTCCTCGTGGAATGATCACATCTGCATACTTCTTTGTCTAGTAGGAACAAATACAATGTCAACGCTCAAGCGACAATACTTTTATCATTAGATGTGTACTGGTAATAGATACAGATCAATAATATCAATAGTTTAATAAATAAGGGGAAAAGGATTTCTGTACTGTTAAAAACAACTCAGCAGTGCCACCCGGTGGACAAACAATGTAATGACAATAGTTCCCCGATGACATCAAGTGCGTCTGATCTTTTTTTGCTGCAGTTACTTAGTGGACATTGGCCGACATGCACGTTAAAAATACAATATTCCTATAGTGGGCTAAAGCTGGCTGAGCAGTCGGGCTCTTAAGTTAGGAAAGTCACTTACTGGTAAACAGAATTCCTCGAAGGCCGGTTTCACAAAAGTGATGTACTGAGTCAGCACCTGCTCCAGCTCTCTGCCGCGCTCGCTGATGTCTCTAAGAACTGAAAGCAAGCGAGACAGATGTTGATCAAATATGGCCCATTAACAAAATGACTGCACAACTGATCCATTCACTTCAACACTGCTACAGACTGGCGCTCAGATCCACCCAATGCATTCGTCATACCTCGACGTGACAGCCGCGTGTCTGGATCTGTGTCAACAAACAGCTTCATCTGGAACAGGTCTCTGATTTCCTGGGAGTAGAACATGAGGATGCCCTCAAACAGGACCACGTCGGCCGGATACACTGTGACAAACTCCTCTTTCCTGGAACAACACAAACAGACGAGTTTCCTCCTCTGAGCAAGTACATTTAGACACGGTGTGTGATTACACAAACACAAAAGTAAGAAAAACAAATAAGAGGCTGTCATTGTACATCAAATCTCTATTCTGCAGGAAGACACAGGGAAGGATGCGCACACCTGGAATGCGTGACAAAGTCATAAACTGGAATCTGGACCGTCTTTCCCTGCAGAATCTGTCGCAGTGTTTGCATGATCAGCTCATTGTCAAAGGCATCTGAAAACAAGAAGAGGCAAATGCTCAGTTGCAAGGAGATGTCGTGTCATTTAACCCGTGTTACACTGGCGTGGGGTTTGGCCATGGACACGTGGGACCCTGCACTGCACGTTTGGTAACATTGAATCCCTTTCGTGGAACAGGTGTTGGGTTCAGTCTCTGAGCCTTAGAGCAGCTGCCTCTGAGAAAGGCCTGCTGACTGTGGGGATTTAAAATCAGCCAAGAAAGGAAGCAGGAGCAAGGGGGGAGAGGGGGGGTAAAATATGGCTCCAAAAATGGAGTCAATGCTTCAGCCAAAAGCCACACTGGAAAAATGATCAACGTGGCAGCAAAGCACGCAGCTGAGCACATGCCCGCATTACACATTTTATATCATCTTTGCGATATGCTTGAATCTGTGTAGCGCTAAAGCAGCATCAGCTCTGACTAATTCCAAGTGTCGGCTCAAATTGTGTGAAAATGATTTTTAAGGCAACTGACATCAGTCATAAGGGTAACATGCATCAGCTATGACGTAGCTCCCCACATAGTGCATGACCTGAACCACCAACTACTCAGTGTTGGCCTACCTGGATGATCAAAGTTGAACTGGCCCTTCTGTGCCTTTGCCTTCTGCTCCGGAGTTAGCACTTTGTAGAAGCTGTCCTGGCTGAGGATCGCCACCTGCCGTTGGTGGTGGTCGATCTTGTTCTGGCCCAGCAGCTCCATGATTTTCCCACATACTGACGACTGGAGAAACAGACGAGAATGTTGGACTGCGTCACAAGACGGGAAATGTGGTGTTTGAGCTTACACCGTCTATATAAATAGAGATGGAAACGGTTTTGGTTGTGCAAAGTGCCACTGGTTCACTTGAACTCGATATGAGTGAAAGCACTAAAATAAATAGTTTCAATTCCTTCCGCATGGAACAGAATTAACACTGTTAACATCCTGTAAAACCTACAGTCGTATTCGTACCGGGAAATGAGGTGGCTGGGTAATTCCCCACATTGAATGAGTCAGCTAACCCTGCCATAGGTGAACTGCCTGGTGGCCCAACACATTTGTCCCCACTGACCTTCCCAACTAAATGAATCTCATACCCAATGCTGACTGGGCATTCTCCAACTACCCGAGGCTGTGTCGCCTTTGTGTGCATATGACTGCACTGCAATGAATTTGGACACCCCCCCACTTAGGAGCAGGGAAGTTGCGCCAATGCACTTGAATGCAACAATTTCGGGCAAAGGGGCCTGCTTTTGAATGCCCATCTGCTACGTCATCTGATTCAGTCTTTTTGACAGATAATCTATTGTTTTGATTATTCAGTTGCTTCACCATTGAAGACAAAAGCAAAACATTTGCGTTATCTGGGGGGGTTTTCCCCCCCACTTGCTGAGCATTTGACATTCCTCTAATTATTCAGCAAAATTAGTCAATGATTGAAAATGATTACTGAAGTTTATTAACCAACACCTCTTAATACCTTTGTCTTCAAAACTAAAAAAGGACGATCTATACTTTAATTAAGCGTTAGCAGTGGAGCCAATGACAATACAATACAATCCGCTGCGTTCAAATGAGGAGGCTAAAACGACTCGATCCAATCCATGAGCAGCCTGCCCACTATTTAAAGCTCGCCTAGTGAAGCGTCAGACCCTTCCTCCGGTCCCTTGTGGGGACTTCTCCGGAAGCAAAACACTTGCTCCCTGTCGGCGCGCAGCTGTCTGGGACAAACTGTGACGGACAAAAGTGAAGACGTAATGCAACTGCGCCGCACGGGAAACAAAATACAGTCACGACAATGTGTCGACGCTGAAAAACATAATGGCCTTGGCAGTGAGCTTTTCCGCTGAACGCGCGAATCCGGATTAGACGAGGTGCGGTTTCTGGCACCACTCGCAAAATACAGTGATAACAAAGAACTCCGATGGTGTCTTTAAAAATAACACCGCGCCTGTCACATGGACGCGGGGGTCAGCGCTGCCCACGCAAGCGGGGAAGCTGTACATTTGCTAGCGGCGTGTTAAATCGCTCAGGCTCGGTTTAAGTTTAAAATGAGCTCGATTAGTGATACAGTACCCTAATCCGCCCGGTCAAAACATGATTTACTTTGTTTCATTAAACGGTGTCCGTGTAGAACAAAGGGACATGGGCGCGATGGCTTCGGAGAAACCTTCCTCTCTGCCGTTTCCCCACTGGCGCCTGTATCAGTTATCATTCATTATATTAGACCAACATCTAGGTTACCGTTATCCAACGCTGGCTGTTGCCCCAGATAACCAATATATATATTTATGTAACGCTACTCAGCAGTTAATTTGTCTCATTAAAACACAGTTTCAATGTAATAAAATATGAACTGTTCAGGAAATAAATGTAGTTCACGTTGTTTACAAACAGGGGAGTTGAGGGGAGCTAACACAAGCCAGCTATTGTCTAGCGCACCCGGCACTGTTAGCATGTGATGGAATTTAGCTAGGCGGCTAAGTAAGCTATCCCCACTGATCTCCACGCAGTCAGTGGGTCCTGCTAGCGACCGCTATCCCATAAGAGATGGAAAGACGCAGTTTAACACAAAAAAGGCGTACAGGACAGGCAATAGACAAACATGCTTAGCTAAACCGGTGCTAGCAACGAGCTGGGTGGCTAAACAGATGATAGAGCTGTCAATCAACGCTGCGTCGCCAAAGCCACGCGGTCAGTGAGAACCCAGCTGCCTACTGACCCCCTTTCGCGAATTAGGCCAGATTATGACCATGACAAATTGCGAAAACGGTCAAATGACGTAGCGAGGGTATTAACCTTTCCGCTGGCGGTGCCTCCGGACACACCGATGAGAAAGGGCTGTCGAATAATGTTGGTATTCTCGTCACGGTCCCTTAGGTGTGTTTCGCTATCCCCGGCCATACTTGCTGTGCGCCGCCTGCGCTGCTTTGCTGGAATATCATTGTGGCGAAGCTCCTCCCAGAACATCGACGTCACTCTTATGCACGCATTTTTATTTACGTTAATTTAATTTCATGTATTTCTCAACACAGTGTAATTGTCACATCCTGTTTATTATCAACGAGATCATTTGTAATTGAAAAAAAATCTTTTTTTTTTATTGTGTGTTGGACAGTGAAAATAACCAATCGTCTGACAACTTCCGGTGACCTCAGCAACGGTCGAACATTGTATGCCCCGCCTCCTGGTAGGGACACAGCTACATAATGTAACGTAAACCACACATTACATTAACTTTTTTTTAGATTTATAAACTTTAAAAACATTACGAAGTGTGAAGAATCCTTTACGCAAATTTGCAAAGACTTACATACATTTGTACAACACCACGAATGACAAGACGAGGAAAAGGTAGGTGGTGCTTTGAACACCTAGTGTAGCTAAGTACTCTGTTTAGTTTAGTTTAGTGGAACCCCTCGCGGGTTTTCTAATGTTGTCGGTTTTGCTGATATGAATCGACAACATCAGAAAACCTTGGATTTGACCTGTAGTATGTGTGTTTTGCAGTTGTCGGCTAAACTCCGAGGAACAGACTACATTTAAGTATGCTGCAGAGACTCGCTGCGTACCTGCGACGGCCCGCTGCTTCTCCTCGCGTGGCCGCAGTACGATGCGTGTCCTCGGGCTCAGTGGACATCACGGCGCCGCTGAACTTCTGGGCTGGAAATAGACGGACCAGCCAAGAGAAACGCGACGCGGAAAACGTTTACGAGCCTGCAACGGGTAAGCCACGCATTTCTTTCACATAACAACAAGCTGTCTTGTCTATTGACACTTCTGTTTCCCAACTGGACTTTGGTCACTGGGTCTGTCTGGTGATTTCAGGCTTGGGAGAATATTATCGGGCATTTTGGGGTCATGACGTCCTACTTTGTACATAACATAATATGGCCTACATTTGACATTTACTTACCCAAGAACAACTTTGGACACATGCTGTTTTTCAGACACACACGCCTGTACATGCTGACCCATATATACTGTGTCAGTTAAGTCACACTGGCCACTTCCCTTGTGCAACCTCTCTCACGTCCCCTGATCAGCTTCAGTAGACCAGAACCAAGTCAAACAACCATGCCCTGACTATCACAGCATTCCTTGGCAGCCTGCACATTGTATTGCTTTCAGTTAATTGAAACATGGTGTTTAAACACAGACATAATTCCATTTGAAGTAGCATACAGCCTGCATACAATCAACTCTTCTGGCAAAATGATGCTCCTTATCTTATGACTGATGACGTTATCATCTAAAACTTTGAGACCAAAGTGGAAATGCCACCTTGAAATAAGTACTCTGCGGCCAGATGCTTATTCAGCTTGTGCTAAGTGAACAAACATTTAAGTGAGGCATCCTTGCCAAATAGAAATTGTCACTGTTTGTTTTCCATATTGAAGCTGTGTACTTATCTGTCGTAACCTCCATATATTTCACTTTCCAGGGCGAGTCCTGTGTCAGTTGGAGCCATGTGGGGCTGCGGAGGTCAATCAGGCTGTGGAGGCTGCGAAGTCGGCCTTTGGCCACTGGAGCAAGATGTCTGGGATGGAGAGGGCGAGGATCATGATAGAAGCTGCCCATATCATTGAGGTGTTTTTTCATTTTATCAAAAATATATATTTCTCCTCTTAAAGCTCATTAATGGTCATGAGCATTATTTGGGTGAACAGCCCTTTTATAGAGCAGTACCAATGGAAATTATGGAGGGGCATTGTATCCAATCATCCAAGTGAGATGACCATAGGATGTGACAAAATTTGAACTGTCATATTGCTTAACATCCATGCCATTGTAAAAGATGGAGGTACTCTAAGTTGGTGGTTACCTTAAATTGACATATGCTTTACCTGTTAGTGCTATTAAGCCGTCTAGATTGTTTTGCTGTAAGTTGCCGTGTTCTGGAGATATCTGCCATAGAAACATAAGACTTCTCTGAATTATAATGGAACTTGATGGCATGCAGCTTGTGGTGCTGAAAAAATACATTTCAGAAACTCAGCAGCAGCGTCTCTTTCCAGAGATCATGACCTGGTTTACTCAAGATAATCAGCAGACCTTGTTGTGTTCTGTCTTCTGAATTACACAAGCCAACTGCACAGAAGGAAGCCTGCAGCATGTTGTGTAACAATTATCTGAACAAAATGTATTACTCTCATCCTGGCTTTCATCCACAGAGCAGGAGAGAGGAGATAGCTGAAATGGAAGTGGTCAACAATGGGAAGTCCATCACAGAGGCCCGTCTGGATGTGGACTCTGCCAGACTGTGTATAGAGTACTATGCAGGGATGGCCAGCACTCTGGCAGGTTTGTACGATGCAGCGCTCACTCATTGGTTATAAGAGGTGCTGTGATGATATCCCATTTTTCTAACGTCTGATACTAGTGACCCAGTGTTTATCATTCTAAAGCCATCTATATAGATGTTGGAGGGTATAGACAAAGAAAACTGGTACTGCATGGTAGAAATGTTCAGTGACCTGTTGCAGTGGCAATCAGACCACGATTTCCATCATATGTGTGGTAAAAGACTTTTAGTAAACGTTATGACAATAAATTATTCAGATTTATTTTTTTAAACTTTTGCTTAGCTTGCTTATACTTCTGTTTTTTCCTTTGCCAAGGCCAGCATGTCCAGCTGCCTGGGGGGTCCTTTGCCTACACCCGCAGGGAGCCTCTGGGAGTCTGCGCTGGAATCGGTGCTTGGAATTATCCTTTTCAGATTGCAGCCTGGAAATCTGCTCCAGCCTTGGCCTGTGGTATGGAATATCTCTAAAGTTGTCAGTGGGCTGAGGAAATACTTAGAGGTTTTAGGTTTGGCTAACCCTATGGTGTAACAATTTGTAAAGCACTACCAAGTGCAATCAGTCAATCAGTCTTTCCTAAATTTGGTTCATGTGATACTGGATGAATCTGAATTTTTTTTTTCCCTTCAAATGCCGAACCATATTTATGTAACTTGTTGTCAAGTTTTAGGGGTTAAGCTTATTTGACAAACTGCCATAACTCTGAAATATATTGTGCAATTGAAGCTAAATTTGCGGGTAGACAGTTATACAGTGTTAATGGCACTCACCTATAGATGGCACTACAGCAGCATAATGAATTACAATTGTTTGTCTTAGTAGTCATGAGTCTGCATCGTCACACAAATCCTCATAATTTTATGCAAGAAGTGCTAAAATTCTTTATTTAGGTATTGTGTCAAAAGAATATCCTATTTGCCAAACTTTAGTCTCTGAGTGGTTTTGAACTAATTAAATGAGTCAAGTCTTTTATCTGAAATAGGTAACTCTATGGTGTTCAAGCCGTCACCAGTGACGCCTGTGACGGCGGTCCTGCTGGCAGAGCTGTACACCCAAGCTGGAGCTCCAGAGGGGCTGTTCAACGTGGTGCAGGGCGGCCAGGAGACCGGCAGTTTACTCTGCCACCACCCAGACGTCGCCAAGGTCTCCTTCACTGGGAGTGTGCCCACAGGCAAGAAGGTGGGAACTACAGATTCTTAACACTGGCTCAACCTTTCTTGGTTTTATGAGTATGAGACATTAAAGACATCTAAATCATTAAACACTGTGGTACATACCTCTTGATTTAACATTTGAAGAGTTAGTGAGGTGTTAGTGGTGGTGAGGTGTGATTTTTCCATTGACAGATGGAATTCCATGACTTTAACACAGATTATGGAGATGGCATCCAAGGGGGTGAAGCCTGTAACTCTGGAGCTCGGGGGGAAATCTCCTCTGCTCATCTTCAAGGACTGCGATGTGGAGAACGCTGTGAGGGGCGCTCTCATGGCAAACTTCCTCTCTCAAGGCCAGGTAGATGGCGTGTTTGGCTTTTACAATTTTAGCTTGTGTTCGACTCATTTGATTGAATGGGTAAAATGTGTCGCAGGTCTGTAGCAATGCTACCAGGGTGTTTGTCCAGAGGGATATTCTGCCTGAGTTTATGGAGGAGGTGGTGAGGAGGACCCAGGCGATTGAGATAGGAGACCCACTATTGGAGAGCACCCGAATGGGGGCATTGGTCAGCCGACCACACCTGGAAAGAGTCCTCTCCTTTGTTGATCAGGCAAAGAAAGAGGTAAAACTTGCTATAATACATTTTGCCTTGCCAAAATAGTGTGTAAACAGGCTGTCTGTTTTGAGCTACATTTAGAGCTTCATGTACATTTGTGTTTTTTTACTAGGGAGCTACAGTGTTGTGTGGAGGTGAACCTTTTATCCCATCAGATCCTAAACTCAGAGGTGGATACTACATGACTCCATGTGTTCTGGGTAAGACATGCACACATTCCTCCATGAACACAGTGCATTCAGAATATGTATAACTTTAGGTGACTCCTAAAGGGATAATCCGTTGTAAGTTAAATCCATGGTCTAACACACCGTGACACTGAGTAACACCCCCCAAGGGATCAAGTTTTCCGATCGCTAGCTTATGTAGTTTTAGGAACCTCTGAAAAGACCGCACAATAACAATACACTGCAGTCTATGCCTCCAACCAAGAAGTCGCTATCAAAAAGCCACTCGTAGCCACAAATAATGCTCAGAACAGCACTTGCACTAGCTTTGCTGGAGCAGCTAGCTCCTTGTCGAGAAGCCCTGTGAGTTGATTTGATCTTTTACTTTCTTTTTCCGTCATTTAGGCAACTGTACAGATGAGATGACCTGTGTGAAGGAGGAGATCTTTGGTCCTGTCATGTCTGTATTGTCTTTTGAATCAGAAGAGGAGGTACTATGGAGAGCCAATGACACCTCCCTGGGTCTGGCTGCTGGAGTTTTCACTAGGTAGGTTTGTGAAACTTGAAAATGAACACGAGTAAAGTAAGGCTATTTTTTTTTTACCTTGTATTTTATGTCTGTAGTGATGTGAGGCGAGCCCATCGTGTGGTTGAGCATCTCAAGGCTGGTTCCTGTTTCATCAATAACTATAACATCACTCCTGTGGAGGTGCCCTTTGGAGGCTTCAAGATGTCAGGTACAGTCTGGTTAATACACAGAACAAGAGCAAAACCACTTGCTGTGTGAAAGTAATGACCCATGTGTGAATGCACTAAGTATGTCAAAAAGAAAACATTTTCAAAATGTACCCTCCTGCAGAGTCTATTACAGCGCTATCGCTAGACGACCATATGATAACATTGGAGAGTGCTTCCTTATTTAAAATATAGCTTCAATACTTTCCAGTCACAGAAGTAGAAGTGGAAGTAAACGTTTGATCTTTATATTCATCAGGTATAGGACGGGAGAATGGCCAGGTGACAATCGAATACTACTCCCAGCTGAAGACTGTATTTGTGGAGATGGGAGATGTGGACAGCTTATTCTAAGATCCGTACATCAGGAGTAGGATGGAGCTGTGGCATTGCCCCAGAGACTGAAGAAGATGTTCTGATCAAGAACACTTCCATCACTAAGGGACAGAACATGAAATACTGGTGCTTAAAGTGAAGGATTTTTCATTATATTCTGAATGTGACGTAAATGTAACACAGAGGCAATCTGACAGGTCAAATCGAAGTCCGTTATGATTTACTGAACCTTGATTGATTTCAGCCACCATAGCATAGATAGAATACTTGCACTGTGTTTTCCTGCATAATATATTAGTCATCCATGCACAGAATAACATGTTTACAGTGTTGTTTACAAGTCAAGCTTTATTTCTTAAACATATCAGTATATTTTTGTATACCTAATAATGAAGCACTTTGAACATTGTATTGATTTAATTAATCTAGATTGTACAGTTCATGTAGACTTTTTGTACAACGTTGTCAAAATTCGAACTGTGACGTTATCATCCTGCCTTGCCGGGAGAGATTATCATGAAGGGAACCTGTCTAACACATTTGCCTATAATATCTGTTGTAACATAACATTAAACAGTGCTGAACATTGTAATAAAATGAAGAAGTACTTCATATTAGTGTTTACATTGCTGAATGCCTTTGTTTTGTGTGTTGTGTCGTGGCTAAGTTCTTCTTTTTTTCCTTGACAGATTTTTGGTAGCTGCATTTCTCTAAAAAGACACACAAAAGATAATAACTTGTCAAGTTTTCATCATGAAAATTAAAAGAAGCTCTAATATGTATTTTATCTTTCTATAATCTGCATACTCATATGTAAACATGCCTCTAGTACAACTGTACCTTTGCCATGGGTCTTGTAGGTTTCTTGAACTGTGCAGACTCTGTTTAAAGGAAAGTCAACAGTGTAAACCCTTTGATACGTTGTAGTACATTTTAGTTAACAGAAGAAACACAGACTTACCATCTTCTGAGGGTAGATACTCTTCGTCAGAGATTTTCTTGCAGGGTTCCTGTAACCACGTGCATATAGACAGTTGACAAACTGGCATCAAATTGCTGCACCTTAAAAGAACAGATACAATTCCTCTTTCTGGACCGACCTTGATCATTTCCCTCTCTGGAGAACATTTCTGAGAAACCTGCTTGGTCTCCCTTAGGTGGTTCCCCTCTTGAAGCTTCTCCAGCCGGCTTTGTTCCGCTGACACACGCACTCTCAATGTGTGGAAGGCCGTCTGCACCTCGCCCACCTTGAAGTGCACAGCGACACCTTCAAACCAGAGGCTGTCAGATTCGCCCTCCCTGAAGCCTGGTGGTTGGTAGTCAGCAGGGGTGACTTTGAAAGGAGAGCAGGTGGAGATGACAGTTCTATGCAACCCAAGAAAAGTACAGGACTCTTGCTGATTCTCAATTAGTTTAGCTGAGGCATGAACGTGTCTTACTGTCATCATAGTAGTAGAGCTTCATGGTGAGGTAGACGTTGTTGGGGAGGGTGTCCAGGTTCTGCATGAGCAGGAAGAGCTTTCTGATGAGCAGCACAGAGGCTCTCTTGGTGTCCTCCATTGTGACCTGCACCTCCACATCATTGTTCCTGTGTTTTCACAGAGGTTATTATAATCACATGTGAAGACCCAGTCCAAAACTTTGATGCAAGAATCATGTCTACCCAAACCTGAGTATGTCCATCTCCGGTCCCTTCTCTGTGTATTTGAATTTGAACTGGTATGACTCAATAATGCACTGCAAAATGAGGAGAAGACAAATTATTTTTTTTATTATTGTTGATCAGATTTCATATTGCTATTATGACTGGGCAAAAGCATGTTTCTGTTCATAATCTAAACAAATTATGTTAATTATTCAGGATTTCAAGAGAGAACTTACATTAGGTTGATCTGGATTGGTGTACACCTAGATTGCAATGACGTGTTTTAGAGTTAGTGTTGGCAGCTTCTCTTATGTAAGCAATGTGTTGGCTATAAATGTTACTGTACTCACTTTACTTACTCACCCCAATAAAAACAATCTGGAGCTGTTGAGAGGACAACATTGAATATTATTGAAACTATTGGCAGTATCTATTGATCAAAATGGCAGAGCAGAAAACCTTTACAACCTTACAAATTCAAAGTATCCATGGATGCATTAACTTACATACTGCCTCTCTAACGCATCGAAGCAGCCCATCATCCTGAGCACAAAAGATTGAACAGGGTGAAAACATCAATTAGGATAGGAAATTATAACTTAAAGTCACCTCGTGGTGATTATCACTGAAGATTTTGTGTTTTAAAAATGGGTCTGACTTCTGGTGTTATGTGGTATTGTACTGTTTGGCAGCAGCATTAAGGCAGGAATACCATAATTACCATTTCACAACTTTACTGGCTCCAGAAGTGCTGCAGTCTTCACGCAAAACTTTGATGCACAAATCTGATGAAACATATGACACATCAAGAAAGAACAGCATTTTACTTCAATGATAGAGTAATGAGTTCCACCGTGTGGGATTAGTGACTAATAATTTATGTTAGAGATGTCAGAAATAGGGCCATTTTTACATGCAATTTGTGTTAACTTGCCAACTCATTTTGGGAAAAAGTAATATAATACATCTACTGCCAAGTCCATGCCTGTTGGGAACCAAACAGTATTTCCAGTGTTTATCAAAACATGATTCTGGGGTTATTCAGCCAGGAGTTGTCACAACTGCCCACATGATCCTCAAATTGTGTAATAAACATCCTCTCCAGATCTTAAAAAATGAGCCTGTTACAACACATGTTAGCTAGAGTCAATGACGAAGATAACTTAAGATGGTTGCACTTTTTTGCTCCACACATACTGAAACGATATGGTTACATTGCTTTAATTGTTAAATGTTCATTTTGGTTGTTCTACACTGTATGATCATGTACCATGGGGCTTTGGATATCCCTTATCTTAAGGTAAAGGTCTGTTTGTGTACAATATGATTAACTCAATAAAAACTTTAGAAGAAATATATGATAACCATCATAAGCCCCGCAATGTGTGTCTTTGGAATGTGTCTTCTGGAACTACTTGCTGGGTTTGCAAAGTCTTAAATGTGCATTTTTTCCTGTTTGTGCTCATCTGTGTTCACCTTCCAGATATCTGGATCTGTAGGCATTCTCCGGAAAAATCCCTCGGAGGTAGGTGATGGACGAGATTGCCACGGCCATCATCCTCTTGACGAACACAAGGGACTCCTGCTGGGTTTTCAACTCGTTCAGGAATAATCCTGTCCACTTTGAGACACATAAACAAAGACGTCATATACTGGGGGAAACCATCCAGTTAAGCTAATGTTGTCTTGGTGGCCACAAGATGTCGCAGTTCCTCAAGTGTCTTTCAGGGCATTCTTCAAAACATCAATTACAACATTTAGCTTCTCTTGAACACACAAAGTGAGTACATCAAGTGCTAAACACACGACCGTTGACTGGTGTGTGTGTTGTGGTCAAACCTCAGCAGTTTCCTCCTTGCTCTTCCTGATGCACATCTTCCCAGCTGCCATGTTCTGCTTGCTCTGATGCTGAGGGCTCTCTAGTTAGCAAGAAAACCAGTATGCTAACGATGAATTAACCTAGTTAGCTAACAAGATAAATACACACAAATGTTCCGTCTCGGATAATAAAGCACACGCTGAATTAATAAACTTAAGTCACCTTTCCTCCCAGAAGTATTCCAATATGTTACTCAATGGAGCCTTTCTCTATCCCTTACAGGTCAGGCTGAGGTCAAACACTAAAAATGAGTCAAACATTAGCTAGGAGCTCATAATTTGTGTTTCCCGCCGAAAGTAACTGCGTCCCCACGTAGTGCTGTTTATTGGCTAGCTGCCAGTAAACAGCTCCGTCATTTCAATTGACTGAAATGAGTTAGCGCAGAGGTTTAATGGCATTTTCTCAATGAATATTCAATGAAATAAGCAATGGGATTTCATTAATAATACACTAATATTACTTGCTGATAAATTCAAGTCCAGTGCATTAAAACAATGTTGACTCAGCAAAAGGTTCTTCCAGTTTCCACCTCTACATTAATTACAGGGTTAGCTGGGGTTAAGTCAAAACACAGCTGTAATTCATGCAAGCAAAACTAAAAGGTCCACACAGGTGATTTTTAATTGAGTTTCATTAATAAAAGTTGAACAATGCTAATGTCACTGAACAACATGTCTATAAAAACAGTAGAGCTAGCGAGTTGTCAGTCAAACTTTTTCTGTCGACCCCCATACAGTAATGAGGAGAGGACTGATCAGCCAAGTGAAATATGAACTTCTGTGTGATGCAGTGAGCGGGAGTGTTTGGCCTCCAGCTTTATATATTGTGGTTTAAACTTTTCCACTCTTTATTTCTTTTAACATGTGCTGTAATTGTTCCCCGAGGTCATTAATGTAAGGGAATCAAAGTACCTCACCCACAGGATACCACATGCAACATCTGACCTGATGCAACTTGAACCACCAAAACCAGAATAAGGTGTGTGTGTCATGACCCCAACACCCAAAACTGTAAATATATTCTTTTGCAATGCTGTTCAAAAGACTTTTATTCTTTATTTTGGTGAAAAAAACAAACGTTTGTCTCTGTAAAAAGAACAGTGTAATGGGCAGAGGTGTCTTTGGCCTCTTTGTATGGTCCTTTGTACCTAATAATAGTATGGAATGTCACGAAAGAACAGACAGACATTTTACCTCAGTCCGACAGTGAAAACAGCATAAATTACCACCACATCATCACACAATTATATATTTTGGTCATAAGTGCGCTATTCACTCTACAGACAACAGAACACACACAGAACGTGGGTCTCCTAACCGCTCCTCCACAGGCACAGTGGTTGACTCAAATATTATGCAGTGGAAAAGTAATCTCTAAATGAAATCTCCTACAGCACGCAGCAGACTCGGGCTCTGGGCTTGTTATTGCTTGGAGAAGTAGTCTTTGCTCTTCTGGACGTCGGGCTTGATGGTGTCACTTCCTGGTTTCCAGCCAGCGGGGCACACTGAAAAGATAAGCCTGTAATGAGTTCTGGCCCGGCACATGAAACAGCAAAGACTTGTGCTAGTATGACCTGCTGTATAAATCATATATTGCCTTGGGTTTTAAGCAGGGAAATGTATGGAAGGTTAAGATCATAATGTAAAATGTATTTGAACAAGACCAAGGTCGATTTTCCGCCCCTAATTACGTCTACAGTCATTTCAGCCAGTTGTAAAGTTCATGTGAACCTAAGCACTGATAAGACCACCCTTTGAATTTGAGTAAGCCTCAGTGTTCTTTGCCCTGACTTTCGAAACAGCCTATAGCAACTTTAGATCCAGTTAATAAATTGTGGTTCAAAGTACATCACATTGGTCACGGAGAGCTATGTGAGCGTAATGACATCGCTCAGTGTTGCTAATTTAAAAACAGTCTTGAAATCTTTCAGTAACAGCAGTTTAATAAACTCAAGTTACATATGACCGGACAGAGTGGGATACGTTAAAGGTGTCAAACATCTTCATTATGTTACTACAGCGACTGACCTTCTCCGTGCTTGTCAGTGAACTGAAAGGCCTGGACCAGACGCAGGGTCTCCTCAACAGAGCGTCCCACTGGGAGGTCATTGATGGTGATCTGTCTCAGAATGCCCTTGTCATCGATGATGAACAGACCCCTGAAACAGAGAGAAGCAACAATTCATGAGTCTCCAAAGACTTAGAAAGAGCAGAAATGGAAGGGAGGTATGTCCATGTTCTAAAACATCTGCAAGGTGGTGCATTAAAAGGTATAATTTGTATATATATATATATATATATATATATATATATATATATATATATATATATATATATATATATATATATCTCACAGGGGAGTCACCACGAGCAACTGGGCTCAGCTGAACCACATTTAGCAGCTGATAGTCAACACAGCTAAACAACGAACTGGGACTCAACAAAGCCTCCACTACCGATGGAGGTTAGTTTGACAACGGGATGCAGCACACAAGTGATTTACGCTGTTCCAATCAAGACTATGACTCCGGGAATGAGGAGACGCGGCGGGAGGGGACACGAGTAGCGTGCAGTCTCTCGAAAGGTGAGAGCGAGTGTGAGAATTCTTACATGTCTTGCTCAGTGAATTGATTATTCATTTCAACCAAAGCTTTATTTCTTTCATACCGAGTTCGAGAGAAGTGTGTTTTCTGATGAAGTGATGAGTCAGTTTAGCTGTCTCAGTTTGGAAAAAGAGAAGATTCAGAAGACTTATGGTTACTGTTTCACAAGAGTATTTCTTTTCTTGATATTTTGTCGGTTTATTTTGTTACACTAACAGCTAAGAGAGCTTTTTAAATGTAGCAAATTCGCTGCTGGCATATGTTGCCATCTCCCAGCTGAAATTACGCAGGCTGTCAGACTATCGACTCTCGTGGTATGAAGGGGCATTTGGAGACAGGACAGACCAGGGTCAGCCAGTCAGCACGCTTACTCACAATACATAATTGCTCTGATATAATGTCAACACATTCTGTTGACAATGTTATTTCAATTGTTTTACTTTCTAAACAAATAATATTAACATATCTTGCTAAGACGAGCGTCTCCCTCTGGAAGCAAACGCAACAGCAAATGAAACTGGATTTTTGGCTGGAATGTTAATCGAGGCAAACAACCTTGACAAACCCACCTGTAGGCGATGCCTTCATCCTCTTTTAGGACACCGTAATCTGTGGAGATGGTGCGTCGTATGTCAGACACCAGGGGAATCTTCATGGTGCCCAAACCGCCCTGCTTACGCGGCGTGTTGACCCTTTTAGAATGCAAGGCAGAAACTGAGTTTGCAAGAGCGCATCCATACATTCACTGGCGCTTAAAGTGCAAAGCCGTGTAACTACCATGCGAAATGGGAGAAGTGTGAGTCAACGGAGGCGCCGATGACCTCGCAGCCAATCTTCCTGAAATCGTCGGCGGCGTCACTGAAGGCGATGATCTCAGTCGGGCACACAAAGGTGAAGTCCAGGGGATAGAAGAAGAAAACGACGTATTTCCCTGCACCACAGGGAGAGAAAACAAATAAGGCTGTTTGCCATGTGACCGTACACCTATGGTAATAACAAGCTAATTCATTCTGGTCTTCAGTAGTGTAAATTCGTGTCTATTCAGTGTATTGTGGCATCACAAAGCAGTGAATCACAGTCCAGAGGAGAGCGTCATCAAAGCATCCTCCACTCAGCAGAGGGCGGGACATGGGTACCTCTGTAGTCCGACATCTTCAGGTCCTTAAACTGTCCGTCTGGCATCACTGCTTTGGCTGTGAAGTCTGGAGCCAGCTTTCCAATCTGTGCGTTGCCTGCAGCCATCTTCAGTCTGACCAGATTCCAGAAGAGGGAAACTGTTTACGTATCACGCAATCAAAATCACAGCCGTGCATTCTTTCTTTTGTTGCGTTACATTGTGGATACACCATCACCGTTCCGCATTCACAGAACAAGGAAATGATGTCTTCCACTTAGAATCTCGTCCCTAGTGTTACATTTTGTTTGGTCTCACATGAAAGTACTGTGCATTGCAGAGCTGCAATTTATGATTATCTCTTTATCGAATGATCTGCTGGTTATCATCCAGATTGATTAAGTAATAGCTTTGTCTATACGACATCTGAAAACAGCAGCAAATCTCATTTCCAGAGCATGCTGACATATTAAAGTTGTTTATTTCAAATTAACCATTGCATCAAAATTTGAGAGTCTGGTTCAAGCAAATGTTTGCCATTTCTTCTCTAAAGAAAATGTAGTGATCAATGATGAAAAGTCGTTTTGCTAACCCTGTGCTACTACACAGGCTGAAACAAAACGGGCACTGATTTTGATAATGAATTGATCTTCAGGGTAACTGTTAATGAAACTGCTCCAAACAATACCGTGTCCCAGCCTCTCAGATGTGAGGATTTGCGGCTTTGCATTGTCTTGTGATTAAACTTTGAATATCTGTCATCGTTGGACTTTAGTTTGATTGATTAACTCTGTTTGGTATTTAATTGTTGCAGCCAGAAAGGTGGAGCAAATAAAGTTGTGATATAATACCTGTCTTCTTCAGAGTAAAGCCATTATTACACTTTTGTACAAATAAACAGTGGCACATGGGAGGAGAAAAATGTCTGATACTGTCAAACACAGTATCAGACACACAGTAATGTATTGTAACAGGAAATATACTTTGGGTTAAACTCAAAATTGGATACCACAGATTAATATTTGATCAGGGTCTTGATAAGGAAATTAACGCGTGCCTACACCTCAGTCCAGGCTGGTTGATAAAACTGGCACAACCGAAACCTACAAACCATTTCCACTTCTCTTTTCTAATTTCACCGGTGTTTCCGCGTGTGGATGTTTCACAAGGTTATTTTCTTGATATAAATTCCTGGAGTGTTTTCCTCGCAGTTATTACGCCCCAGCGCGTTTTGGTATTTCGCTGAGCTGACGTTTACATCAACCGAAGCGCCGAAACGTCGACTTTTTTTTTTTTCTTTCCCCTCTTGAGACTTGAGCTGAGAGTAAAGCTGGAGTCCTGTCTGTGTTAGAGGAAACTTTCCAGTAAAAGAAAAAAGAGAAAGCAAAAACGTGAAGAAGCAACGAATTAACCATGTCATTCATTCTCTGGGATATATTTAAAAAAAAAAAAAAAAAAAAGTTTTTCGGTTTCATGGCCAACTTCATCATCTGGTGACAGTACACTTGTTGAAAAGCTACGCGACAAAACACCAACAACAAACAGAACAATTCAACACTTAAAGGATTTTTTTTTAAAGCCTATACCGTTTAACAAAATGCGTGAAACACACAGTTGAGTGTATTTTGCAAGACATACCTCAGCTTTGACCACACCACGCCGACGGAGAGGGAGTGAGGAGTGCACAGGCTGTCAGCCTCGCTCAGGGAGTTTATACCGCGGCTCACTTCTCGCGATGACAGAGTTCGGAGCGTGACTACAGCCCACTTCTGCCCAGTCCTCCTCCAATCTCGAACACCCACTGCACAGCGTGACTTTGCAGTTTTCCTTATCACTCTTAAGGGAATGTTCTGCCCATGTGAAACACATTAAATGAAAGAGTGTAAAAGTACGGGGAGTAACGGAAAAGGGAGGCTTCCAGGAAATATTCCTCAAAAAAAGTCTCTTATTTTTCTGGTTATCCCAGTAGGACATATTTGACCTATATCTAATCAATTTAAACTAATCTGATGAGTTGGGCAGCCTTCACTCTCTAGATAAAGTTTATGGCCAGTTATGTTGCACACAAGAGATATCGTTTGTAATAGTTTGTAGTTTCCTAATCCAAGCCAGCACCCGTGCACGCAGGGGTCACGCAGAACAGTGACCTTTCATCATATGACGCTCAGAGCATGTGGAGGGAATCCACACCGTCATCATGAGCGGACACCCTCATATTATTTGTAGCACATTTTCTTGGTCCTTCACAAGAACGCCTGCCGTAATGACCAGCTTTCAAACAGGCTGTTCCAATTAACGCAGTCTGCCTCAGACATGTCCCTGACCACATGAGGTCATATTCTACATTCAAGTGCTTTTTTTTCTTCTTTTTTGACGTTACAATAGTAAATAGTCCTGAAGAGGAAACTGAAGGAATTCATGTATTTACTGTTAGAAGAGAAACCGTTCCCCAAAACACAAAAAACAATAACAACAATGACCAAATATGTATTTTCTTCCTCTAGAACAATGTCAGTATACTTCATTTTATACATATCGATATGGGTCGAGACTGTTATTTCTGACCGGTCAGAAATACGACTCCTTACTGAAGATGGACTGAGACCGCTGCGTGTTTGAAACATCCTTGGTGCAGTAAAGCTCTGTCAGGTATTGCATGCGCTGGCTAATTTCCTCCATGTTTCCTGAATTGTCACTCACTTCTTTGAATTCACGGTGGCACCTACTGGATTAGGCGGTGCACTGTTGCAACATCTCGTGCTTGCTCTGCGGGCCGCAGAAGGCATTTTTCACTCTCATTTCCTCCTCCCCACTTCTATGTTTACTTAATGACTTGCCTGGGGAACAGCAGGCCTTTGTCTGATCACTTTTATACCAGCAGCAGTAGTCTTGGTGCCTGTCTTCTGTTAAACTTGTGCTGGTCTAGCAAATATCACATAACTTCTGTCGTCATACAGTAAATACCGGTTTCATGACCCCCGGGTGGTAGTATCCTGTTGACTGGTTACATCACACAAGCTCCTCCAATGTTGTGATTGGCTGTTTGATCCTGATGTCACACTGAGCGATGTTAGAATATCTGTTGACTCCACAGTGCCGTTGTTAAGACTCAGGAGAGTGAAACCTTTCTTTCATTTTTTCTGTTCTGCACTGATTCCCAAGTGACACGGATACAGTTTTATAGTAAAAACATATCAGGATGAGCTCCCTACTTCAGACCAGGTAAATCTGCCCTGTGTTGGACAGTTACTACAGTGGAAGAGACAAAACAGTGAGGGGGAAGTGAAGCTAGTGTCTTTGATCACAGTGTAAACTGTACTGTTTTTCCACTGGTAAGAGTTTTATGTGAAACTTGCTGATGGAGGATGAGTCAGCTAAAGCGGATTATCTTTTCTGCAACCTTCAGTGGACCTAATGCCAACTTCTTAACTACAAAAGTGCAGTTTTATATCCATCCTAATTTGACTTTGCAACACAGGTTATAAAATATCAGAATAAAGTTGCTGACAGATTTATTTAAGTCAGTTCATATTTATATACTGTATGTTTTAAAGCCATTCTAGATAAGTAAAACCTGTGTTGTTTTCCAGTTTATGTGTGAGTTCACTTGAGTCTATGCAACCTGGACCGACCGAGGCTGTCGTCTGCTCGAGCAGCCCCTCAGATGTGCCTCTTTTCTCCGTTGTCACTGAGCGACATCTTTGCATGCCGTTGCCATGGGCACCTCATCAAGGGCCAGATAAGGGTGGAATGGGGGGGGGGGGGCACACAATAACCTCCTGTTAGAAGCACAGCGATGGGCTGCTGATCAAACGCTACCCCTGTGTTCATCTCCCGTCCCACAATATGCAGATAATTAATGCATCTGCTCCACTGCTGATTTTCAAAAAGCTACTGGGTGTTTGAAGGGCACTTGTGTGTCCGGCATCCTGGTCACGTTCCGCAGTGCGAATATCAAAAAGATTTGTAAATGGATACATTCGTGGGTTGAAAAAAATGACGCAAAGAACCGGGCACCCTTAATCTAATATTGGTGAATTAATGCAGTCCTGTGTTCTCTTTGTGTAATTCCCCAAGAGTATTCGGCACACTTAATGGCTATGTATGTGAGTCACCTCGGCATGGGGTATTTATCATGCCTAACACTCCCACCAAATGGAAGCAACAGATCTCAAAAGATATTGTGAGAGCTTAGGAGGAAACATGAATCTTGACTGGGATAGAATAAATCATCCCAGTTCAGAATGTCGATTCTCTTCTTCAGTAGAGCACATACCTCCGCCAAGGCCCGACAGTTTCCATTTGTACTCACTTATAGATATCATACCAGCCACTTAGACACGCCTGCTTTTTTAAAACCAAGATTCACGCAACATTTCCCGGGAAATTAACGACAACCATGGCAAAGTATGACAAATATTTTGTAAAACCCTTAATATTCTGCAATACTGACTTCCACCTGAGAATGAATTCCCCCCGAGAAAAAAATCCCCACTCAACCCGGTTGCCCCTGATTGAAAAGAATGTGAATTAAACAAGCTGTGCTGTGTTCCGTCGGCAGAGGTTACCGGGAAATTATAGCTGTTGTGTTGAGGCGATATCGCTAATGATGACAGTGTGATGAGGGCTGAGTGTCATTTGTCTCAGTGTGAGGCTGATTGGATGCCAGGTCCAGACTTGTCTTGACAACGCAGCCACACAGGGGGGGAGCTGGACCAACCCCTGTCCCTCACAGCAGGACATGACAGCAGCCCTCTCTGTTGTGTGTATGCTACATACAGAGTAAAACACACACAATCACTCCCATCTCATTTTTGGTAGTTATCTTTTATCAGTTTTTTTTGGTTTTGTTTTTAATACAGATAATTGTCAATTTTCTACATAAATAAAAACAAAATAGAATAATCATATATATTCATTAACCACTAAGGTTTAATATTAGTATTAGTATGCCGTTTTATTCTACTTCTGTTCACAATAACAGAGATTATTGCAGCTCTGCACATTCAGCCTCTAGAAATAGTCAGCTTAATTGCTCTCTTTGTCCTGACTGATGGACCGAGAAAAAAAAGGAAGATTTAAAAGGGGAATCTCCTTTTCTACCTGCATTTCTGTTCACCTGTTGCTTTTGCTTTTCTTTAAAGCTACTCGATTTGCTTAGTCATTTTGCTTCTTATTCACCGCTCCATTTAGCCTTCTACTTTTGGTTCTTGAGCTAGTGGAGCGAGGTAAAACAATGCAAATTTGCTGCTGTAACAAGCTCTCTGGTTAGTTACTTGTCATCAACTGTTATTCATCCGAGTGGCCCCAGTTATGATAGTGCAATGAATCATTTTGTGGGGGTTGTGTTTTACAGACTCTTCTTTCACAATATAAGATTATGGGGAAAAAAAGTATTTTTGGGCTGCAGTGCATCACCTGATGATGCAATTACACAGATTAGACCATTATTTATTTATGAATTCTTCAATGAATGAATCCTTTATTTATTCAGGGAAGGTCAGTTGAGAGCAACCTCTCTTTTCCAATGACGCCCTGAGTACAAAATACATGAAAACACATACACAATATGATCATAAATTACAATTACAAACAGACTGCAGAACATTGAACAACAGGCACTTTCTATCGAACTATCTAAAGAAATAAGATGATTTAGCTCAAGAGCACGCTGTAAGTCATTCCACTTCTGAGGGGCACAGACCTGAGAAACAGTCTTCCTCACTTCGGTCCTTATATTGAGAATGTTTAAAATCAAGAACTCTTGTGAATGAGTGTGCAAATTACAAGTTCTAAATGAGATAAAACTGATGAGACAGTCAGATAAAACATGCAGCTGGGCCTTGTAGATAAAATCATGCAGTGCTGTTCCCCCTAAAAGATGAAGATGGCCATCCAACTTTGTCGTAAAGAACACAGTGATGAGTTCTAAACCCATCACCTGTAATAAAACGAAGTGCAGAATGATACACTGCATCAAGGGGCTTCAAAGCTGAGAGAGCAGCATGCATGTAGATGACATCAGCATAATCTAGAACAGGTTAAAAAAAAGTGGCCTGAAAAAGCTGTTTTCTACATTTTAAAGTAAAATAAGCTCTGTTACGATAAAAGAATGATAATTTACTCTTTAGTTTTTTAGTTAGTTCATAAATATGAATTTTAAAAACAGCTTATCATCTATCCAGATGCCCAGATATTTGTAATTGGAAACCCTTTCAATAGGAGTCCCATTCAATGTAGACATACTACTGTTTATAAGAGAAGAAAGTGACAATCTTGTAAATAACATTCATTTTTTCTTAGATGATGTACTTACTGACTGTTACAGGTTGTTTTTGTACGTTCCATTTTAATTTGAAATCTTTATTGATGGGTTAATATTTCACTTGTAAATTCTATTTATAATTCCTCTTTTTATTTTTATTAATAGATTTATAGATTAAAACTAATTTATCAATGCCATTTTATTGTACACCTTTACCTCTATTTCCATTGTGGTCCCCCACAGTCATCTGGCCTGCCACATTTGCTCTGTGCCTTTAAAAAATTTCCCGCGCCGTCCTATGAATCCGGAAATCCACCGGAAAGGGCAGGAATATTTCGCGCCAAATTGAAACAAGAGATCAGTCAGCCAGAGCGGCGTCAGAGGCGATTTGAGACGAAACCTCCAGGCTCAAGATTTTACTTTTCACTCGTTGTTTTCCTCGCCAGCGTATGTAATTAATCTGTTCATGTGAATAAGGCGCGTTGTTTTGTAACGTACTTATACCTGTTTAACGTACTTAAACAGGAACTTACCGTTTAAATAGACTCGCGGGTCGAACCCGGTGTTCGAGTTTTTGTGTTCGGAAGTAAGTAAGTTGCCCTTTCTCTGTCCAGTGTAGCTAACATGGAGGAGGCTAACAAGCTAATCGGCACGGGCAAGAAGCACCTGGTGATGGGGAAGGTGGTGGAGGCGGTGAACGTCCTGCAGGAGGCCTGCGGCATGCTGTGAGTTAACGAGCACACAAAAGAAACCTGAAAATAAGATTACGTTTGTGTTTAGGAGTGATTATAAAACGGAAATGGATCACCGTGGGGAAATTATACTCTTTAATAGAGAGTCAAAGAGGAGGTGGAATCTTGTACTTGCTACCTTAAAGTACTGTGAGTCACACAGATGTTTGCACTTCGTTGTGCAGTTTTGCAGATTAATGTAAAATGACAAGGGAAATCATTATTAGTATGTGATCAGGTATATTGTAAGTCTTTACAGTAGCAGTGTTGGGGAAGGTATGAAGAGATTGGTCTCACAAATGAACCACTTCAATATGAGCAAAACCCTCTAAATTAATCTTTTTACAATGCTTTTAACTTCAGTGGTAGTTTGGACTGAAAAGCGCGGTTGTTAGTTGGTAACATCAACATTTCTGAGCTGATAACGGCAAACGAAGTGAAATGCTGTGTTTTTCAAGGTTTTGACAGAAAGTGTGTGGGACATTGAGCAAAAAAAGTTTACAGATGGTGGTTGCCACGTGAGCCGACCTGATCTGACATGAGCGCTCCACTATCATCTACTTTCAGAGCTAAGAAGTATGGGGACACAGCCGACGAGTGTGGCGAGGCTTTCTACTGGTGTGGTAAAGCTCTGCTGGATTTGGCACGGTAAGATCAGTCTCGAGTCGCTGTTTTGATAAATCGAGCAGTAAGAGTTCAGCCTGGTCTTGTTTTTTTTTTTGTGTGAGGTGGTGTTGCTCATTTTGTAATGAGTATGTCAGTGTGTGATTTAACAAGTGCAATTGTTGTAGGATGGAGAACTCGGTGCTGGGTAACGCTCTGGAAGGAGTGCCGGAGGAGGAGGATGAAGAAAAACCCAAGGACTCCAACGTCGAGAGCACAGAAAACATCGATGGTGAGCAAATTCTACATCTCCATCCATCTACTGGGGCTTGAGTTTGTGCCGTTTGTCCATCCTTTATTTTTTTGAGTGGGGACAACAGTTTAAATGACTTCTAACTGTCCTCTCAACCTTCAACAGAGAAGACCAGAGATGAGCTGAGGGTTCAGGTGTACGACGCCATGGCGGAGAAGAAAAGCGAAGACCCGGAGAAGATGAAAACTGAAGGAGGGGACAAGGGCGAAGATAAAGAGAAGAGCGGCGACGCAGAGAAGGACGAGGCTGGTGATGAGCCACAGAGCGCGACAAAGAGTGAGACGGACGAGGAAAAAAAGAGTGAGGTTAATGGAAGCAAGACTGAGAGTGAAGACAAAGAGGCTGAGAAAGACTCCGGAGACAAGGAAGGGGAGGCAGAAGGTGACTTTACTTCTGTCCTTTAACCACAGTCGTTAATTGTGAATTTCTTTCTCACCGTAATGACACGTTTTCCCGCTTTATCATGTTGTTACAGACGACGAGGAGGAGGAGGATGAAGAGATGGAGGGGGATGCGGAGGAGCAAGGTGAAGGAGAGGACGCAGCTGAGAAGGTACTCGACCAATCAGCTCAAGCACACATCAGAACGACCTGCGAACGTGTTATTTATCATCTGCGTCGGTGTTTTTTTTTTTTTTTTTTTTCAGGACAGTGAGGATGAGGAGGTGGGGAACCTGCAGCTGGCCTGGGAGATGTTGGAAGTAGCTAAAGTCATCTACAAAAGGTATCGAACACAGAGGATCTCAGTTTGAAAGTCGCGGCGCTTTAGCTTCCATGTCGACTGATTATTGTTTTGTTTATTCATTTGTTTTTAATAAGGAAAGAGTCTAAGGAGGAGCAACTCATGGCAGCCCAGACTCACCTGAAACTTGGCGAAGTTTCTGCTGAATCAGGTACGGAGAAGTTGCTTGCATTTTTAATTTGTCCCCTACCAATTCTTCTTTGGGTTACGCAGGAACTCATCAATACAGGCCGTGGCTCAAAAGCCAAACACGCTTTACACCAGAAATTGTCCTTATTTTTTTTTCTTTTTACATCACCTTGTTGAGACACACAGTCAGTGATTGCTGCCTCTCTCTTCAGGAAATTACGCTCAGGCATTGGAGGATTTCCAGGAGTGTCTGAAGCTGCAGGTGAAGCACCTGGACCCAGACAGCCGCCTGCTGGCCGAGACTCACTACCAGCTGGGCCTGACTTACAGCTTGAATCTCCAGTACAGCCAGGCCATCGAGGAGCTGAAGAGCTCCATCTCTGTGATAAAGAGCAGGCTGGGTAAGCTGCTGCTGGTAGCACATCTGGTAGCACATCTGCTTTCCTGAATCCACTAAATTCAGTATGGCTTTGAGTTTGAGATATTTCCCCAACGATACCAGTTTTACTTGGATATAAGAACCAGTTCTCTCAATAGTACAAGGAAATCATTAACCTGGCGCATTAGTTTAAATATTAGTATTTACAGTCACAGTTGAATTAAACGGTTTTAGAGATGTGTGGTTAAAATCTGGCTATGGAGAACTGGATGAGGGTTTATGATTTTTAGTGAAGATGCTGCAGTGAGAGAACAAGAAAGTAACGACAGATGTCGGCCTAAATATTCAAATAAAGTAATATAAGCAGCTGAATCTTTCCTGTTCAGACATTCTTTGTGACTGTTTGAATAGATTTGAGTTTACACGTGCACTTGAATGCACCATGAAGTCCCATTTGCTCAAGCACTTTGCCATACAAAGTGACATAGATTTCAGTATCTGAGGTGTACCTGAATGCACCATGAAGTCCCTGTGCTGCTTGTGTTAAAAACTGTGACGCAGATGTCAGACGAACATCTGTCTTTTTTTTGTGTAAAAACATTGTTTTAAAGATTTACTGACCAAAATGAAAATCTACCATTTTCCTGTGCTTGGAAAATGTTGTTTGCTTTGTGACTCGGCATAGCCTACGTTTAAATAAATAAATTAAAAAAAATCCTGAGTCTGTCTTTAAAGTTATGCTAACATTTCCACTTTGCCGCTCAGACAACCTGCAGGAGCTGCTGGACAAGGCGGAGGGTCCCGAGTCTCTACCTGACGAGAGGAAGGAGATGGAGGAGCTGAAGGCTCTGCTGCCGGAGATCAATGAGAAGGTGGAGGACGCCACAGAGGGTCTGAAAACATCCAGCACAGATGCTATGAAGGGTTCACCGGTGAGTCAGGGGTGTAAATGTGTTTGGCATGTCCTGTCTCCTTTTCCTGGGTTTAATTGAATGACCTCAGTTTTCTGTATGGAAGCTTTATTATTTTTATTTTTTTTTTACTTGATGTCATGTCTGTCAGGACGGAGGCTCCACGTCCTCTGCATTGCCTGGGTCCACTGAACAGAATGGCGTCCCTTCATCCAGTTCAAAGGTGAGCTGCAGTGTGTGTACATGGTGGAGAAATGATTAGTAAAAACATACTGATGGGGATATGTGTGTGACACATCTTCTGTTCTCTACCCAGATTAACGGAACATCAACCAACGGAGTCAGTTCTACCAACGGACACGCCTCCAAAGCTGCAGTCTCTGACATCTCCCACCTGGTCAGGAAGAAGGTGAGGGAGCCAGAAGTCTCTTAAATTCTTAAAGGGATAGTTCGTGTTTTTTTTTTTTTTTTTTGAAGTGGAGTCATATAAAGTTCATATCTGTAGTCGATCTGTTCCCTTCCGTAATCACCGATTACAGCCTCAGTTTGGAGAAGCAGGGAGCCGCTCCAGACCAGACACTCAGCTTTGTACTGCAGTGAACGGTGTCCAGAGAAAAAGCAAAATTTAACCTCCCTTTAACTGAATGGGGCAAATTATTTGCACAGACCTGGCTATGTTACACAACACTCATTTGAATGAATCTGTGTATTTCAGAGGAAACCAGAGGAGAGTCCAGTGAAGGAGGGCGCGGTCAAGAAGGTGAAGCAGGATGCCGGTCAGACTAATGGAGCGCAGGAGCCTCAGACTAACGGAGACGCTAACGGACACGCTTAAGTGCAGAAGCCGAGAGGTGAGGGATGATTTTAAAAACCAGAGTATTTAAACAAAAAAAAATCAGAATTTCCTTGTAAAAGTTTGGTTCATGTCTAACTCAAACTCTTCTGTTTCAGTCAGCGAGGCTGCCCGACGCCCCCCCATGTTTTGTCTCCGCCCGAGAAGAGTGGCCAACATGCAAAGCTCTCACTGTTGCCACACTTGTCTGCTGTTGTAAATATGTGTATCTTTCTTCTTTGTGAGTGGTTGTTCACATGTAACCTATGAAGTTCAATAAAACAAAATATCATTTGATAAATCGTGGTCACCAAACCAAGTGAATAGAGGAGTGGACAAATGACTGTGGTCAGACATGATGTACCATGAGCGGAGGAAGCGAGTGCCTTAAAACTGCCTGGAGCTTTAACATATCCCTCTTAGTAATACTGTGGGTGCTGCTGTTTAACAGCTAAACATGAAACTTGTTTTAGCTGTCAGTTTGAACTGCTTGACATGTTGGCAAACAAGGGGGGTCAAATGATTAGTTTCATAAAATGTGTCTTCAGTGATGCATTTAACTACATATAACACTAAGTTCAGTACTGTAAAAATACAAATATACTGATTATTTTCATACCTATGTATACCTTAAAGCAATATCGCTGCAACCCTATTTTGGATGCATGAAAGCAGGACTTTACCTTTTGTACTTAATTTATTTGAAAGAATAGCACAGGCATCTATATATATGAATGAAATATTGGGTCCTGCATTGTGTGTGCTGGACTACCACTGTTTTTTTTTTTTTACACGGCCCCCTGGATGGAATTAAAGAATGAATTTGACCAAAAATGCCTTTCCCTTGGAAAGTTGAAAGGAGTTTCATGACCACAAAGCATTTCTGGAGATTCAAGGCAAAACTGTGTCGTAGCATTCTCCTAAATAACCAAAGTAGATGGGGACTTCTTTTAAGAATAACCCAAACAACAAAAAAATGGCCAACAGCTGGTCCTGTGTAACCCAAGTCTCTTAATGCCCTGACATCCTGAAGTGATCTGAAAAGATGTTAGTTACATCCTCGACGGCGGGGAGAGCTCCTGCACCCATTACTGGTCTGTGCTAACACTGTTAGCGTAACAGCTACAGTGAAGATTTCAGTTGTAAAAAGGATATAAACAAGTTGTATGGAGGCATTTTTGTTAGATTTTCTTTAGATTGGTATTTTATGTATTAAAACTGGAATGACTACCCAGTGGATATATGCCTCTGCAAGACATACGATTGCCGAACAGCGAAAGTAGTTCACATGCTTAACAAAACACAGTTGAGCAGTTTTTGGTAAAAGACGGATGCATAGCCACTTCAAAAGACAATGCTTTCAAGAAGGTACAGCTCCTAAGAAGCTACAATATGTAAGGCTGCTGTGACCTTTGACCTTGGACCACCAAAATCTAATCAGTTCATCCTGGAGTCCAAGTGTGGCTTCGTGCCAAATTTGATGAAAATCCCTGAAGGCATTCTTGAGATAACAGTTTGTGAGGCAGGGGGTTGCTGTGAACTTTGACCTTCGAACTAGAATCAATTCATCCTTGAATCAGAGTGAACATTCGTGCAAAGTTTCAAGAAAATTCCCCCGAGTGTCCTTGAGACACTGTGTTCACAAGAATGGCCCGGACGCACATACAGACAACTGGCAAACATAACAAGTCCCAATCTGCTTCAGTTGTTTCAGAGAAAGCTGCAATAGTATTTAGCCATCAAACTCTAGAAAAGTTTTGTGGACTACCAAACATCACCTGACTTTACATCTGCATGAGGGTGAGTAGATGCTGGCTGGGCTTTCATTTTTTAGTGAACTTACCCTTTAAGCCATCTTTATTGTTATTAGTGACACCCTTTTTCCTGCTGTAAATCAAGATCTCTGCTGTGAAAGAGGCATTAATGTCGAGGAAAGTAACATCTAGAATATCTTTAGAGATAAACAGAAATGTTGAGGTTGTCTGAAAATCTATCTAAAACTAAAATCTAAAGCCCTTCATTGGAATGAAATCCAAGATATGGCTGAACATCAGCATGATTACTTTGTGTTCTACAAAACCAGATTCTTTTAATTTTTATCATAAAAGAGGTGTGGTTTTGTTAATCTCCAAAAGTTTGGCCATCTGCTGCTACACTACAAAGCAAATGTACCATTTATCCGCTTTTTATTCATAAACTAAATGGACAAATTACCCTTTTACAATCCTGTCCTCAGAGCAATTCAAACACACAGCACCAGTTAAATTCAACAGCAATTAAAAAAGCATTTTGCGTGTTGTATGCTCCATCTGTTGTTCTTGGCAGAGGAGGACGTAGCTGCTGTAACTTATAACTCATAACCTTGGCAGTCAGGCTGATCAAGATGAAGAATTTGCCTCCAAGGCAGCGTGGGATCAATGTGATCTACAGAGCGTAAAATTTGTGTGGACTCAAACACCACAGTAGCCAGATTCATATTGAAACATATCAGCTTGTCAGGAACCAATTTTTATTAATATCATTAATAATGTGTCATCAGCATCATCAATGAAATGAGTTAGTCTGTTTAAAGCAGAATCAAGTGTGCATTCATTGCCCTTCTTTTCTTGATGAACACTTCAGTTCCACAAAGCGAGGAAGAAAAAGGAAGTAGGAGAAGGGGGGGTGGGGGGGGGTCAAAGAGGGCAGGGACTGCAGTGAAGGAGGAAACGCAGGGAAAACGACGTCTGGCGGAGCAGGAATCTCCCCCTTCACTGGGATATGATTGGTTTTTCCCTTGTGCAAGAATGACAACAAAAAACAAAACAAAAAAAAAATCAAAATAAAAGGAAATTCAAAATGGTGCTCTAAAAACAAAGATGAGAGAGGAAGAGGGGGGTTTGCTTGCTGGGATGTTGTGTTGGCTGTTGTGTTGTTGTTGTTGTTTTTTTTATTTTGTTCCGTAAAGCCACGTTAGGATTTGATGCAGTCGTCGTCGTCAGAGGTCTGGCTGCTGCTACTGGTTTCGGACTCGGAGCCCTCCTCGACGTTCGCCTCCGCCACACTCCTCCAGGGGGTGAAGTGGAGGGTCACACCCCGCGCCCTCGGGAGAGCCCCGTTCCTCTGCATGCCGTTCCTCTTCAGCTGGCAAGAGGGCACAGTCGGTTAATGTGTGAATGATCAGCCGTTTTCTTCGTTCATGATTCTCTTCTTCCTGATGTTTCTCACCTGTTCAGTTTTAGTCTGGAACTCTCTCAGCTCATCCTCTGTCAGAGGCAGGAAGTTGTCATCGTTCTCTGGGTACTCCTGCCAGCCCATGGCCTTCAGCAACCTGGAAAAACAAGATCATTTTCTGCTTAGTTGACTGTGTGTGTGAAAATGATGACATCTGGGTACAAGGCTGTTTGCAGCGTCCTACCGGTGCTCTGCCTCCAGGGAGCTGGACAGGTGTTCAGTGTCTGAGTCACTGAGGGAGTAGGACAGACCATTCTCGTGGCAGACTTCCTCGCTGTAGGCTTTCGGCTCTGGGGTGCTGCTTTCACCCTGAGAGCGTTCACATACCAAGAAAGAACGCGTTAAACTGGCAATTGAAAACATCTTTACTTTAAATGATCAATCTGAAGTAACTGCTGACTTTGCAGTGCGATGGCTGTAGAAAACCAACACCATCAGTGTGTAGATTGGTTTAATATAAACAACACTTTCATTTTGCCATTCAGTCAGCCACCGGGTGACCAGAGGAATGAAGGCCACATTACAGAACAAAGGAAAAGTGTCGGCCATTGCGCTAACAGATGCATTGTTTTCCCTGGTCACCATCCCCAGGTAGTCCCTATGTAGTCCCTGTGGAAACTACACTGCTAAAGAAAAGGGGCAGCGCTGATGGAGGAGGCAAAGATGGGGAAGAGTGAGTGACAGAAAGCGAGGTAGCCGTTTCTAGGTTAAATTGCATTTGGTATTGTTGCTTTCTTGCTTTGCACAGTAGCTAGAATGCTACAAGTGGCCATGTTGCTAATAGCACCGACAGTAATATCACAAAACACTAGGAGGAGGGAAAGTTGAAGTTTTCTGCATAAATTAAAAAAGTTTAGTTTTTTCCCCTGTGCCAGTTGTAAAGAGGCTGCAACAAAAGTAACAACAAAACACACAAACAGTATGGCTCTCCTGGGACTATGAACAGGACAAGTACCATTTTGATAGTACATGGTCATACAACATCCTAAATGGCGCATTTCTGTAACTGCTGTGTTGTCCCGTGTGACAATTTAAGCAACCAGACCACCGCCTACCTCTCCAGATGTTCCCGGGCTGCTGCTTGTCGTCAGCTCTCCGGTGCCCTCGTCCTTCAGAGCTCGCAGGAACTCGCTCTTACGGTCCGGACCGCGGCGCATCAGCTTCAGCCTCGATGGGGCGATGTCTATGGGAGGAGTCGTGCTCGATGGGTGCTGTGCGTATGACATGGGAAGGCAGAGAGTGAAGGGCCGGGAGGAGCCATGATGAGAAGAAAAATGAGTTAGCAAACTCCCCCCCCAAAAATGAGAAGCCATCCATTAGCTCTCAAATACTTTCGGTTGGTTACATTTTCAAAATAGCAGAGGAATGATCAGCCATTTTTACTGCCTGAAGATTGAGGGAATAAAAACAGTCACATTTAACACACGGCAGACAAGCCGCTCAGTTACTGCACGATGCGCACATGTGAGTAAGCATCTCAGCCACCGACCACACTGACACATAATTACTATGTTTAAATAAAACCTGTGATTTACTCACACGAGGAGAGACGGCTACATGTGTCGCATGCAGCCAGAACTAAGTTCAACACAGACGACTGCATCACTGTTTTAACAGTCTGCTTGCTGTGTTGTTACGCAGTTTACATTATAGTCGGAGCAAACTCTATCATTTAAAAAAAATTTTCATGTTGGGGTTAGAAAAATCCCATAACATCTATTGTAATTATGTAGAAGTTATTACATTTCTCACTTTTAAGGGTCTGGTTCTAAATACATCTGATTTAGTGACTTGGCATGGTCGCTGTTGGCTTCCAGGTCAGTCTGTGATAAAGGATGATCAGGCTTTTGCTACTGGAGCCCCCACACTACTGAACTCTGACGTATTAACAAACAGCTAGCTTCTTTTAAAACTCTTCTTCAAATCTTGCTCTTTGTGCAAGCTTTTGAAATGTCTGATAAAAACTTTTATTTATATTAAACTGAGCTTGCTTTATCTGTCTTGTCTGGTTTTCTTTTGTTTTTTTCTGCCCTTTTTAACACTGCTACATAAAAAAGGTCATCCTCACCTCTTTCTGGGTGTTGTGCTGTGGTGCACTGACTGGGGTGCTGGGTTTGGCTGCAGAGACGGGGCTGGTGAAGACTGAATCTCGGCCTGGCATGTGAAGGCCAGACTTAGTGATCTCTCTGCCACCGGATTTCCACTGGGTGCTCTAGACGAGAGGACATATAATGAGTCTCAGTCACAAACACGGACAGAGCTACTTATCCGCTTAATACAAATGTGATTCATTGGTTTATGTTGGAAAAAAGACAGCTGTTGAAATAAACTGACACATCTCAGGAAGTCTTACTTTGGTGGGGGCCACAGCAGGCTTTGGGACCAGGTTCTTGTAGACGCTGGAGCCTGCGATGGGAGCTTTGCTGCCGTTGGTGGGCAAGGCGCCAGCAGTGGCAAACCCTGCGGAGAAGGCTGTGCTGGGGTCCTCCTTGGAAACCTTCTTGATGACCAACATTTTGGACACCATCTGTTTGCCACTAGGGGGGTTTTCTGGAAGATAGCGATGAAATGTCAGGAAGGTCTAAAAACCTTTAACCACATCTTGTTGATTGAAGAATTCAGATCTTACCCCACACTCCAGCATGGGGGGCCACTGCTCGCATCGTAGTCCCAGGCTTTCCAGTTGTTTCAGGGTTGAGGGAAGGCTAAAAAACAAAATGTAAGTGTCTGCATTAAATATCCTGGTGTTCAAATTTGTATGTTTAAGATAAATTAACATCCAAGAACCTGAGCATATTGTTGCCAATGGGTTTAAGCTGCATTAGTCAGTTTAAGGGAAGCTCTTGTGATGCATAATCCTAATGACATTTTATTCCCAGGGTAAATATGGGCAAAAAAAAAGAAAAGTGAATGTTTTGGTCAACAGCATTCATAATCTAAAATCAGGAGCAGTGTAACCAGTAATCACAATTTTCCTAAAAGTGCAGTTTTGTCTTACAAGAAATATTTCATGATTATTGGCATGTTCAGAAAAACAAAAAAACAAAACAAAACAAAAAAACAGAAAACAGCAAAGGTGATGTACTCACAAAGTCCTCCTCCACGAACTTCAGCTTGTCGTCCTTGCTGTCTTTGCGTTCCTCGTTGGGGAACTTGTCCTGGTACGAGGCGCCCTTGCGGGGATGAAAGTTGCCGTTGCGCTGCCGGTGCCCCACCTGCCTGTCCCTGTCGCCTCCTACCCGTTTGGGGTGGCGTCCCTGGTGGTGGTGGCCGTCCTGGGCGCCCCGCGGAGCTCCATGCCAGCTGGGTGTTTCCTTCCAACACGGGCCCCCCGCCAGCCCACCATGCCCTCCCTTGGCCACCCCCGAGTCCACCGAGTCGTGCCTCAGAAGCAGAGAGGGCTGCTGCCATCCGTCACCTTAGGAGAGAACAAACATGCAGTGTTGTGAATGATGTCATTGCACTTTTGTGTTGAATTGATGAAAATGAAATGTGGCTTTGACGGATAGGTGAGTGAGGATTTGTTATAATACTTTAAATAACATGTAAACACCTTGAATCTTAGTGAGGAACACTGTTCACCATCTAGGTCTGCAAGCTAATGAAATCCAAGTGAATCAATAGTTCTGTCTGCAGATGATTTACTGAGTGGATGTTTTTGTTACGCTGGCACTCCAAAGTGGGAGCAGATGATCATGTGTTTCCCTGCTTGCTGCTTGGGGAACTGGCATAATGTTGGCTGAAACTTGACGCGATTTCCAATGTGGAAAACACAAAGAAGGTGTCAGACCAAACCAAGAGAGAACAACATCAGAATCGTTTATCATCCTTTTGGAAATCCTTTTTATGTTTGTGGCAATTGTAGAACAAAAACAACAATTATAGTCGAAGACAGACATTTAAAAAACTAAATGCGTCACATCATCGCCAACAATAAAGAACATAAATAGACCACAATGCCACAAGGATTTGTTTATACCAGAAGTTATAAAGGATCTCTGGGCACAGGACGTCCGCCAAGATGATACTTCGTACATCCGTCCTGATGCTAACAACTCAGATTCACCATAGACAGAGTGTGAGACAGGTAGAGGTAAATTGTTTTTCTTAAATTAGACTCTAAATCGACTCACAGGAGGACTTACTGTGTACTTTCACTGCATCAAGTTTACTGGGATCCATCTTTGGTGAACTAAAACTACCAGGAAAAAACCTGTTGCAACTAGCTAAATAAAAGCAGCAGAAGATATTAAACTTTGATCCAGTATTTCTCGCTGGCATTAGAGAGCCCTGATGTCTCATAGCAAATCAAAGCTTTTGGCACAACAAATTCAAAAATTGATGAATTCCTTCAGATGAAGGGTAAAATGTCTAAAAATGTATTTACTCTGCCACATTACACAGACACACTGTTGAAACATTGTCAAGTTGAGCATAAAGTTACTGCAGTATGGCAGAACACAGAAGAAGCTTGAAGACTAAAGCAATCATAACAAGGTTTAACGTTGAATGCTGGCAAACCAGCCACATCCCTGGCAGCTTGCACCCACAGGAGGTTCCTCTGTGAAGTAGCAAAAGTACCAACAAGTTTCAGATGTTTACATTTCAGAAGAATAAGTTAAAGATTTTGTTCAACATTTCTGGGTGGCAGGGCATCGCCAAAAGCATGCAAAGACACAATGAGATGTGGTGGTAAGACATCACTGGGACTACAGACTGACCTCTGGGTTGAGTTTAGCCAATGCACCTAATTACATGTCCCTCTTGGTACAACTGATCACAAAAAAATAATTCATCCAGAAAAGCACCACTGCAGAAACTGGGACCAATCATTACTGATACTGTATGAAAACATAGCAAGCTGGTGGGTCTTTAGCATTAATTTCACAACATTGGAAATGAGCAATAATTAATTGGAACTTGCACCACAAGACAACCATTCATTCACTGGTTGGACAGCACTGTTTAAATGAAGTGTACATACATTGATCTGAACACTGGTAACCCAAATAATGTACATGTTTTAAATTACAAGACAGATGGTTTGAATGAGGTGTAACGAAAGCCTTACAGGACTCCAACGCCACCTGTCTGTTGCTTGAAACCCTACTACAACACAGCTGCCTCCATCACTGTCTGCTGAGCAGGTGGCCTCAATTATTTCCTCATCCACCACAGGGACCTGAATTATATGCTCCTTCAAGAGTGGTCTGCCAATTGCCATCATCTTTAACTCAGCACAATGAAAGCCCAACAGAATCATTTCACAACGACTCTGCATAACTGATTCAATGTCTGAAACACACCCAGTGTTTTTACCATACGGAAAGCTTGACAAAAGATAAAAGGACCATTTAACTAGTAACCAAACTCCACCTTTTCAGTCTTCACCCAACCACTTTTGTCAGTGTGTCAGCTACTATTAAAAAACAGCTTTGACAGAACACTGGCCACCTCTGCAAGTGGCTACAGATGCACTCTAGCCACAGGTAGAAATGCTGTAAATGCATCTGTTTCTCCAAAGCACAAATATAACCTTTACTCTTTTTGGAATACATCTATGGTCTGTCTCCTTTTTTCGCTGTGCTAACGGCAGCTAACACTTACAGCTTACACTAAATTTACACGCAAACTAGCTGAGAGAAGGCTCCAGCTGTTCTACATGCTATTAAATACAGAGCACTGAGCTGCTGTTGCTATAATGATCACTGTGGTAAAGTGTGGAGGAAAAAAAAATCCCCCCTTCATACTATTCCTTCATTATGTTTATGGTAACTGATACATATTGGTTAGCTCATGCAGCTTAACTATCATTGTTGTAAATAACCAAAGTACCATTGTTATTCATTTTGGTGGCAGTTACTAAACATCAAGAAGGATGACAGAAGACTGACCCTAATTTGCATGAACCAGGGAAAACAAAGATGGATAGCAGCGTTTGTGATCTGGCCAACAGAGACACATTTACACTGAGTGGCCTCTTTATTAGGACATCTGTACAATGTAATGCAATTCATTACAACTCTGCAATCAAGTCTACTTTTATAAAGCATGTAACAGTCAGTTTTTGTTGAGTAGAAAGAGTGTACATTTAATATTCAGTTCAATAATAGTTAATAGTTTTCCATCCATACCATCCCATCTCTGGTCAAGCAGCACAAGAACTCCAACTGAAAGAACCGAGCGTTATTGGCTGATGTACATTGTAAAAAGTCCCATCAGTGGTCTCTATAGAACACCATCAAAACAGCCAATCGATAAACACAGGAGACGGTTTCTCAATGCACGCTAAAATATCACAGCCACACAGGACTCGGCTGCTAAAAGCTAACCAACTCTCCTCCTGCCAATATCAGTGCAGACTTTCAGTGCCCTCTTGGTTTACCCAGCTTATCATGACTGAGGGATAGATGGACAAGTACTGTGTAACAATTCTCATAGCGTTAGGTCTCGCCTTGAGTGACCAGCCAGTGATTATAACTAGCGCTGATACAGTGCTGTGGAGAAAGATAACTACAGTAACAGCAGGAGAAAGAAGTGCTCCGTTGCAGTCAGAAGTAGTCCAGTACATTTGATCATTCTTCTATCAGAAATGACACATAAAAATAGTGAGCAGGTGGTAAAGTACTGGCTTCAGGGCACAAATACATAACAACAAAGGCTGAGACAACTTACTTTTTTATACATCAACATTAAAAAAACAAAAAACAAAAACTATGCCACTAATAAGTAGAAACTTGAGATGCGCTACACTGGGCTCATCTGCACTATAGTGTTCAGTTACTAAAGTCATCATGGCTCCTTTCTTTTTGCACATATTCAGTTGGGCTCTGCAATAAATGATGATGAGATAACTTCTCTGCACTGTTACCTGATGGGGCACGCAAGGAGCCGTTGTTAAAGAAGCCATCAGAGGAGTTGTGGCGGCGGCGGCTCACAGCAGTTCTGCTGTCCCTGTGGAGGTGGGGCTCACCTTGTTTCTCAAGGTTGGCAGCAGGGGACTGGAGGAAGACAAAGAGGACATGGTTAGTCAAAGTGGGACTCTACACTACACTTAAATGGCAGACAATGAATCTCATGACTCTCTTAACCGACAACACATAGGAACAGAAAATTACAAAACATAATTACCACAGACTACTTTTTAGGACACCTTAGATTAGCACGAATCCTCTCCATACACAGTGTTCCTTTCTTACTCCCTCAGAGAACTAAAATAACTGTTCAAAACTTGTCAATATAGGGATCTATTCTCAGAGGAATAAAGCAAACAAAAAACAACTTCTTAGAACCTCAAAACAACCTTGGAATGCTTTATCACAAGAAATATGCTGCTATGGAAGCCAGTAAGTAGAGAAAAACACAGTGTACATAATTCTTAGTGTTGAATCCTGAAGTCACTGCATTGGCACAGCTGTGTGTTTAACACTGTCGACTGCAAATGCTTAATTCCATCTGAATCATATCCTTGTCATCAGGGGAGGTTCAAAGATCAAATAAGACTGTGTTCTTCAGCCTATCCCTGCAAGCGCCGTCTCGAGAAATTTCAATAACTTTCACAGGCCATGTAAAGCGATTCAATGCAAAAAAAACCTGGGGGAATGAGTTGGGAGCTCCGACCTTAAGAGCGTCTGCAGGCTAATCCCTGACGACAAATGACATCGAGGTTAAGTCATGTGTCAGCAGGACAGTGACTGTGCACTTATTTCTCCGTCTTGACTCTTGATTTCATGGACAGGCCACTTAGCTGGGCAACTTCCTGACTCAGAGTACAACGAAACTGGACAGGAGAAACACATTTACAACCTCAGACGGACAGTCAGACAGATCCGATGCCTTTTGAAAACGAAGGACAAAAATCACTCCCATCATTCACCTAACATCCATCCATCCTTCAATTGCCAATCCCTCAAGTGTTACTTCAAGAGAAATATTTGAATGACATTTTGCATTCTCGCATTATATGTAAACTAAAATGTGGCAGAAACAGACTTGTTCCAGATTTCTGGATTGTAGTCACATTACAAATTTGGCACAGCAATCAAAATAATTTTGCCTCTGTGAATCGCTGTCTCTCCTGATAGACTCAATTCAAGCTTTTATTGTGAGAATAAAGTTGGAGACATTACTGAGCTGCGACAGACAGTCTGGGACAACTTAAACACAGGCCAACGGGTCAGCACAGTCCACAGTTTAATCAGTGCTCTTGATATTTTGAGTGCTTGTCACTACAGATTAAAAACAAATACAGACGAATGCTACTGAAGACAGCCTGGCCATGCTCTGCTCGCTAGCTAGGTAAAGCTAAAAACTTTTTAACATATTTTCTTTTATATTAAGACCCATCTTTGAAGAAATGTCCTTGTGAGAAATCACTAAAAACATGACAAATATTCAGCTATGCCAGCAAATGTTATTCAGCCAGCCTGGCTTGTCTGTTGCTCAACATCTGCTGAACAGAGAGCACACAAGCTAGGTTGAGTAGTCACATTCTTCAGTACTTCCTCTAAAAGAGGCTCAAATATTTCTTGAGCTAATTAAACACAACCCCCCATTTGTTTCATTGATTAGTGTCTATGCAATAACTATGATAATGCTTCCTGATACAGGAAAACAATGGAATCAATCAAAGGTTAGTTTCCTAGATTGTGATACCTCATCATGCATTATGTAATGCCGTTATGATGAATTCAGGAAAAAACGTCAGTTGTTGTTACATCTTAACAACAACTGACGTTTTTTCCTGAATTTGTCATAACAGCCAACACTGGTTCAGTGTTAAAGCGGCTCAGTGGAACTTCTGTGTTGTGCTGGAAGCCAGTCGTTTTTGTTAGCCGATTCCATTTCTAAACTAACATTAGCTGCTGCTGATCCACGTTGGCAGAACGGGGAGAGGCACTGTGGAACGTGCATAAAGTCACATCCATTGGACTGTCGCAGAAAATCTGACCCAAGTCCTTCAAAAAGCATTCCACAATCCAGCTGCATTAAACAACTTAAACAGTTCATAGGCAACAGGTTGTACAAGCAACCAAATGAGACAGGGGGATGTCTCATTTTCCATGTCACAATCTGCTCACCTAGGGCGAATAGAAAAGTGATTAATTCAGGTAAATTGCTACAAATTATAACAAACAACTCCTTTAACTTAACAAAAATCATTCATGTTAGAGTGACCAGGCGTGCTAGTCACTCAATATTTGTGAGGGTACAAATGAATCATCACCCAACAAGAAAAAAGTCTGAATAATATAATGTTAAGAAAATGTTAGAGGGATATTATGGATTTGACAACAGAGCAGGTTGACAGCTATTGTCCATTTCACTAAGCTATAGTTTCTCTCCATTCAACTGTGCAGAATGTCAGGATAGGTATGTTAGGATTTTATTGACCCTTAGTGATACTATTTATTTGTTTGGTTCTTTATCAATATTCTTATCCATTTTTTTCATTACTAAATTGCTTTTTAAAGTCATCATCTTAACTTAGGAACAGTAATAGAACTGAATGTTTTAAATCAGTCAACGCTGTTTCTTGAGTAGCAAAAGTAATTTTTACATTGGCAAAATCAATTTAAACCCAACAATATCTCACTGGGGGGGGCCTAAATAGGCAATAAAATACATAAATATCCTGACATCTAAAAAACAGAATGAAGCTTACAAAAAATGAACAAAGCAAAATCATATATGTCTTGTTTATCCGCAAGAGCCATCAACTTTGTCCAATCTCTAGCCTGAACACTCCATGAAATCCATCCTTCTTCTATCATCTGTCTTTTTCATGAAGGCACACAATGCCTAGGTGAGCCTCTGCTGAACCATGTACTGACTGCACTGTCGGTCTCTGAGGGTGACTCGTCGTTGACTGCACACACAGCAACACACATACATTCAGGTGTACCTGACATACATTCACTAAAATGTATTAGAGCAGTCACTCTCACAGTTACAATTTCAAGCTCTGTCTGTCTCCATCGCTGCTTTATCCTGCATTCATATGAAACAAACTCAAATACATACAGTGCACTGCACATAGGCACGCACCTTGGCAGGCTGGGGCGTGGAGAAGTTAAGCCAGGCAGGGACAAAGTCATGCTGCGCCATTTAGGTCCAGTGTTTCCGGTCAGTGGATCGAGGCATCAAACCTCATGGCCAGGATCTATCAAAAGAAAAGCGACATGTTTTCAAATTTCTGACTGTTTTTTTGTCATATTTCAAGAAACACAAATCTGACACTATCTAAATCCCTTTGATGCCCATCTAGCTTTGATGTCACATAATTTCTTCCAAGTGTTGTTTTCTACCATCAGTTATGCTGAAATTCACTGCATAAAGGTCTCCCTCAAGACGAGCCAAAAAAGAGTCCTATTCTTAGCAGAAAACAACAAAGCTCGACTTGCTGCAGCTGTGCCTGTGAAGCTGATAACTGGTTGACAGACTGGATGGAAAACATTCTGTGCAGCCGGATACAAGATTTACTTTGCAATGTGTGTATGTGATACATTTATATAGCTCATCATGCTTGATTTTGCTCACCTTTCTAATTTGGCCTTAAAACTATTATGTGTATATGGTGGAAAATTAACACCCGCTACCCACACAATGTTGACAAACTACAGCAATCCATTAAATGGCTATGGCATGCCCTGGCCAAGTCAGTCGGGTGTAACTTTATCATTACCCCAGAGTCTTTGGCTCTGAAGTCCTCTGCCTCCTCTCTCAGTCCGGCTGGGCTCGTTCCTCAGGCCTGATGGCACTGATCACAGAGTGCGTGCACTGACAGAAGGGGAGCAGCAGTACACTGACGACCCCCTCTCCACCTCCGCCAGGACAGCACAGCCCCTTTCCCAAGAGGCAGATCCCTTCGTCCAGGATGAAACACTGGGAGATGGGTCAAAAGGTCGCAGGAATGATCTGGAATGACGATCCAGAGAACTGGCCAAGGAGGAAGTAGATTTGAAAGCAGGAGCGGACCAATTCTTCCTTCTTGAACCAGTTTCCCAAGCAGTTTGTTCGCCGGTCACGCCTCTGATGAATCAATTGCCAGTGCTACTGTATTTTTTGTCACCGGCAGACTGAATCTTTCACCAATTCATTTGAACCATTTGAAAAAGATGACTGTCAGGAGTAAGACTCTAAATCTGATTGGACTTTATGCTGATTGGCAAACTGAAGTGATTTGACAGGTGATTTGTCCCAACGATGAGGAAGAGCCAGGTTGTCTTATTATCCAACACAAGGAGCAGTCTATGGAAGTCCTCTGCCGTGGAATATGGACAGCAGCTTGTGTAGCAGTCCCACTTTGACACCAGATGGGTGGAAAGAGACAGGTGTTGTCCAGCCACACTGCGTGCCAGTATGTTTTCACGTCGACTCACTTTTACCGAATCATTTTAAGGTTTACTGAAACGCATGCAGAAAAGAAAATAAGTTCAGAGACAGTCTTTCACTGGCAATGGAGGTCACCGAGAACCACTGCTCACCTCATTAAACTGATGAAAAAGACTGTCTGACCTTGAAGAAAACAATGCTGAAAGGTTCAAAGTCACATGACAATGAAGGAAGTAAAACCCTATGTTACATTGCAGTCATTTTCAGCTTTGGTTAGTGAAATTGAGATGCTGCTGGATGATGCATTATAATGCCGTTTTTATCTTTAAATGTTTTAATATCACATCTGGAAGATGCCCATTTAATCAGCTTGGGTTTTCTGATTAGAGTAGATATAGGGTATAACTCTGATTTCATAGATATGCAAGCTCAAATGCTAAACAAAAATCCTCTGTGCTTCAAAAGGTCTTGATCTCCTTCAATAAAACATGTCCAAAAAGAAATCCTCAGGACAGCTCAATCTACTCCTATCTCTCGGGGTGAAAAAAAGAAAGCTATAAAATAGCATGCGTCCCAAAATTTGTCAGGTAGTTCTCTCCAATTCCTCTTGTATCAGTTTTTCCTCAATAATATGGTTTCCGTGCAGGTTTTTTCTGTTTTCTTGCTGAGGCTTCACTGGTATCTGCACAGGAACGGACAGGACCTGCAGTAAACAAAAACAGTGTTATTGGGAACTTTGGGAAAAAAATCATCTCAAAGCTTCAGGTTCAAAGTACACATGCCAAACTCAGCCACTGGTTTATTAGTTAGGCATACCTTAGCTACAACTGATAATGTAACAGTCCAGCATAAACCCTAAAAAACAAAAGTTTACTTGATTATCATTTAAACCGTTTTAAAAGAGGTGCTGGTGCGTGTTTGTGGTGTTGGTGAACTGTTAACAATACTTTGTCAGCCAAATGTAATATTTATGGAGAGGATGAAATATTGCTCAAAGTTTTTGGGCAAGCATCTCAGTGTGATGCAGTCAAATGTAACTGCACCACAAAGTACAGCTTCCAAAATGACCATTAGGTTGAATCAAAACCTACTTTAACTGCTGTATCAGACTCGTGTGTACCTAGTAAAGTGGCTACTGAGAAAACAGATAGATTAGGCTTGAAGTAAGATTTCCTCCATACAAATATATCTTAGATATTTGCATGGTTAGTGCAAATATGTACAACATATTTGTGAGACATTATGAAAGATGCTCCTCCTTCGCCTAACGCCAACATCACTTACAATTCAAGAGACAACCTTAAAAAGAGACTGTGTTTGACACTTCAGACACATTTTGAGAGATTCCAGAGAAAAACCATGACTCAGTGATCTAAGAACCATTTCCTGCTGAAAGCTGGCTCTTTTATGAAATTGTGTCGTCTTTGGTAAATGAAATATTTATAACGGTGTAAAAATAACTCGAACACTTTCTCCCCAGACCGCTGCGAATCTAAACGGGCCTGGCTGTGAGTGCAATGCTGGAAGGAACTGAGGTGTGCAGTCGCAACAGGGATTCCTTCACCCTGTCCAGCGAGCCATTTAAATACATCTTCAAAGCCTGTATGGACAAACTCAGAGCTACCGTGGGCTCGTTATCGTATCCCCGCTGAACTATTACGTAACAGCTCAACATCAATGAGCTTGCCACGGACACGGGCTCTAATGAGTGTAATATTTTATCTCAATGTGAAACAACACAAATGAATGACGGCTAGGGTAATACGGCTAATTTTGGAAAGTAAAACACATTGCCGTTATACAGTATGAGAAACGCACATGTCTACAAACACTGCAGCAAACCAATTCAACACAGTAACGCTGGATGCACGTTTCACCATGCTAACAAGCTGAGTAATGTAATGGATTAAAGTGCACTGAAATTAACCGAGACGCATAGCGGCTATGTTGTTAGCTTACTAGTCAACGTCAATCCCGAACTAATAACGTTATCAGATGTGTCCCAACTCCGCTGCTAGCTAACTGTTTATTAGTTAACTAAGGTTAACGCTAGCGTAGCAACTGTTAGCTAGAAGCTCGCGTTACCCGAGCTGTTAACTACCCCGCTAACACTGCAAGTTGGTCTGAATAAATTAGGACGGTTATAGGGCATAGCAAAGTAAAAACGCATTTAATATGCTCAGGGTGGTCAAAATTGTCTATTAAAGCAGCTGTCACGAACATACAAAAGAGGTAAACAGACCTGGCTTCGTTGGAACAACACAGTTTCAAAATGGCTACCTTAGCAGCGGCAGCACACATTCATCAGCTTGCTAAGTGCTAGCGAGCTAACTTGCAGTGTTTAATGACGGTGCCGTGTAGCTGTTACCTTCTCCTGAGCAAAGAGAGCCTCCGATGAAGAATTAGTCAGATATATTTAATCTGCAAACAAAATCGAGATAACAATTTTCTGCCACTATAAACTTCTTTAATAATGCGGCTATTGGTGTTTGTTTGGGTTTACGGAGCGCTTACCACTGGCGCTGGCACTGAGGGATTCGAACAGCCTAAACGATGTTACGTTCAAGACCCGTCGTGATTATGCAACTTGACGAGGTTACACTGTGTTTTTAAAGGCGGGTCGGCTTAGCAGTGATGCTTCGGTACGTACATTTCGTTTTCAGTTGAAACGAAAAGTCCTCACTTTGAATTCCCACACGATGATTTTTAAAATATTCACCGAACACAATGTTGGAACCATGTATATGGGGCTTTTGCCATATTGAATATAACTTAATACCTCCCCCGTCACGGACAGCCACACCGGTCGATAACAGAGCCAGTCCCATTCAGCTTGGGAAGATCAGGAGACAGGCATTTAATCGAGTAACGATAGAATGGGAGCAACCAACGACCTTAAGTTTAGCTAGTTTACGTCAACTTTGTAAATATTCATTATATGTAACCGGGCCTGCAGTGGCGTTGCAACCCATTAAATGACAGACAATTAAAGGGTAAGGTTTAGTTTACCACGACAGATGTAGTTTATAGGTTGTTACAGGAGGATAGATCTATATTGCGTAAGGTTAACCAAGAGGTTGTATGCTAGTAGCACGTTAGCCTTATCTGGTTATATCGGAGTGAATATGCTGTGGGGAGCGTTTATAATACAAATTCATTGCGTGTCTTTTTCAGATTTAAAATGATTCCATTTGCATCTGGAAGACGCATAATTTCTGGGGTAAGACCAAAATAACAATTTGACGGTTCACTACTCGGTAACAAATAAAAATCGAAACATTGTGCCAACGTTGTATGGATACAGAATGATGTTTATGCACTTTTGTATTCATTATGTTCTCAGGTTCCGGTATGGAGATGTCTTCAGCAGATAACTAGAGCCCCACCACCAACAAAAGCTCAGCTGCTGTTACACACTCAAGCCTCCTCAGTGGTAATGCCACCCAGACTAACGTGCACCAACAGGTTGTTGAGCATAAGGCCTGTGAGCTGGCCTGCATCTCGTCTCTGCCATGAGGATTCCCGAAGCCCCTCAGAGAGAGCTGACAGCAAAGGGGGTTTCAGTTTGAGGGCCCTTGGCCACGCTCCAAAACCAGCTCTGTACCTTGGTTTCTCTGGGCTCATCCCCTTCATCTCTGCCCCCCTCCTGATGGCCGCCACGCAGTCCTTCTTCCCTGAAGTGGCATATGCTCAAATGGTTTACGGAGCCACTATAGTCTCCTTCCTTGGAGGTGCCCGCTGGGGGTTTGCCATCCCTGAGGGTAGTCCTGCTAAGCCTGACTGGATGAACTTGGGCAACAGTGTGGTGCCATCACTTCTGGCCTGGCTGGCGCTGCTCTGCAGGGACAATTTCGCAGAGGGTGCCCTGGTAGTTATTATGGGACTGGGTCTCTCACTGCACTATGACCTGACCCTGCTGCCTGGTTACCCCTCCTGGTTTAAAGCCATGCGGACTGTCCTCACTCTGGTCGCCACCTTCTCACTGGCGGCTACCCTCGCAATTAAAAAATTCTGCTCTGAAAAGAAGATCAAAGAGCTTCAAAATTGATTTTAGAAAGGCAGTTTGTACTGTCAGCCATATTGACTCAATAAAAATGATAAATCAAGTTCAGATCTGCAGACGGTCTGGTTTGTTCCTGCTGTACACCAGCTCACAGCAGCTATATTGTTACTTATATATTTCAGTCAGGAACCTTCTTATCATAGGTTTAATCATTCATTGGAACAAATGGAATACAGTTCTGCTCGGTGCTGATGGATCAACTCTTAAGATGTTCCCTGAATTGTCCAAGCAGCGTGCTAAACCAAAACAGGGAGCGCAATGAAGAAAACCCCCAGTATAGAAAAGACTGAGCCATGAGGAAGACGAAACTAATACTGTTATAATACTGTTTTTTTTAACCCTGATAGGACTCATAAGCCATATATAGATGGACCGTCTTGTGGTGAGAATAGCTTTGGCTGGTGTGAGACTGACTGGTAACGATGATTCGATTGGCAGACTGTCAGTTGATTACAGCTGGGGTATAGGACTTCCATTTCCTGCATGAACTAATGCTAAGCTTCATTAGTATGAATAACAACAGTTTGCAAGTTTCAAAACAGGCGTGGAAATTTCTAACTTGTGAGGGTTTAGAGTAAAATATCCAAATGTAGGCAGACCTTGAAATTAATTAACATTTTACCAGAAAACATTTGCAGAATCACATTTTGTGCTGTGAGAAGTACCCTGAATTCAGTCTCTGAGCATATTGATGTGCAAATGTGCAACTTTGCATTATTATTTGCATGCCTCTCGCTTTCATTGTTGTGTATCTCCAGACTGATAAAGTCAAAACCACAGCTAAATGATGCAGTGTTATGTTTGAGTTTGTCTGTTACCTTCACTGGTTGTTAAAGATTAATTGTGCAGTATAGCTCTGTTACTTTAGGAACCATTCCCAGATTTCTGTGAAGCTAAATCATATGATGCAGAGACTTAAATATTTGATCAACGATGTAAAGATGGAGACTGACATGTAATGTAAATGTTGAGTGTAAATCCATGAGTCCTAGTTTTAGTGGTGGAGGTCTTGCCTTGAACTTATGCTGCATCAATAATGAACAACCTTGCTGCTCTACAGTAGTAGACTTCAACCACACAGTTGATTGCGGAACCTAATAAATGTAACTGGCCTATAACTATACTTAGAATTATCCACTGAGATATCAAATGTAATCAGAGCAAGTGTTGTCAATGTAGTTTTCTTGTTTGTGCAGTGCAGGAAATCCTCTCTTACTGAAGTTTGAGGATGTTCGCTATGTACAAACTCAGTGCAATGTTTACAATGGAGACTACCTTATACTTTAATTTTTAAGCAATAGAGCAACTTAACAGAGTTTTTGTCAAAGACCGGAAACACAAGAGTCCAATTTGTCATAACAGACCCATCACACATTCATACCATCACTTAGTACATCCGGGAGACATTGCAAACTGTCTTGTTGATCTTAAACAAAGACTAAGGGGAATACGGGTTAAATTCAAACCCAGCACACACATGACTCTTATCAAATTTATTGAGAAGAAAAAGCAACCAGGAAAAGATGTGTTATTACTACTGTGTGACAATGAATTAACAATCAATTAACAGTACATGATAGGGAATATTGTCATTGCAACGGCTCCACTCAGTTTGCAAATATAATGAGCTTCGACATCTAGTGAGAGAAACATGAATACTTACCATAAAGAAGGTAAATACTGTACATCTCTTACATTGTGCATTGTCTGGTAGTTACTGTTGTGTATTTCAACATCAGAAAGTTAAAATGGAAATTGCCATACCTTCAGGTGCCACTAATGAGTGAAATGATAAAGCACTCTTCACTTGCTTGGATTTCAGTGTAAATAGTGACCAAGAGGCACTATTATTTATAGTATCATATATACAAAAAGGATCCAGTGAAAATTACAGAGCAACAACTGCACCGGTGTGACAACAGTAGTGTACTGTTCAAGTAACTAATTATCTACAGAAATCACTTTCTGTGGAACGTTGGTCCCATTACGGAATAGGCTCAAGTGGTTTGATAAATCTTCCAAGTAGCAACGCACTCACTTCAAACATTTCTCTTGGGAACAATTAAACTATAAAAACAGTGTTTTCAAATCCTATCCAAGTTCATTTGAGTTGAAAAACTCTCTGGTCCAGTCGAAGCAGGACCTCTCCAATGTGAAAAACATCCTTATCACATCGATTTGTCTTTCAGATATGCACAAGAGAAAAAGAAGTCTGTTGGCATGCTGATAGTCTTGTGAAATGAACTGAGATGAAAATAAAGACGTAAGCAAGTCATATAACGGTGTGATCGGGAGCAGTTTTGGCAGTTACTCAAGTTTTGAATAGGCATAATCTTATGTTTAACAAATGCCAAATGTTCTGGACAGATAAAATAAAGAAAACATGTCTAATCCATATATAAATAACATATATGATAATGTGAAAGCCTACTAGAGACAGAAATGTCTTAAGGTGCAGCTTTTCTTCAGTCGATGCAGTTTTGGGATGATTCAGGTGGTGATATGGAGGCTCACAAGCTTAATATTCCAATCGTCAGAGCACAGCCAGCCCGCCGTCACAGCGGCTGGTGATCATGTTGCCGACTTCGGTCCAGGTGTCCAGGTGTGGGTCATAGATTTCCACAGAGTCAACGGTCACCGGGGCAGAGAAGTCTCTGCTGGCGGCTCTACCCCCGACAGCATACAGCAGCCCATTGACTGCTGACACTGACACGCCTGCACGAGCTGTGGACATCGGGGCCACCTCGACCCATTTCTCCTGTAGAGAGTAGGGGACAGAGGTGAGGAGAATGTTAGGACACTGGTATTAATAGTAAACCGACTGAAAATTAAATCGTCACAGACAGCAACACCTCCCCCTACTGTACCTCTTCTGGACAGTACTTCTCAACTGTCTCCAGTGCACCCAGCGCCTCATTCCAGCCGCCCACTGCGTAAATGCAGTTACTGAGGCAGGCGACTCCCACATAGGCCCGACGCGTGACCATGACGGGCAGGGCGCTCCATCGATGGGACATTGGGTCATATACCTCGGCGGAGCGCAGCTCCATTCCTTCGTCACTGATTCCTCCAATCACATAAATAAACCCTGAGAGGAGATGACAGCGTTTACATCAGTGCACCTTCACTGGACAAGGTTATTTACACCAATGAATCAGTTTCAACAATGAGAATTTCATAATGAGAACTAGCAGACTTTACAGAAGTCCACTGACCACAATTAAAAAGAGAGAGAGGCTTCAATGTGTGCTGCTGTGTTACAGTGATAGCAGAGAAAACTGCTGGTGACAGATGCAGAAAAAGAAAACCTAGCCTATACACTAACAGTAAGTCAAAATATATGAAAATTATATATATATATATATATATATATATATATATATATATATATATATATATATATAAAATATATATATATATATATATATATATATATATATATATATATATATATATATATATATATATATAAAAAAATCCAACATTTCCAATGATCCATGTAGATTAATGTGAATGTGTATATTTAATTAAAATATTTTCAAGGATCATTGGGAACCCAGAACACACCCTGTAGCTCGCAGCAGCCAAAGTAATAACGTGGAACGGCCATGCTGCCGATGACCTCCCACTTGTTCTCCTCTGGGTCGTATCGCTCCATGGTCTTCCCAATCTCAGAGCCAATCCAACCACCTGAAGAGGAACAATGTAATTATCAGCTGGTGGTGACACTGACTGGCATTTCCCAAAATGCTGATTCTAGTGGGTCAACAGTGGATCCTACACTGGCCACAATGCAAAGTATTATTTTCCCTAAAACTGGTATATGCCCACATCTTTCATGTTTGCAGTTTGTGCGGTATGTATTTACCAAGTGCGTAGAGAGCTCCGTGGCAGGGGCAGACGCCAACGCCACAGCGGGGATAGTTCAGAGACGCCACAGCGGCCCACTGCTTAGTCACTGGGTCGTACCTCTCCGTGCAGTCAAAAATCATTGAGTCTTTCTCACCTAATGAAAAAAACAAAAAAACACAACTGAAGATTGTTCGAGTTTCTTTTATTCTTGGGCTCGATCACAAACACAAGATGGGCTCAGCTGTCTCACCTCCAACCACGTAGATCATGCCCTCCAGCACTGCGACCCCCAACCCACTGCGGGCCTGGTGCAGAGACGACACGGTGGTCCAGTACTGGTTAAAAGTGTCAAAGCGCTCCACACAGCTCAACGCCCGGCTGTCACTCCAGCGGCCGCCCTGCAGCCTAGTGTAGCCTCCTGCGAAGAGGGACCGAGCAAAGGTGTGAGATTTAAAGGCATCTTCGGAATTTATCAGGTTACTTTTCTATGCTAGAGAGAGGGATTTGAAAATGAACCTATGGCATAGAGGTATTTCCGGGCTTTTCTTCTGGGTCTCATCTTGGCTGGCTGGAGCTGACTGTACATCTTATTTTCTTTGGGTGACTTTGTTACTTCAGTGTATTCCTTCAGCAGAGTCTGCAGTGCCACCCGCAGGCTGAAGTCGGTGATACCTTTATTGTAAAGATGTTTACAGTGTGTCATCTCATCATGTTCACAGCAATATTGAGAATATAAACCATCAGATATGTAAAATATAAAGTAAAAAACTGTGTGTTTTCCTTACCCTCTATGTACTTGAACAGTCTCTGTGGGGAAAGCAGAGGGAAGCGAACTGGTTCCAGCACCTCCACTATATGTTTTTTCCTCTTTGCCACATCTTGGAGAACCCAGTCCATGGCCGCAGTGAATACCTGGTACTCATCCTCAATTCTTAGCTCTTCACTTCTTAGCAGCCTCACCAGCTGATCCTTTGACAGGCCCTTAAACTCATCTGTGACACACACCTAAACGGAGACGGAGACTATCTGTAGTTGTTTCGAGAGCAGATTTCATGCACATCCAGCTTTTTAAACGTAGCAGGTAAACACAGAGCAGCTGAGATATCAAATGACATACAGTGCCTCTGACTGTTTCCTACCTCCAGAAAGTGGACATGAATGTAGTTCTCGGTGAACTCTAGCATAGCCATGCAGGCAATCAGCTCAAGGAACTGAAAGATGCCCACACAGTTGATCGGATCCATGTGGCCCTTGAGGAACTCTCCACAGATAGACACCACCTCGTTCAGCTGCAGCATGTCTGCTGCCACCATCAGCTCCTGGACGTTCTCCACTGTCACACTGATCACTCCTGGTAAGACAGGGGGCACACATCCATTTACAAAGAAACGTACACATCATGCAGATTTGATTGCACGTGATAGTGGGAATGTCAGGATCCATGCAGACCTGTGTATATGAACTCCAGCAGAACCTCAAAGACTTCAGTCTCCACTCCGAGGATCTGCACCTCCTCTTTATCGGCCTCCCGCATCCCCCCGGAGAACAGAGCAACGAAATACGGGCTGCTGGCGGCGAGCACCAGCCGGTGGACCCTAAAGACCCGGCCGCCCACATTCAGCCCCACGTCACAGAAGTCGGTGCGGAGCCGCATCTTGTTCATCTGGGCCAGGATGAGTCTGGCGTAGCGGTCTGAGGCCAGCAGAGCCTGCTCGCACGCCTGGGTAGCCATGGCAGCATCACCACCACCACCACAACAAGCGGATGTTGACACAGAGACGGAGGACATGGCAGCGGGGGCAGCTCTGTGTTAACATGGGGGCCAGTATTCCCAAACCCTCCTCTCTACTGAGTCTCGGCATAAAACAGGCCTGAAAGACACGAGCTGATTGCATAAACACCAAAAAAAAAAAAGAAAAACAACAAAACACTCAATTCATTGTTGTGTAACAACACAGAGCTGAGGCAATGGCGGCAATAAAAAAAGATGTAAACGTATTAACACGGGCTTTCATGATAGTCTCATGATACAACACACTGGTGCTGTCAAGGGTGACTCGCTGTCAATCACCCGTTTACTATACCGCCAGTAAAAATAACACCTGCCGTCGCCGTTAGCAAAGCATGCTAGCCAACACACAGCTCACCAGGATGGACTCAACCGTCATATTCGATGTTATTATGCTCAGCTGTAACAAACAACCTTACCGCTCCATAGAGCCTCAGAGAAAGTCAGCTCACAGAGAAATACGCAGTTTAAAGGGGGAAAAATGTCCAAATTTAGCTTGTTTTGAGCAGCGACTTACCCATAACTTTACTGATGCAGGATGCAGGCAACTTCCGTCGCCCTGCAGACTGTCAATCCTTTTTGTCTGGATCGACTACACTGGTCTGGCCGATGAATTATCAGTCGCAATGAATCAATGCCCGATAACGTTGCCCTTTCTGTGAGTTTGTTTCGTCAGTGACCATCATCTCCTCACTTAAGAACAGAATCTCAAATCACACGAATGAACTGCTTATTTCATGCCTTCTGAATAACTTTCACATGATTTTTTTTTCTTATTTTCCCGCTGTTTACCGAAGAATTCACGCCAGGTTGGTCAAAACGCACAACGCCAGGTGGCAGTGTCGCCTTTGAACAAGCAGCTAAAACAAATGGGAGGCCTTGACAACAAGCCACAGAAACCGACCATGTGAATTATCATAGTATTCTTAGCATGTCAGCCCCCTAGCAAAATGGTAATTTTTAGACGTAGCTATCCTCCACTGTGTTGGCTGCAACCTCTTCCACTGGGGACTTGACCAAGCCTTCAACCTTAGCCTGCCACACAGTGGCAATGGGTAGTCCAGTTTGTTTTAATCAGTAGCTTCACTTCAAATTAGTTTAAATATTATGTTGGAAACCTGTTATTACATACAGAAATCCACTGCTCGGTCCCATTAGTCCTGTCCGCTCCACTGAAAACTGAGGTGAAAATCGCCTGTGACAGTTACAGGAAAAAAGTCCTGTAACTGTCACTTGACTTGTCTTTCCTGCTATTTCAGTGTGTCACCCAGATTTTAACAGCCAGCAGAGCTTGTGTTGGCACCAGTGTTGGCCAATTAAAACGTAGATGTGTGCCAACCTGGCTACCCTTTGTCCTATGCTGCTGGTTGGGTTTCCCTCTTGTTGCCCCATATTCTTATATTTCCAGCATGTCCTGTTTCCTGTGCCACCACGGCCATTATCTCGGATGGACAATTAGCTTAAGGGATATGCACTCTTAGTAAGCCAATTTAAGGTGGAGCTCACCTTTTGAACCGAGCGAGCTTTAAAGAAAATAGAAAATTGGGATGGACAATGTGTTCTTCATCCTCTAATAAGATTCATTATTTCTCTGTAGTGGCGTGATCACTGTCACTTTCCACGCAGCCTGAGTTATGTGTTAATCACGTTGTGTATTTTTAGCCGTCATGCGTTATCCAAGCTGTTTAGTGATTCAAGAGCCTCATTGATGTCTCATTGTACAGTGACAACAGCTTTCTTTCATATAATGGATGCTGGTGAGGGATAATGCACACGTTCTCTCGTCCAACGTGATGATGCGAAGTTGGCTTAAATAACTGATAAAAACATTTGCTGTTGGCTGATTATTTGCAATCGACTAGAACAGGCCTCTGCTGAATTCTTTAAATGAATCTTAATGACAGAATTGTCAGTCATCATCTGTAGCGTTAAGGCTTTTTATGTTTCATTTGTGATATGAAAGTTCGTCTTTTTCTTTGTCTGTTGTTCTTTACGCTGCTGCCTGGGCAGGTGTCTCTTGTAAAACAGGTTTTGATAAGTAGGTGAGGTGCTAAAAGACAGACGTCTTTCAGCAAACTTGGCTCTGTTACAGTGTGTTTTCCTTAATAAGGCCTGGCTGTAGTCTAGACTTATTTCTCCTATAGGCAATGTTTTTGCTCGTCATGAACATGTCCATGTTCACTGACCATCATAGTCTCTCCGCTGTGGTGGTACGAAGCAGGGGGCTCGACTTGCTCCAAGAATCGCCCATGAAGTTGGAGAAAAAGTAAATAGTGTGAGGGTCTTCCTATGGAAAGCGGTCACCATAATTGCCGTTCTGTTTTAAGTGCAGGGTATGTCTGACTTTTTCGTCAGGGCTCTCTGTCTTCTGGCGAGACGCTGCTTTCACCAGGAAAGAAAAACATCATGGGTTTGAACTGACAGCTTAAGGGTTCTTATAGGAGTAACTAAAGTTCAGAGTTTTCTGAGGCCTTATGATTGGCTTTTAATCATACTAGATAATGCAAAACAAGCAAGAGCCCTATGGTAACAGTTTTATTATCATTTCCATAATTTCGTCCATTGCCAATACAGTAAAAATCCCTGCTGCATGATGAATGTATTGAATTTCCTTCACATAACAAAGACATGGTGGTTGCAAATCCTGTTTCATCGACATGTTTGTTCTTATATTGCCAGACAAGGCTCCTGTCCTCGCCTGACAGGGCTTGTGAGCTGCGTAACCCTTCCTCAGCTTAGCTCAGTTCACTGTCTCCAGTGTAAAGAGAGCATTATGCTTTTAAACCAAGCAGGATTCTGATTTGAACTCTGAGGCTTCTCTGCCATCTGCACTGGAGCCGGTGTCTCTCAGGTCCGTGCCACATTGGTTTGCTGGCCGCGTGCCCGCTCGTTCTTTTTTAATCTATTTGAGAGCTGAACTCCTCCAATGAGATTGTCCTGAGAGCTTGACGGTTGCTGAGGTCCTTTACTCATTACAGCCAAAATCTTTAGTGAGGATTTTTTTTTCTTTTTTTTTTGTCTCCTTGAGAAATTGAAGTACAATGTAATATGTGCGTCACAGGTCAACTTGTGTAAATAGTGTAGTCATCCAAAGGGATTTTATATTATATTTACTAATGTTTTGGAGTTTAGTCCTGTTTTACCTATTTCAAGGAGGTGGGATCATTTTATATGCATTGGCTAAAGTGGTATCATGCCAATCGTATTCAGTTGTGTATCTAGATTGGGAGTTCTATTGAATAATCAGCAAGCAGCTGTATGTTATGCCCCTTATTTTAATCTCTACAACAGAAGCCACTTGTAATAGTCATTATTTTATGTTTGGATGCATCTTATGAACTATATGAGCTGATGCCACTCTGTTGTTCTTCTCCCTCTTATCATTTACTTAGTTTGGTAAAAGTGTTATATTCAGTTTGTCTTTTATTTTAGTAAACCTACAGTACAGTTACTACAGATTTCTGTAAAGCAGGAGACCTCAGGCAAGACTGAATTGGGCCACCAGATATGTGTCCTCAAAATCCCAGTAGGATTTTGTATTATCCTAAATATGTTGTTGTTGGAGTTGTTGTCTTGCCACTACTGTTTATTTAGCCTTGGTTACAGTAGGCATTTTCAAGTTGGCTATTTTTAAGGATAGCTGGGAAATTTCAGAAATAAAGTGTCTTAAACACGACAAAAATTGCACTGTATAGCCTACAAACTTTTGCATCATTTTAATTGTTAAACTTGGTTAAATGCATCATTTGCCACAGTACCTACCCAGGGCCGTAAACATTACTCCATCTCCATTTTCGAGCTTTTCTGTGACCTGAACAAACCCTGTGACCGTGCATTCTTAGACTTTCATACTCACATGAGAAACATACACAATCCACTGAAAGAATGTTTGGCTTTTGTTTGTGGTGTTCTTGGAGAGCCTTCAAAGAGGCTGTAGAGCTGGTAAAGGCTCAGTCTTGTAGCCTGCACGATGTTTGGCAGGCAACAGTGTCTGTTGCCTTCAGCCTATAGCCATCTATAATGTGAGCTAGTGAAAAAAAAAAAAAGAAAAAAAAATCAGGGAAAAAAAAAATCCCTCTTATCGATTCTGCTTCCAACATAGCAACTGCTCGCTGATTGGCCGACGCGCGGCACGTTTTCGGCCTCCCATTGGCCGCTCGGGTAGCGTGGAGACGGTGGAGTCGGACGGAGACAGAGGGGAGGAGAGACGCTATTGGCTGCCGCAGCACCGAGAGCGAGAAAACCTCTTTTTCTGAAAGCCTGCGAGACAGTTGATGGTGTGTGTGTGTTTTAGGCGTGACTCCAGAGGTAATTCATCCTGCCAGCCCCCCCGCTCCACCCTTCAGCCAGGACATATTTAAATTGAGAACTATAAAGCTAAATGACTATGAATTTAAACGAGCGAGTTCCACGGCTGAAGTGTGCCGACAAGGAAGGAGAGAGGGAGGAAAACTAGAGACGGGGTGTGTATGTATGAGCAAGTAAAACACGTCAGGGCTGCTGTTTTGTGTGGGGTTTTTTTTATGTTTAGCTCCACATAGACTAAAGTAAGATTCGGGGAGTTTGGGAAAATACGAACGAACAGCCAGTGTAAACTAAACCGCTGTCTGAGCAAATAGCTGTAGGGTAAAGTCAGGTGGGAGTGTACTTCAGGTCAGAGGAGATGCAGCAAAGGCCCAACTTGACCTTTCTAGCCTTTAATTTTTATGCCATCCTGTACAGGAGGTAGAGATTTTGAGCACTTCTTCCTGTCCCTCCTCTTTTCCTGCCAGTCCATCCTCTCCACACTTTCCCTACCCACTCACTCCGTCTTTAGGACGCTCATGCAGCAGCCTGAGTGTGACTCAGCGCTGGTACAGTCTGTCCTATCCATCTATCTCCCTTGCATCTGGTCCATCCCGAGCAGAGAGCGCATGCTGCCTGTCCACCAGCTCTCTATGCTGACACAGGTAAGAGGGAGTAATCCGTGGCCTGGAACTGAGGCTCTGCTCCAGTACATCCCCGCCCTCTGCTCCTCATTAATCCCTACCTAACGCAGACCTTATGTGATGGTTGAAACAGGCCACCTGTTGCTCTGATCACCGAAGGCCAACGGGTGAGCATCGTCACCGTTGGTGGCCACAGTATGCTGTGTTCCTGCGTCAACGGCGCAATGGTGGAAAATCTGGAACACGCTGATGTTGTGTACTTATCGTATAACAATGGTGTTGAGTGTGATAAAGTTCTGGAAACTCAAACTGCCTGGCACCAAGTATTTACAGCTGAGCTACATTCCTTTCACAAGCGCTTCCAAAAAGGTTGTTTGAAATGACAGCACGTTCATAGTGAGGTATGTCCGATAGATTGTTTTCTAGTGACTCCATGGTGGCCAGACTGTGAAGGGAAAGGGCCTGCACATATCCTGCTATTGTCTTTATCGCTTCCTTTCTCTTCCATCTGTCCACAGTGTGTCCTCCAGTACCCCCGCTGCCTCCTATCTCTGCTGACCCGAGGATAAGCTCATCAGACGACAATGGCTCCACTCGAGACAGACGGTATATTTTAGATAACTAACACTTTCTATACTTTGCATTTGGTCATATTTCTATCTATGGTATAGAAATGTTTACATTACTTGGAAAGAAATAGCCACTAAAAAAATCTTTTTTCATCGCTATGAACACTGTAGACTGTGAAAACAATCAATTGTTCAAAGAAAAAGCAAATTATTATGCAAGTTGACAAAACCCTCATCAGTTTATTGTCTTTCAGCAAGAAAAAAGGTCAGGATCTCACATTGCTTAGCTTCGTCCGAGGAGTTTCCTCAATCCCCCAGTGGAGTTATATTTTTATAAGAGGCTTAATCACCCTCCTTCCATAAACAAACCTCAGAAATACATTTTACAGGTTCTCTGTACAGAGTATCTATTGTCCTCAAACTTGAAAAATGTGCCAAGTTCAACATGGATTCCTTTCCTCTTAAGCTATGTAGGTGGCATGTCATGAAAAACATTCATAGCTCGAGCAATGCCACACTTCAAGTAATGGAGGCAGGATACTTCCGGACCTCTGGCAGTTCACACAAACATCGGAGGCCACATCATACCGACACCACCAAAGAGAGTGCATTTTTGTGGCAAATGTCAACCTCTCATAACAACAACATTACCTTCACCACCATCATCATCGTCGTCATACATTGCAACAATAAGAAATACTGTTGGATTGCACTTTCTTCAAGCTTTCATCTTGTGGCATGTTTATAGAAAAAATATATATAGAATACAAAAAGCTTATACTTCTTTGAGTAACAGAATATAACATACAGTACTTCAGATTATGTTTTGATTAGCACATCAGCAGGTGTACATAATTTCCCCTACCTTTGCCCAAATGCAATTACCGGACTTAACAGGGATGTAGTTTTGCTCACTATTAAGTGCTTTGGTCAATGGATTTAACATTACAATGGTATTCTACAGGATGTTAATGCTACATAATTATCCACTGTATATGAATGTCTGTTAACAAAGGGGCAAATTGTCCAGATGCACCACGACTCTTCACATATTCACACGTGGCATTTACCCAAAAACGGTTTGGTCCACCAAACCCATATGACGGAAACAGCCTGTTTACAGAACCATTTTCACTTTCACAAACACACTACGCAGTAGTGAACTATGGAGTTATATTTCAGCACCAATCCTGAGCACGTAATGGGGAAATGAGCACAGAATAATGTTCTTTTTTGCACATAAATTATATTACTATTTATAATTCAATTTTTATCATTCATATTTATTTCATTTGAAACTTAACTTTTATTTTGTGCTCAACATATTTATTATAGTGTTACCTATTATCCACGTAAGTGCACAGAGTTTGTGCTTCAGTGCCAGCCACAATACTGGAGATCATAATTTCTGATTTTGGCTCCAACCTGATTGCAAATAATAATATCAGTTACGATGTGTGTAAGGAAGCACTAGAACAGTCGTCAACACCCCCACGTCAGTTGTTGTGTTAAATTCTGTGTGTGAGTTAATCTACAATTACTAGCTTATAGTATACTATATTGCTGTCTTGCAGTAAGCTTACCAAGGGAGTTGGCTTTCTTAATGATTTACAGGGACACAGCTAAGACATTGTAGTGATTAACAGTTCCTTGAAAAATAAAGGAACTTAAACTCTGCCACTGAATTCTTTAATAAGGTAGCACAAGTGGCTGTTACTAGTAGAGGTCTGAGTCTGATACTTAGCATTTGACTAGTTAATATACACCATCTTGTAGCACCCTCTGTACATCAAATATATGTACAATTTAGATTTATTTGAATTTAAACATTAAGAAGATGGCAAATAGCTGTGTGCCTATGTAGATATTAGCAAACAGGTAATACATTTGCTGAGGACATAAAAAGTCTTTGAATTCTTTGAATGATAAATAATGTCTTTGCTTAATACGACTCACATGCTTGCAAAAAATTCATCATCCATGGTAGCGTGCGTACCATGTCTCAAGGCTATGTTCTTACTGCTGTGTGTCATCTCCGTGTCATCTCCCTGTCTCGCCCCCCCTGCCTTTCATGTCACTTTCCAGCTGATCGCTATCTGAATAAAGCATAAATGTGGAAAATATCTCTAGAAAAAGAAGGAAGGAAAAGCCATTACGCGCTCAGGTATGAGAAACTCCATAGTACCATATTTCTAACCTATAGGTCGAATTCTCTGAACTGAATTAATTTAAACTAGGGAAATGGACATCTCTAGCAACATCAACTCTGGTTGTAAAAGTCAAACAAAGGTGCAGCACCTGATGTCAGAGAGCAATTTTCTCGTTGTCAACATCCCTACCGAAAACGGTGTCCATCAAACCAACGGCAATAAATGAAGTACAAAAAAAAAAAATCTTAAAAGCTTAAACAGTCTCTTTGAAAAAAACAAAAAAACAACAACGTTCAAGCTGACATTCAAGTTCGGGGTCCCACTTCAATCTGTGAAATCCCATTCACAAAACCGATGGAATCACTGTAGTGCAAAAAATTTACACATTGCACCTCGATGCAGTCATTCTCGCAGGTAACAGTAAACATGTCCTGTTGTCTCTTTCTGTTGGATTACATCTCTGGAGCTGCAGGCGGGAGTCCCGCTGTGTGTTTTGGAGTCTGTAAGAGTTTGTGTTCCTCTGCATGTTGAGAAGGCGTGCCTGCAGCGTTGGCATGTACTGGATGCGACAGCCGAACATCCAGGGCGTCATTGTGTTGCGCTAAGGAGTGCAGGCGATAGTGCAGGACAAGGTCTTTCAGTGAGCAGTGGACGTCGTAGGGCTCAGCAAAGCCGTATCCGTGTGGTGTGCTGTAGATCATACAATGCTTCACTTCTTCGTTCACACTGTAATATATGAGGAAAAAGGGGGGAAAGATCAAACTGAGCACTGCACAGTTACAGCATGTGCAATTGCAATACTGAAATTGATCCAATCTCCAGATATTAACTTCTAAAAATGTAATACTCACACAACAGAGCAGGCGTAGCATCCCTGTTTGCTGCTCTCACGGATCAGGAATGTTCCAGACGCTTTCCCTTGGAGCATCTCCTCGGCCTGCGTCCGGCTCAGTTCACCAACGAACCAGTTCGCCTCATCCTGATGGGGCAAATTCTTCTCGTCTCCCTTCAACACGTATGTGCTGAAAAAAGAAACAAGAGTCGTATTGTAACACCAACTCGAGCTATCGGCAGCATTCTTAAATATTGTCTCAACAAAGAATGCGATGAAACTTACTCATCAAGGCTGTCACTCTGCGTCCCCAGCCAGTCATTTATGCGTTTCTGCCGTACGCCTTTGTGATTAAGCCAGCTGGAAGGAGAGATGTCAAGAGAGGTTTAACATTAACATAAAATAATTGGACTGAATTATGTTCTTTCACCACAGATACCACAAACAACATTGTGATTCTTCTTACTTGAGGTACTGGTCTCTGATGTTGCGTAGCTGGATGAGGTTAGGTCGCAAGCTGTTCATCTTCCTATCCGTCTCTCTGTAGTCTTCCACCTGCGTTCTCAAGTCTTCCTCCAGATGGATTTTGCTGTCGTAGATCTCCCCGAGACGACACTTCAGCTTCTCGTAATTTATCAGAAAGCTAACGAGAGAAAGCAAAGGTCATAGGTGTGAATAGAGTTCAACAGATGTTTGCTACGTTTGTCCAAATCACACTTTTGTTTTTGACAGTGATGAAATTAAGTACCTCTCCAGATCTTTGTCGGCCCCCTCGGACTGATTGTTCCGCTCAAACTCCTCTCCGTAACGTTCCTGTTCGCGACACTGCTCCTCGAAGATCAGCATTGTCTCATTGAAGGCCTCAATTGCTGTCCGCTTCATCTGGATCTCCTGCATCGCAGAAAATACATCCAATAAGGAAAAACTCAGGACCCCCCATGTTCTCCCATTTAGAATGGAGCTGAAACTTTGCTCTTAGTGCTCATTTGAGAGGTTTGTTTTTACCTGTGAGGTCTTTGTGAAAGCTTCATAAAGACGATCAAACTCCTTCGTTTTCTCTTGATACTGCGTGTGAACCTCCTTGAGCTTTCTTCCAGCAACATCGACGCTGTCTTCTTTCACCTGAAGTCAAAAACAACACTTTGTTATGTGCAATTCATAATCCTTTGAAAAGCGTCAGACTTCTGGTCTTCCTGTTTATCCTAGAACATAAAGCAATGGTGTTCACTAACCTGCTGGAAGCGGGACAAAGGGTGGGTGAGCATCAGGTCCAGTGTGGCATTGTACTCCACCAGTGGATGGTGCTGATAGTGCCAAATGAGCTCGACCACTGAGGTGAACGTGAGGGGGTCCGAGAAGCCGTACTTGCCATCACGGTGGTAGATCTTGATCAGCTTGTTGTGCCCGTCTTTCCTGAAAAGGTGAAACACAGAGCACAAAATTAGACTATTAGTGTAAAATAAACTGTAACCCCCCTTTTGTTGGTGGTAGCAAAAGGATCATATTCTCTTTTTCTGCTCACCTTAACGTCAGCGTAAAGTCTCCTTGCAGCTTTGTGGATGCGTCACGCACCATGAAGGAGCCATCAGGTGTGTCTCGGAGCTTCTCATTCACCTCATCCCTGAGGGGAAATCCGTTAACGGTTAACAGATCAGACATAACGATATGTCAAACAATCAAAACACACATCAGAGCACACCTTAGCGTGTGCAAGACTGACTGCATGTCTGAAACAGGACTATTAAAGTTATTATACACTACCTGCTTATGTCTCCCCAGTACCATTCTGCATCCTGTAGCGAATATATGGGTGGCGCAAGGCAGTTGTTGTTCATGGTGGTGGACGCTGGCTTTGTGGACCTGGGAGGAAGAGCTAGACAGCAAAAGAGAAAGAGAGATAAGAGAAGGAAATGCAAACGACCAGGACGAAAGTTTCTTAGAAAGAGATCTGTCTGGGATTGCGATGCATTGATCTGTTGTGACATCAAGAGAAGTGCTGCAGACACAACTCTTTCAATATTATGACTGCCGCAATCAAGGATGTGTGTTAGGGAAATACAGTGTTCTCAGTGTATACCAATCCCCTAAACCCCCCACTAACGCACACAGTTTGTCACACCCTTGTTTGACTGAGCCTGTCAAGATCTGAGGACAAGCCCAGGCATGTTTCCAAGAGATATCACTCCCCTAATCATTACCAAGATCTTAAGCGTGGTCAGCACTAAAAAAGTGAAATGTGGCAGTTAGTCCTAATTTTAGAGAGCTGTCAATCAACAACTATAAAAAAAAACTTTATTTTTTTAAAAAAATTAACTTTGGGGCGTTCAATTGCCTCTCCCAGTCCAGCTTCTAAAGTTTGCAGCCGCCTCGGGCACTGTCCTGCGCTGCATAAAAAAGGCATTCAATAAACCAGAAGTTATATTTCGAGCCTCTTGGACCACTCCTCCCATTTAATAATGATTGCACGCACACACAGATCCTCTCAAGTTTTCCGTCAACCTTAAAGGAATAAAAAATCTGCGAGTCTGGCCGAAAGATTAAGCGCTTTCCTAAAAATGAAAAAGAAAAAAAAAAGGAGGGCAAACCGCATCAAGAGGAGGTGAAGGGCGATATATTTCACTGCAGGACAAAAGTGCCTTTCATGAGGCAGTTAGGGAGAATACAAGAGCACCCTCAGAGAGGAGAAAATGTGGCTTTCTCCCACCATCCGCTCTCCTCTTTTTCTGACCTTAAAATAAACAAAAGGCAGGTGCAGCAGCACAGTGGCAGGCAAAAAAAAAAAAAAGAAAAAAAAGAAAACACACACAAAAAAGAAAAAGCTGCGGCTCCCGAACTCAGCAAAATTAAATGTGCACACCTTCCCCCTTCCTCCTCCTCTGTCTGTCTCCTGCCAAGAAACTCTCTCCTGGCTTCCAAAACCCACATGCACATACCAGTACAGACAAGAGCCACGTAATTTAAGTGTGGAATAATAAAAAATATCAATTCAGTCACGGTGCAGCCACGTTTGGCAGAGAAAAGCACACAAGGGGTTGCCACCGAAACACACACAATGCAGACCTTCTGGGAACAATACAGCTTATCTGTATTGTTCTTATGGTGTGTCAGTAGGCTGATATTCACGTTAAGCTCGCACTCTGACTACTATTACTGAAGTAATAAAGGCACAAGGCGGTGCAATTTTAGTTAGCTAAAGTCAGAGTAATTCAGCTAGCTAGGTGAAAACTAAAAAATAACCGACGTAACAGCGCAGTAATACCAAAGGCACAAGCGTGACACATTGCTAGGACCGTGTAATAGCTCCGAGGTCAGATGACAAATGTAAATAAAAAATGAAGTGTTGTTAGTTTAGTCATGAGACGAGCTGTCTAGTCTGCTTGCCTCTAGCCTACTTCCAGAGCTAGCACACAAATTAACCACGGCTGGCTGCAGAGGAGAACAAAGCGATCGTTTCATGCGGCGCTCATTAACACACACTCATCTTGCCCCCCTTAAAAAAAAAAAAAAAATGCACCCCTCATACTGTCACACACCTCCACCACATCTGTCGGGAAGTGTGCAAGGGGTGTAATAAAATAAAATAAAATAACGCCGTGCAATTCTTGCCCAGGTTGGTCATACGTGCTGGGACAAAAGGAAAAGAGGCAAGCCACTGCGCCTGGTCCACAGAAAGGTATTACGTAATTGGCAAGTGAATTGCGCTATGCATGCCTGGGCAATGCCACTGGGGGAGCGCAGCACTCAGGACCTGGCCATTAGAAACGACTGAACGACACCTGCACAGCTCCCCCCCCTCGCATGACAACTTTACATTAGAGACTTGACATTACACGAGATGAAAGAGTAAGAAGCAGAGAGCGAATAAAAGGTTTCCCGGCCCCCCGCAGAGCAGACAATGGCTGATTTTTAACCCTAACTTACCTGGTGGTGATTGATCCATTTCGATGTAGAATAAACCTTCGGGAGGATAAACCATTCCTGTACTAAAAGAGTAGTCCAGGTTGCTGCTGTTGTCGTCTTTGCCCGTTGTTAAAAAAAAAAAGAAAGGAAAATGCGCGTCTCCTTTAGCGCAAATGAGCCTAATTTAGGTTACTTCAATGCAGTCGCAGACGCCACGTCCCACATAGATGTGGACAAAAGGGAAATTCCTTCGATTCCGACTCCATAAAATAACCCAAAATCCAAGTGTGTTTTCTCAACATAGCCTGTCTAATTGGGGGATATTTTTTGTGAGGGGGGGATAGATTGTCAGTTCGTGCCTTCCCTCTGTGCGGCGGAGCTCTACTTTACTTCACCTCGGAAGTGGAGCGACTTTAAAGGGCTGTTCGTAACATCATCTTGGCGCGGTCCAACCCGCGGCCACCGTAGGGGGGTTTTCCTTTTCTTGCCGGGTTCGTTGTCACGTAAAAGATACGCAGTCACGTTTCTATCACATTGATGGACGAAAGAACGATTTTCAGAGTCCAATCTGCGTAAGAAAATTGTATTCGGTGCAGTAGACTCGGAGATGCCTCGCATACGCCACATCAGTACCCTCTAAAACATAATGGTGCATTCCAGACCGTTTCATTCAGATCTCCTGAAGCAGCACTGTAACAGCTGAAAAAATCCTTTCAGGGCATGAATGGAAAAGAAAAAGCCTTTCTGTTAGCTTAAATGATTAAATAATACCATGAGCTAACTTATATGTCATGTGCTATATATTAATACATCAAACAAATGGAAGAACTATCTATCACTTTAGGTTTGTGCCCTAATGCACTGGAGAGTGAATAGGTTGCAGTGAAATGACATCATACTGGGCATATAGGTTTTTCGATAATTAAACTGCCCTCAGCTGTTTGGCATCCAGAGAGCACCAGGCGTCAAAAACCCTTTTGTCTGAGAGGTGACAGAGTAGCCTGTCTGGTTGGCAAGTGTGTTTGTATTATATTCTTGTTAAGCTTGTCAAACACGTTCGGCAGCAAAAATGGCATCTTGACTGCCGCCGCTCGCAATTATTGCTGCTCTGAGATCATCGTTTTGCACACGCGATGGATAATAGCAGGTGTGTTAACACCTTTGCACATTAGTGACTTGAAACTGAAATGGGGCAGAAAGTATTGATCGTTTAATGATGAGGCGTCTTCCTGTTTCTATCAGGATTACTTTCTCCTCATGCATTCATGCTGGATGAATACATGCATTGTAGTTCATTCGTGACACAGGATGACATTGTGCTATAAATTTAAACAACCAGGGCCTCTTCCACCAGCTGACGTTAGTGGCTGCAAGGAGAGTGAAACAAGGCCTGTATGGTCAGAGGTCTGTCTCTGTTGGTGTCCGGGCGTTTATGGCCGGTCCCCTTTTGACCTAAGGACAGAGAGTCAGGGAGGTAAATGCCTCCAGCATTCCCTTTTCTCATCAGTAAGACGATTCTTTCCTGTCTCCAGTCAGTGCCCCATGAAAAATCCTAAACTAACTGCCATGATGCATGCATGCTGTGCCCACAAGCGCACAATATGTGGGGTATTTCAGACAAAAACATACATCAAAAAACTCTGAGAAAACAACTTGTATCATTAAAATGTTATACCAAAATGCAGTTAAACCTTCCAAATGTTAGTACTGAGATGTTGGCAGGTTTTCTTTAGACATTACATCCACCATCTGACAGGTATGTAATTGTGTGGGTGTGTTCGCACACTGGGTGAATGTGCTCACGTGTGTTTCTGTGGGTGCAATGTATAAGTGTTTGCTCGTGTGCTTTCCATGCGTTCCTTCTTTGAGAAGCCTTGAAATCTGTCACGGCATGTCACTTGGCTGTTGCCCAACCCTCCTTGCCTGCCCCCTGATCCCTCCTCCTCCCTCCCCTTTTGTCAGAAGAGCACAGAATTTCCACCTTTAACTTCTAGATCTGACCCCCACGACATGTCTCACTACCACCATCATCCCCTTGAGACGCAACAGCGAAGGGGCTTGAGACATGACAGTGGGGGACGCTAATGCATAGGCCTGATGAGCTCTGCTTCTTGGGCTTTGTGTTTGGGATATGCTGCCTTTGTGATCAGCATTCCAAAAACCCCAAATATTTGGGGTGTGCAGTGGGTTCGCATATGGGCCCCATTTGCGTTGTGTACGTGAAGCAGCCAGGGAGGCTTGCAGGATAAACCTTTAGGCTTTGCACCCCAGATCCAGGCAGTCCTGATGGGATCAGTGAAGGCTAATCGTAAGATTACAGGATAGGCTGATACGGCAAGCCTACCAGCTGCCTGCTAGCTGATGTGACTCATCTTGATATCCACTACCGCAATATGCCACTGGACTGTGGGAGTGCTGGAGAACGCTGCACGAGTTCGAAATTAATAGACAGATGTTTCTCTGTGCTAAATGAAGATAACAGTTAAACTCTAATTCTGTTAGATTTAAGTGTCTGACACTGATCTGACAAACAAGGACTACAGAGGGACTAATAAAGGGAACAAATGTTACAGAGATAGGTGTTAGAGACATTATAGTTTGCTCATTTCTGTGGCCAGTGTCAGGAATATAGATACACATATATAAGAGCTCAGGATAAAGCCAAACAGGATAGGTTTTTGTGTCCTAGGGGTGATTAGGTCACTGTGGTTAAGTGTGTTTTACATGAACTCTTCAGTGAAATTATGGAAAAAGCTTTAATCCCCATATTTAAGAGTGTTAAACGTGACCATGATAGGCATCCTGCTGTTATTCACTTAGCCACGCTAAGTCTCCACGACCAGTATTTGTAGAATAAGTGGAATAATCTCCTCGGTTTTTAGAGTAATGCTTGTTTAGACTTAATTCACTAACTGTGTCAAGGAATATTATTCGCCAACTGTTCTCATATTTCCTTTGCACTGCGCTGTTGGACACATTTTTATCAGGATTTGTTTTGTTTGTTGTCGATCAGAAAAAGACTCAAAGACACAACATGGAGAAACCATGTCAGGGATTAGTTCAGTTCACCAGTGTCTGTATCTGTGTCATGGTCTCGCATTGTAGCCCTGGGTGAATTGCACATCTCTCAAATCTTCTGTACTGTAGTGTGCTGCTATTCACGACCATTGAAGGGATGCATAATGGTCTTGGCAGGACGTTCGACATTCACCATGGAGAGACTGTGGGGTTTCCCTGATCGTCGGCCAGAACCAGCACACAAAGCACGCAGCAGCCCTGCCAGAGGCAACTCAACTGTGGGCAGAGTGTAGGGCGGCTATGGTCTGGCCCCCAGGACCCTGCCATTGTGGAAATGTAAGTGGGGACAGTGTCTGAACGGTTTGAGTTGGAACAGAAAACTTTGGATGACCAAAACTATGAGCTTCAAATAGCTGGGCCCTGGGAAACATAGCTTGTTCTTTTAAGGAGGTCAAAGAGAAGCCAAAAAGAGGAAAAAAAAACAGAAAACCAATGTTTGGTGGAGGGAATGTCAAATTGGAGGCTACTGTTACTATAGACATCAGCAAAACTGACATACCGTTTTTCCAAACGCTCCGGTGTCTGTCTGCCTCTCTGTCTGTTCAGGCCGTCCCCCTCCCTCTCTGTCCTCTGCATTAGCACCCAGTGGTCGTACTCACCACTCATCATCTGTCACTCCATTCTGCCAGAGCCTAATCTTACTAACAGAGGTGACAACTGAGGTACTCGTGGCATGCCACTGCATAACATTTGCCAGCCGAGCGTCTGAGTTATGCCGAGGATGATGATCCTGTGGTATCAGCGGCCTCCGTGTCTCCGGAGGCCTACCCCACCTCTCTGCTTGAGTGGTGTGCCAAATGAAGGCCTGACCATGACGAGTGGAAGCGGAATATATCCATGAGACGCTGTCAGTTTTTCAGGCCTTGTATTAGTTGGTACAGACCACAGGATGCTACAGGGCTGCAGCCAAGGATTATGGCATCTTTGCAATGTTTGTTTGGTCTGACATCAGTCCAAAACCAAACAATATTAAAATTGTAATGATATAAAGCATAATAAAACAGCAGATTTGCTTTATGAATGACTTAAAGGTTTGTTAAATAACAAAAAAAACATCTCAACATTTTTGTTGAGTTGTGAACTTGCATTATCCCGAATGTTTCCATTTTACTTTCATGTAATAATACTCTTCCTTTGGCCACCTGCCAACAGCATATCCCTTTGAGAAGCGTGATGATACGTTGGAGTCTGAGGAAGAAGTCTGGTACTAGCTAGCTAGCGACTATATTGTTATGGTTACTTTAGTTGAAGTCACTTGCAGTTATTTTGTCGAGATGAAGAATGAATCAGCTTAACGTGAATGACTGTTAATGGCACTTGAATAAGTTATTTTCACAACATCTCCCATGATTTTCACGTCATTGAACTTCAGTTTTCATTGAGAGACCGAACAGTGGCAGGAAGTAAACATACTGTGCGTGTAAATCATTAATGGCTTATTACAATCTAACTTATGATTTTTAGGACGAGTCACTAGTAAATGCTGAAATTCCCAAACATTCTAAAAGCAAAGATTTGATTTCTGAAATAGTTAGCCCATCTGCACAGCGAAATCAACAGAACGTCTGAGATGCATCTTCAGCTATGAGTCAGCTATGAGTCTTCACGGTCGTGCGTGTCGGTGAGCCAAGGATTCGTGGCTGGAGGCTCAGTGAAGTTAAGCTAGTAACCTTGCTCACTCTCACACACACACAAATGGACACACACAATCCAAGGCTTTCATGCAAAGCAAAATTGAACCTCCTGGGCAGTTGCCCCCTTCATATAAAAGGACACTACTCTCCTCGGCTACGTAGCCATCACATCAGCACTATAACTCTATTAGGCACAGCTCCAGGACACACTAAGCAACCCATAGCCCACAATGGCATCATTGTCAGTGGGGATTGCAGCCATTGTCGTCCATGCTACAGGATTTATTCCCCTCCTCCCATATTGTGACCTTCACCTCTGACCCCTGGCTGCTATCTCACATGCTTTGGGAAGGAGAGCTTGTGAGGCTTTATGCTTCCTACGTCTTAAGCGCTCCTCTACATTGACCCAAGCCTGCTAAGTGGCCTCTCTCCACACCGCCAGTGTTAAGATGATTCAGGTTAGTGTCAGTGAGGAGAGAGAGGGGAGGGAGGGGTACGGAGTTGTGGTTGGACTGATTGACCCTTAGAAAAGGTCAGTTGGGAGGCATGAGAGGAGAGGGGCTGCCTAAATGGCTCTTTTCTCTCCTTTTCTCCCCCTGGCCAGGGCAGAGGCTCTGTATGGTTATTTATGAGTGTGTGGGAGAGCGAGAGGGGCTGCAGTGAAACCCACCAGCCCCTTCTTTGTTGCGAGGGCTGAGCTGGCTGAGGTGCCTGTCATTGGTTTGGTTCTGTCATATATACATGCACGCACACACACAAGCGTTCACACACTATTAAGAACCCCTCCCAGAGCTACAAGGACAGAGGAGAGGACTCTGTTGCGAGGCAGATTTGGAAAATGAGGTGTGCTTCACACAATAGCTGTCAGCAGTTTGATAGATGCCTCTCAGGCACCTAAAGCCCATGAAACATCCAGGAACTGGAGGCCGTTGACATTATACTCAACTTAAGATGCCAGTTACGTCAGGTTAATGTCCATACTGTGACATAAGTCAAGATACCATCAGGCATTATGGTGTTTGTTTTGCTGAGTAACAGTTGAATTATGTAATTATATCCATAAGTTGTCAACTATTGAATTAATCACCAACTATTTTGATAATTGATTTGAATAATTCTTTGAAGAAGGAAAAGTCTACATTTGGTTACACTGTAGAACTATCATTAATAAAAGGTGTTGGGGAAGAAATTTTAATCAGAGGAGAAAGTTCTTCATTGACTGATTTTTTTTTATGCCCGAACAAACTAAATAAACAAACTTTCTCTGTTTTCAAGACAGAAGAAACTGAATAAACACACTCTTTGTTTAATCTAGTTCCAAACTGTGTTCTGGGACCTTATTTTCCTCTGACGACAGCTTGTTTAGTCAGTTATGGAAAAAAATGATAATTTGAAATTTTTATTATTACCTCATTGATATTTGAAATGGTAAAATTCTGAGTTTGAATTGCTTCTGTAAAACTACATAGTAGCTTTTTAAATCAAACATTAGTTAATAGTTATTTCACTGTCAACAAACACAAACATGCTTTATAAACCATTTATTGATTTACTGTTCAGAGGTTATCGATAAGCATTGTTTTGATGGCCATTTTAAAGTCGCAGCTGATGATTACCAAACATTACCTGATTCCAACTTCCTGAACATGAATATATTCTAGTTTCCTTATTTCTTACTGACAGTAAACTAAATATCTGTGGGTTGCGAACAAGAAAAGACGCCATTTTGAGCTGTTGGAAACAATGATTGACACCTTTAACCATTTTGTGCCATTTTATAGCCCATCGATTTGATTGAAATTAAAAAATGAATAATCAACAGATAATAGAAAATAATCAATAATTCCAGCCCCACATCAAACAGAGCCAAATTATTGTTTTGTTATAGGTGCTGGTATAGAAAACTCAAAATATGTCGTGCTCTGTTCCGATCATGCACAAGCCCAGTTGTACCCCCTTCTTACGGTAAAATCATAATGTGTGTGAGATTGCCATGAGTCATATCTTTCTCGTGAGCTTGATCTTCTAGAGAATAAATTAGCTGTGCCTTCCCAGAAATGCACGAAGTTACTGTTCACACCAGTGCAGCGCTGCGCCAGTGTAAAACACACCACTTCTTTTTTTTTTTCCTTCTTTTTTTTCTTTTCCTGACAAAGTTAAATTAAGCTTGAATTTCACGCTGAAGTCAAATGGTCATGATGTCATGGTTTGAGGACAGAATGACTCGGTTTGTCTGTTGACTGAGAAGGCCTATTCTTGCATGTTTGGGTGGGAGCGCAGCATATAATTGCAGAGCGGGATAGCGTGAGGGGATGGGGGAGGGAGAGAGTTAGCACGCAACATGAGTTTTGGCCCACAGTCGCTGGTGCGGATGCCAAACTTGTCCAGAGGGCTGCTGTGTGTATATCTGTGCGCGAGGCTCGTTTCTGCTCTGCCTCGAGGCTCGCACTGTTCCAAGACACATCTTTCATTTGCACACGCTGAATAGCTTAGGGGAGCCCAGGGCAGTTTGGACTGGGGACGGATCTGGCTTTTTGGACTTTTTAGGGGATGTTGGGTGGTTGCCTGGCTGTTTGTGTGTGTGTGTGTGTGTGTGTGTGTGTGTGTGTGTGTGTGTGTGTGTGTGTGTGTGTGTGTGGAGAGTCCGGATCTTTTCTGGACGTGCAAAATTCTTCTGAGTGTCCCTTTTCATTGCATTGTTTAGTTGTCAAGTTAGTTGTTAGGGAGCAACCAAACCGCTGTACACGTGTTGCAGCCATTTGAGGATTACACTGATCCAAAAATCTGACAGTAAAAGAAGAGAATGGAAAGCTTTGTCGGCCTTTTCATATCCTCTCAGTGGGAGGTAGAAAGGCAAGACCTCCAGACCTGGGCTTGCAATGGTGGGTGTTTAAAAGGTGGGGGGGGGGGTTGAGCGCTCAACTGCCAACCAGATGGACAACCAAGCCCTGTGTATTTAGGGAGATCATATGGGATAACCTTGCAAAGACAGATTGACATTTTGCTGACAAAACAAACCAACCCTGTCCCGCACGCAAGTAGCCCCCTTCCCTTTCTTTCCTCATGCACACATGCGCGCGCATGTTCTCATGTACGGGCGCACAAATACTTAAAGTGGTATTTGCTTACATAGGTCTTAAGGAAGTTATTTCAGCATGTGTTAAGCACTCGGCGAGGAGCCATAACAAAAAGAGGACAAAAGAATCTAGGATTACCGGTACATAACCCCTGCACAAACCCAGCGGCATCGATGACCTGTGCAAATGAGACAACCCTGAGCCATGAGGGGAGCGAGTAAACTCATTTTCAGCGTCATGCATCGGGATTTACCTTGGTGCCTTAGGGTCTTAGATTGGGATGTATGTCTCCGATGGCTAAGAATGTCATCATCTGTTTGACTTTACTTTGTGTCCTGGTTTTCTGTGGTAATAGTATTGCACCACTTCTGAAAAAGTCAAGGGTTGTATGTCAGCTACAAGCTAAAGTAAGCCTGTTATTCACTAGTTTTATATCCACATTACTGTATAGATGAGACAGGCATTATCAGATTCCAGTGTGGGCCCTATTTTCCCTCTGGTCCAGTCAAAATAATTCACTTGGTTCAGGAAAAAGTGCAGAAAGAACAAAACATTCTCTGACATTAAAGAACAGATTAAACGTGATTGAAGCTAACTCTGCCCTCTTTCCTGAAATCTCTAATCCTAACTGCAACAATACACTCTGGATGATGTACAGCACATTAACTCTATCCCTCACACACACACACACACGCACACACACACACACACACATCCACAAACACACACCACTAATTTACACTATTAATACAGCTTGTACCTATGCTGTGTGTTCCAAAATACTGATTACTTCTGTGGCCTTTTCATCACACAGTCAATCTCAGGACAACAGCTTCTGAGCAAGAGGCAACTGTACTACAAAACTGCTGACTGCAACAAGCTGAAATAGTCATGTTGACCCAGAAAAAAAAAACAACAATATGCCGGAGGCAGCTTTGTCTTTTTTTCCCGCAAGAATAAAAGTCAATTTTGAATGAGCTCTCTTGGTCTCGCCATAGTTAAATATAGTATTGCCACAGCAGGTCGTTTCAGGTCTATGATATCATCAGGGTTGGGTTCAGGTCACTTTGAACTGTCATGGTTAGGGTTAGGAGATGTCTGTTACTGAATACAAATCACATGACAAATTTTGTAATTAGTAAAATAATCCATTGGGTTAAAAAAATGTAATGTAATGCAAATACATCAATATTTTTATGTCCCTTTTAACATCTCACGACATTTCCAATTCAAACATGGTTGCTGTTTATAAATACAAAGCAAGATGGAGCACTTTGCCTTTGACTCAAAATGTTCTATCCATTTTCAGTGGAAATAGAAAGGAATGACAACTCCATTATCATTATTTAAAAAAAAAAAAAAAAAAAAAAAAAATATATATATATATATATATATATATAATCATTATTTAAAAAATAAATATATATATATATATATATATATATATATATATATATATATATATATATATATATATATATATATATATTAGTTTAGTCACCATTAAAACACCTGAGAATGACTTTGATATCAGTAGAACATATTCAGCGCTGATGTTCATCTTTCACAAAAGTAAGTTTTAGAATTGCCATATTTTCAAGGCGTTATCAGAAATGCAATCAAGTAATCCTTAACAATATAACTTCAATTTCAGACTGTAGTTATTTTTATTGTACTTTAAAAAAAATAGAATAAGATTACATGCAGTCCTGATTATATGTAATCTCAAAGTCATTAAAATGAGTCTGAATGTAAGAGAAAAGAAGTTGCTAATACATTGCTATACTAAAGGTATATACATTGTACAACAACAGTGCATAATATAGTATAATAAAATTAATGGTTCAACATGAGTCTTAAAAAGTAGATAATATATAAGACGAGCTATATCTGTAATTGTGATGCTGAGAACCATGGAACAAAACAGACAAAATGAAGTGTAAAAACAGAGTAATCTCCGTTCTGCAGTCTGGCACAGTTTAATGAAGAAAGTAATTAGAGGAAGCTGGCTAAGAAAGTTCAATTTTCTCACCCTTCCTAAGAGCCTACTTTGTGTTTTTATGTCCCACCACAATGGTCTGTGGTCCATATGTGGGACACCAGAATGTTTCTGGTGACATCTGTGTGTGTCTGTGTAGACACAGTAATGTGAGCACAGCATGTCTCTCCTATAGAGTGGAGCGGGCGTTAAAGGGATACTCCAGCGACGTAGCGGTACAGTTGGGGGAGAGACAAGACACCGACTGAACAAGAATAAGAGTTAGGCACTGCAGCATTGCTTTGTAGGCAAACGCTACCATTAGCTGACAAACTCACAACCACAAAGCTAGCATGCCGATCCAAAGTAGGTGTAATGTTTTTTTGCTTAGTTTAGCATGTTAGCATGTAACATTTACTAATCAGCACTTATCTCAAAGTACAGCTGAGGCTGATGGAAAATGTTTCATTAGCTTTGCAGGGATTTGGCCAGAAATATTTTAAAAGTTTGTCAAAAATGGGGATATAAGAAAAATCATTTTGATTCATCCTCAGGGGGACATGAATGTCTGCATCAAATTTCATGGAAATCCAGCTGATAGTTATCAACACTTTACCTGAAATGTTAACCTAATGCTGGCACTTAAGTCAATATGGAGATGCTGTGTTGACATTATGTATTCCACTGTCCAGAGGCTAACCCCAGTACTTAGGTTGAAACTGAGTTATAACTAAAACTGAATCTTGTGAGAAAGTTTCAGAGTTTGATTTTGCAAACATATTATCAGTTTGTTGACGTGAAAACCTAATGAATGTGTTTATTAGCTTAGTCGATTACACTGTCAACGCAATCTGGTTTTGTTGAATATGAGAACATTTCCAGAGCTGTTAGAACGCGCCTTGTTCTTTTTGCCCCAGTCTTCCTGTAAAGCCTCTTGGAGTCAAGACTAAGATGAGCTTAGTAAATGGATTCAATCCTGTTTGGTGATCTAATGAGGATAGAGCACGTTGCTTAAAGGTCAAAGGCCTATTAAGCTTGTATGACCACCTTTCTTTGGCAATTATGCCTGTCAGGGAGGGTTAGCTTTTATTAACACAGGAAATGTCAAAAGGTAAACAGGTCACTAACTGCAGAGATGTAGTAGTGTAATAGGATGTTGGGCTCACGGAGGGCCAGCCAGTTAAGCAAACGGACTGGCAGGCCCGAGAAGCAAACACACAGTTGTGACAAAGGAATCCTCAACATCACATGGACACGAAGATAGTTTATGTCGCATGTCGAAACCCTTCTCAGTTTGATTACACTCATCATGCTCAAATTTATGTTACCCACAGAGATTCTTGCTTGTGCTATTTTGGTAGAGGCCATTGCTTGGGCTTGTCTCTGACGATCCAGCTCTCTCCAGCTCTGTCTTGCACTCGCTCCATCTCTCCCTCTCGCACGCGCACGCACACACACAGACACACAGACACACACACACACACACACACACATACACACACACACACACACACACACACACACACATAGACACTCAGACACAGACACACACACACACACACACACACACACACCTCTCTGCCTTTCTCTGTCGTTCCCTCCCCACCGCTCTAGCCACATTGCCACACTCAGTTTTCCATGGCCTCTCATTCCCGAGTGCTCTGCGAACTGAGTAAATGAACGACACAATCCGGAAATAGTGTTCCAGCCGGAGATGGTGGGAAGGAAAATCCCTTGACTGGTGCTGGCAGGCGGAGGATGGAGAGAGGGAAACAGCATTGCAGCCATTCACACTTCAGACAAGGCTTGTTCTTCTCTCCTGAACTCCAAGTCTTGACTCCTTATATAATTTCACTGTTCAGCAAGCAAAAGAACATTCCTGCTCTGGCTTCTTCAGGCAGATACTGCACGCGTGAACTACGACAGCAGTGCTTTGAGACGTGGTGTTGGAGTTTAGTTTATCTTTAGCGCAAGAGGTCAAAGATCAGTATTTTATTTTTAAGAAAAAAGGCCAGATGTGGCTGCGGAGGCTGGTGTGGAGGAGTGGGTAAATGTTGTCAGGATTGGCCTGGAGTTTGGCAGAGGGGGTTGTGGTAGGAGCGAGGCGAAGACAGGAGGTGTGCCAACAGGTTAACAGCAGGGTCAACTCTACAATCGGAGTGTAATCTGAATACCTCTTCGCAGCCGCCAATCACAATCATACCGCGGCAGCACCAGTGACAGGGATTGGATGGTAGTTCGGTCGCTGCAGTCATACATGCTCAGGAAATGTTCCATCTCTCTTGTGCAATGTCCTCTTGGTCAGGGTGGTAAAATGGTCCTCCTGCATTTGTCGGAGGATGTGGTTAAAAGCCCAGGCCGCATTTGTGAAGCAACAGGGTAACACTGTTCGTCATTTTAGATCAGAATCATTTGTCTCTGGTATGTTTTTTTAGGGAAGTGCAAAGGCTTTTGTAGAATAAGCAAATAATGTCTGGTCACGGATCCTTAATTGTGTTTAACTTGGTGCCTGTTGGATGGCCAGCAAATCCCTCGCTTACATCTTATGAGGGGAGGATAGCCTGCGTGAGTACATCTCACTATAACAGTCAGTAACATGAGATGGGGAACCACACAACCGCTAAATCAGTAAAATGGGAACCCAGAGTCACTGTAATTTGGGAGAGAGCTGGTTAACCACTCCTCATAATGGATGGTGTTTCTGTTTAGCCTAAGGCGTTGGGGCTGAGGTCATATGCAAACCAGGCAGATCCCTGGCCTCAGCTTTAACACGGTGCAAAAGGTTTGGCTCCAAGTATCTGATCAGGTTCATGAGTCTTGAAATTTGCCCATTTGTCTCACTGCTAATAAACAAGGACCTCAAAATGTGATCTGTATTGGCAACAGGAGGCTCTTTAACTTTTAAGCATTAAGTCGTTAAATATGATTTTGCTTGAGTTTAAATATTCATGCAAATTCACCCCGGAAAAGGCCATAATTCCCAAAGATTTTGTTTATTTAACAAATACGGTGAAAGTGATCCCTTGAACTTCCCGCACTTGAATGAAAATTTTGTCCGTTAACTTAAAAGCAATTACATTTTTGATAGTTCCCCTCTGCTTGCTTTGTCTGTTGAGTGGTAAGTGATTCACTACTTTGCATTGATGTGTCTAGTTTTATCTAGCTACAAAAGCCATAAGTCAACTTTAATATTTCAAGTGTTATTGAGATAATCATATAAACTCAGAGATATTTATTATTTCCATAACTGAATAAACAAGCTGTTCTCAGAGGAAAATGAGGTATTCTCAACACTGTTTGAAGCTAGAAAGGTGGCAGGGTCTGCCACATATAGACAGTAAAGTAAAACAGCATGAAATTGTGTTGTCCTTTAAGGTCAGTTTGTTTATTCAGTTTGTTCAGTCAGAAACAAAGAAAGTTTTTTTTTTTTTGGGGGGGGGGGGGTTAAAACAAATCTTTTTTTTTTCTCCAAAAATGACATAGTGCAAGTTTAAGACGGATGCCACTTATGACCTTTTTCTTTTGTATATTAAAATTTGTTTTAAAAGTTCACCTGTTGCCCTTTAAAGGTCCGGTGTTTAGGATTGAGCCGTATTCGTTGGCAGAAATGAAATATTACATCTATAATTATGTTTTCATTAGTTCATGCTCACCTGTAACAACAGAAGTGTTGTGTTTTCTTACCTTAGAATGAGCATTTGGTATCCACAGAGGGAGCCGGTCCTCTTCCAAAGGAGTTCTTCATGTTGCACCACCATGTTTCTACAGTAGCCCAGAACAGACAAAAACCAAACAGGGTCTCCAGAGAGGACCTTTCACAATTTTAGCACCCACCTTAAGGGAGAGAGAGGTGAGGTGTGCTCAGTTGGGTGCAAGATGCAAAGACTGCTTGGTGCCACTAAATCCTACACACTGGACCTTTAAGTCAAAATGCCACACGTGGCGATCTGTCTCTATTCATATGAAGATTTCTATTAAATGTTCACCAGATGCCTTTAATTGGCTTCAATTCCCATCAGATTCCTGCCTGCAGCTCTATCTATCCGTTACTGCCGCCATAGAAACATACAAGCACGGGACTCGCATCATTAGAGAGCTGAGACTTTGCTCAGAGACTCTTCATAAATCTGAGCATTTCCTGTTTTACTGCATTTCGTATCATTGCACATGAAATCTCTTTGTGTTTTGAACTGCGGGTTGGAAACAAACAAGCAGTACGAGGATGACCTGTCGTCTGTTTTTTTCTGAGAGTTGAATTCACAATGAAAACATCCTTCATTCATTGGCACACTTCGCGGTCGCCTCAGCGCTACAGCCGTGTATCTGTTGTTACCATTTTATATTTTTTGTGAATGTCCCTTTAAAGGATTACATCATCCTCTGTGCTCCTTTTTCTTCCCTCGCCACATTTCTCAGTGTTCAGCCTTTTCTGCCCAGAGACAAGTGGTTAATTCACCGGTGTATAACACTGCCACCTCCTGATCCACAATACCATCGCCGTCTGTGAAGCCGACACACCTTTCAGTGGCGTGTTCAGTCTGTCATGATACTTGATGACATCCGTCATGTCCCTGTGATCAGATCATGGCGCTGACACAAACTGCATCGCTGTAATGACTGTAGTTTTCAATATCACATGTCCCTCAGCCCAAATTTTCATTAGTGGTAAGAAAACAGATGCAAGTGCTTAGCATTAATCCACCCTGAGCTGACTGGATGCTGTGTGTGTGTGTGTGTGTGTGTGTGTGTGTGTGTGTGTGTGTGTGTGTGTGCAGCTGTTGTGTTGATTGTGCTGTTGTGCCACCTAGTGGCAGAAAAGCAAGAACTAGGATCATAGTGTCGCCTGCGGTCATATCTGTGACTCTGTTATCCATGAAAACTGCAACGTTGTCTGCGGAAATGTTCACTTCTTTGCCTCAGTGCACCATAAAACGGTAGAGAAGTGTTTTTTTATGAAAATCACAGGAGCATTGTTGGTGTCTGTGTAGGTCTTTGTTCCTCGGACCGGCTCAGCTGACATCCACGAGTCTGTGGCTTTAAGAGACGCTCATGACAACACAGCACAGCTTCCATGGACACTTAATGTCTCTTTGTTATCTAGTCCATAAAAAAACAGGTGCTGGAGGGGAAGATTTCTCAGCACAGAGAGTTTTTGTTTGGCAAAACTCATCACTTGCATAAGGAATACGACATTTATCTGTGATCTTTTTCCTCACTTCCCTTGTATTTCTGTGCATTAGTGTAGAGGTTGTTACGTGTTACGGAAACATACTGTTAAATGTTGCATCAGCCCTTGGTCAGTGCTTGATATTCTCTAAATCAAGTTCAAGAAATTAGACATCAGTGAACGGCAGACTAATGTGTTTATATAGACTTTTCTTGTATAAAGGGGAGAATGAAGCAAAAGAGAGACACATGGGAGAAGGTAGACTTGGACTTTCTGCATAATATTAATTGTTTGAGATCAGTTTTGGTTTTGAAGAATAGCTCTAATGAATCTATGATGTCTTGTTTTTCATAGCCATCTTCATAAACACTTGGTAAAAGCAGAGCAGGCTGAGAGGCAGCTGTGCACTTGTCCACCTAGGACGCCTACAAAGCAAAAACTCTTCAGCATGTTGTGAACCAGTATTGACGTTCCCTCAGTGAAGCTTACCAGTAGAAAAAAAATGTGAATTCATAATTATAGTCACAGTTGACATATTTGGTCCCTTTATATTCATTTGTAATAATACTTTACATTCAGGTCCTTGTAAGAAGTAAATTAAGTTTAAGTTAGTTAGTAAAACCTTTATAAGTCTTTATAAGATGCCTTTTAACATCTAATATGTTAATAAGACTATTTATGTGTGAATAATAGTATCATAAACCTGGATGACAAGAGAAATGGTGCCAGACTGGATCCCCAGTCAGCCTTCACTTTCCCAGTGCCCTTAGCAAAAAGTAGTATACTAAGTTCATTTTATTAAGTATGCTTGAGTATAAGTATAGCAAGTATACTATGGACCATGTACTTGTAGCGTACTAGAAAGTATACTAATTTAATACTTCTTCGGACTAAATTGGAACATTTTAAGTTCATAAAAGTATACTTTAAGTATACTTTATGAGGGCAATTTAAGTTTACAGAAGTACACTTTCAAGTATACAACAAGTACATTCATCTATATACTACTAGTGTACTAAGTATATGTTTCTGGTCCACATTTTAGTTTATTAACATGTACGTTTATAACAGGGGTAATACCTCAATGCAAATGTGTGGAGTGAAAAACATTTTTGCTCTGTTAACTTAAATGTAAGCACAAGTCAGTGACTTGACCTTAATCTGCACTTATATCAAGGTATACTTGATATTTTTAATTTAGCAAGTTCTGGCCAGAGATTTGCCAAATATTACCACACACACCGACAACTTAACAGACAGGAAGTCTCTCCTGGAAAACACCCCCTCACCCACGGTGCCAACACTTTTATTATCTTTGTGAACTCGACACAATTTAACCACAGAACAAGGGTGTGAATTAACCCGCAACCGTCTTACACATCATCTTATACTAAGTATAGTAAATATAGTTTATAAAAAGTACACTTTAAGTTTACTGCCTCAGTTTTAGTATAAAATAAGTATACTTAAATATTTTTTTTTCTATAAATATTTTTTGGTATTTTTTTAAAGTCTTGTGCTGTCTAACTGCTACTGTAACAAGTGAATTTCCCCAATGTGGGATGAATAGAAAGTCTAAAGATAAAGTTGCAAAAGTGAAAGCGAGGATTAAAGGGACAAATATTACGCAATTAGCTTTTACTTGAATGATATGTTAAAGCAGAAAAGTTGTCTTTTGCCTGTTTGAAGACATTATCAAATCCTTTTCCATTTTTTATAATCTTTTATAAAAGCATTACAAACACATTTATTGATTTTTACTAACCTACCTATTACACCATTGTTATACATTTATTACCTTATTTGTGTTGCCCATTTACTGTCACGTCATATTCTCTTTACACTGTGCAACAATTCAGAAAATCTTCTGTTACCTGACGAATATTTCTATTATATGTTGAAGGATAGAACCGAAACACTGTGAAACCAAATGTGGTGAAAAGGGACACGATTTTTTCTTTAGATTTGATGTGATTTTTTGCCCATATCACTCCGTTCAACATGACCAAGTTACCTCCACAGTTTATTCACAAAGCAGCTGCTAATATCACTGGATCCTCACTGAAGCTCGCTCTCAACAACGTATCAGACTTCCCTCAGCCGATCCTCCTGCTGGGAGGTGCAGGGAGAGTTCAGGAAGGCTCGGGCTGTCTCAGCAGTAGCAGAAAAATACTTTGCTGACAATTCCGTGGTTGTGAATCTGGCTCACGCTTGCAATGGGAGCAAAGCAGATAAAAATCTTATTTACTGCCCCGAAACTGTCACATTATTCCCAATGGCAAAAAATCAACAGTTTAATAGTTCACTGTGAAGATTTTATTTTGTCTCACGTCAAGTAATGTAGCGAGGTCACAGTTATGTGCTAAAAAAAAAAGTTGTGTAATTTACCTGAACTTGATTCTGTTTGTGGAGCGCATACTCAGGGGTTTTGTGCTCCGGTTCCTTCCAGAAAACATTAGTTTGCTGTCGTTCTTCTTTCCCTTTCCTTCCTCCTTCTACTGACTGACAACATGAAACCATATAGAAAGTAACTTTCCCTCCTGAGCTCAAACTCTTTCCCTTTCTATCAAATTGTAAAACACATAGCCTGCAGGACTTTTGAATTATACTTAAAAGGTATTTTGAAACCTGGTCCAGTAGATTGCCTCAGCCGGCAGCTGCAAAACAAGCTGCAGTGGCTGGCAAAGTAATCCCCGGAGCCAACTTCGATAAAGCGTGTCTGCTAAAAGTGCTTGTTTTGTCACAGACAGACTGAGATTGTTATTCTAAGTGTCTGACAATATTGCTAAGGATCCCTGTAGAGTTACAGACCTTTGGTTTGGAGTAAAATCTTTTAATCATTCCATCAGAAACAGCTGTTTTATCGCCTGCTCTCAAAACCACCAGACTCTGTTGGCAAAAAGAGTCGTTTTACTCTCGCAGGACTCGGAGTTGCTGGTCTGCTGCCGCTGCCTCAATGAGTTATTCCGTTCGTGCGACAAGTTTAGATTAGTTTAGTTTGGATTTGAACTAACCCTTTAAGGTTGGAGTTTGGGATTTCGTGGGCAGTCTACTGGACCAATTCCCAAACTTTTTGTCCCCATTAGTCATTCAGATACAAAAATATGTAAAACCAGGGCCTCAGGTTTAAAAATGCTGGAATTTCCCATCACCATGTGCCTCAAGGTTAATAACTTAATGCCCCACACAATCAGACTTGCCATGCTAAACAATAAGAAATCTCACTAGAGCAATATTTACTTTAACTTGCCTGAGCAACCTGATGAATTTGAATGTGTCACACAAGCAGCCTGTTAATGTAATTGTCAGACTATGATCTGTTATACATTTCTTTAAATTTGATTTGATATAGGTAAATACAAATAAACACATTAATATAGGATAGCATTATAGAACAATCTTTGCAAAAAAGACAAAAGACAGTGGGTAATGTCCCCATATTTTTTTTTTTTAAAAAAAAGCTTAAATTCAAATAGGGTCTTGATTGAGATTTAAAAACAAATATTTCACCTAACAAAATGATTGTATTTAATATCTGAGGACAATTTTCATCCCAAATTCCCCAAATGATCTGGTATACTGCTGGAGTTGAAGAGGCCAGATGAGTATCAGATCACACACTAAAGTAATGGCGTACATGACAATATCCTACTGGATAAACCAAGGGGAGCTCGGAGTCAGATATCATCAATAGTCGCTTCTTGTCTTTGTGCGGTACAAGTAGAGAGAGCTGGTGAGTAACAAACGGTCATCGGTCGAGGCTGACCAGTCCCCTGGTGGAACAGCCTCGAGCACGAGACTGACAGAGCAGATCCAAGGTTACATCAGCTCACCATGACCGAGAGCACCGACATGACCCACAGTGGTGCTGTCACTCTGTCAGCCCCCGACGAGTCATGTTGTTTTACACCCACAGGATGTACAGCAAGGACACAAACAGTCTCCGGTGCAAAGATACCACAGAAGCAGACATTCTGTGTTACTGTGAACTGTGACAATGCTGAAGGGAGACACTGTACGTTGCATTTGTGGTTAACTTCTACACTTATGACCAAGTGCAAACAGGCATGTAGAATTTTTTTTCTCTGAATTCGAAGCCATCCTGTAATGTGGACGACTGTGTTCATTGTCTATTCTCACAACTTATAACCATTAGTGACAAGAAAGCTATACTGAGCCCAATCTCTTATACAGTAATGATGATAGGTGAAAAGTAATTTGAAAGAGAAAGCAATGATTTTGAAATCCTTTTTCTGGCACAAATTCAATTTAATTCAATACACTAGACGATATATTTAACGTTCAGATTGATAAGATGTGCTGTTTTTGTTGAATGGTTAAGTTGATGACAACTTTTGAATCATTATCTCAAGTATTTGTAATTACCAAGGGAAGTCTGGTGTGATCATTTTAACCTGCCAAAAGAAAGAAAACTAATTTCAAAAAAATCCTTAGCGTCTCAATGTTTTTGGAATCAGGGTTGTAGTTTACAAAGTGTGTCAGAAAAATAGTCAAATCAGCAGCAAGAAAAAGAAACAAACACACTGAATAAATATCTTCCTAGTATTGATAGAGTTTTGTTGACATTTTAAAGTTGAAATTCATGAATAAATTCACTATACCAGCTGGCAGCCAGCTCACCACTTTATCCTGATGATCACTGAACAGTGTGAAATGTGTTTCTGCGTGAAGCACTCGCCAGAAAATACAGTTTCTGTCTAATTTGAAGTTTAAAATGAAAACGATATTCTAACGACAAATAGAACACATATCACTGCATTCACTAGGGGGCAGCATTGAGCCACATAGAATGTTTTACAATATACATGGTTCCCATAGTGAAAGCGTCATAATATCCATATGTTTTATTGTTGAGGTGAATTCACTGTGTAATCTACATGAATACAACACAGTTTGATTTATATGTGGAGGGGAAGAATTCAGCCTGATCGACCCGAGAGCCTGATTTGTTACCTTGAGTCATCTTCACTGTTTTCATTTACCTCGGTGTATCTGACGTGCAGCACCAAACAGCCACAGTACGTCGTCGCGATCCCTCAGCCCACAGCTCTCCGTCCATGTGTTTCGCTCTGCCCATCTCTCCCTTTGCTAATCCCTTGTCGCCGTGACCTTTGACCCCTGCCTGGATATCATCTTATGTAAGGAGCTGGTTAAGGAAAGCACACGGGAGCAGCCCGTGTGATGAGTTGTGCCAGGTTAGGTAAGCTCATTAAGTTACTCCAGGATGCCTGGGCTAACAACAGCTAGAAATAAACCTCAGTGGCGGGCAGAGTAAGGAGTGAACTTGGTAAAGGTGTCGGCCTTTGTTTACGAGCTTGAAGCTTGTTTAGCTTGGCTGTCTCAAGGGCAGCGAAACATACACTTACTGTATATTAAGCAGGACGAAGTAACCTACAGGGTTGTATGTCTGGGTCAGATTACACCTCACTGACATATGGTAGTCTCTCAACATGTGAGGAAAGAAACAGCAGGAGATTAAACATCTTTGAAGTCCGGTTTTGCTTCAGTTTTTTGTTTTTTTTAAACTATGTTTGCTGTTTAAAATTACATGACCTCCACAGCAGAAAAACCTCACAACTCCCAACACACACACGCGCACGCACACACACACACACACACACACTGCACAACTCTACCTCTAACTGCCTTCCCCCATCTGTCCTTCCCCCTGCCAGGGAGTGTGAGTCACTCTGCTCCAAAAGTCCAGCCATTAAAGCAGCTGAATAATCTCACCATTGCCTTCATTAGAGCATCTCACTTAATCTACCAAAGTGTAGCACTCGCATTATTAAGTCTTTGGAATATTTTTGTCCTCTCTGCCACCCTCTCTTTCTTCCAGGCTGAAATGTGAGGCCCCTCCTCCTCCTCCCAGTGAGCGAGTGTTATGATTATAGCTGACAGTGTGTACTCTGCGGTGGTAGACGCACTGCTGTCCTCCAGTGTGACACATCCTTAACAAAAGAAACAGACGTGCAGCTCGCAGTTGTGCGCAGTCGATATATTCGTCTTTTGTTTCCAGAGTGCGAGAGCAAGGAGTTTTGTCCGGCTGCTTCTTAAAAAACTGAAAACATCCTACATGTCTTCAGTTTTTCAGAACAAAATGCCCTTCTAAAATTGGACAAATGATCTTCTCTTGGCATCCTCTTGCTCTTAGGTCTAACTGTAACTTGTGACGATGCAAACGGCATTATTCTGATCCGTCAGCTGAAGCGCAAGTGTCTCTCTGGCTCTGCTTCCGACTTCTTTTCCTCACATTTATCCAATACAAGCCCTGGGAGTTCCACTGGGAATTCTTGCTCATCTTCCACGTCCTGCAGGCTACCCCAAGGCTCGACTGCTGGTCCAATTCTCTTCGCCATGATTTCTACCCATTTGGCCTGAAACAAAAGTGCCTCTTTGCATAACTATGCTGTCAAAATTGCATTTCATTTCTATTTAAAGCCTCTAAAAACAGGTATTTCTCTATAACATCAAATATTAATGCCCAATTAATCAACAATATGTACCCTTTTGTGAGAGTTTAACACTCAAAACCTGCTTTTTCGGGATGTTGTGGATGTAGTTTGAGTACATTTGATCGACAGTGGGCTGACATCATAAGCCACAACCCCATGAAGGTTCATTCAGATGTCACGAAAGCAAATAATTAGATCCCTTTTTCCACTTTTTACCCCAAACCCTCGATTGCCACTGAGATCAGACAAGGGGCAGCAGTGGAAATCTCCCTCTGTGAAATGGGACAACCCTTCAAGACCCTCTTTCACCATCAGTACTCATCAATTGCATCCAAATAAACAAACGCAATAGGTCGCGTCCAAAATTGTGTCTTCAGCCATGGTGATTTTGGCTGTTCATGAAGGAAATAATCAGTTACGGAAAAAAAGCTGATTGAGAAAATGTATTTATTTTAGGTGATTATGAAGTCCAATTTTGCAAATAGCTGATGAGAATTCAGTAAATCCCGTGAGAACATCATATATTGATGGCTCGGGACTTTTTCTTTCAGAACTCAAACTTAATAAAACTTAATCATTTAAAATCCAGCATTGTTTTCATCTGTGTTTACTAGCTAGCAGTCTTCTCTTTCTCTGCCTTCCGAGGCGCTTAGCTGCCCGTGTTGCCGCACTACAGCCACCTGTCGACAAGCGAGTAGAAAACCTGTGCGTCCTGTAGTTTACATGCAATTCCATTTTGCCATCTTGTTATTTTGAAAGTGTAAACATCTCATTCATCTAGAGCGCATGTTGGATGCTGTAGTATTGCATCATAAAAACACTTAATTAACATACTTATTAATCGGTTGGACACCTAATCTACCTGATGGGCCACAGACTAAAGAAAAAAGTAGTTTTTCACCCAAACATAGCGTTGACATCAGGTGAATTCATGGACATCAGCAAAGCAATATGGTACATTATATAAACCCATGGAGACAAAAACCTTCACAGGGCACCATTAAATCCTACACACTTTGTCCTCCTTAGGTTGAACCGTACACAAATAAATTCAAATTTCATATGTATTAAACCTGACTGCATATCTCCACGTAGCCTTACAACCTGGAGTAAGTCACCCACACCCAAACAAGTCAATGACTAGATATTCTGGCATCAGACTGGCCTCTCTGTTCAGCCTCCACAGCGGCCCTGAACGCCACATTACCGTGACCCCATTATTTCTTCCCTTCCCTGGTCCCCGTTTAGTTGTAGAATATTTATATAAAAAGCAGTGCATGATCTCATTCTAGCCTACACTGTACGGGATATATGACTGAACTCCTCTCCCCAAGACACCTGAGGCCCTTTTATCAGGGCTTTTTATCTGTCGCTCGTTCAAATTCATACCAAATCATTTAATCCTCTTTCCTCTCCTGCTGTATTATTTTTATAGTCTATTCAAGATTTCAACAAAGGTTTTTTTTTTTTCTTTCTTTTCGAATTGGCTTTTAACTGTGTCTGACCTCTTATTTTTATCCTTTGAATGACATCTTTTTCTCTCTCTTTGGATTCATGTGTTTTATGTTTTCCCCTCACTGTCCTGTTAAGCTCAAGCGTCTTAAAAGTATTAATAGTAACTGAATCACATTTGGAATCATACAAAACAGACAAAAATAAATGGAATTCTTTTGCAGCGCTTAAATGATTTACGTTTTTTTTTGTTAAATATCTTGTTATATTATGTGAGACCTTGTATAATATGTATGCAGTTGGCTGTAGTGTCTCTGCTCAAGGCGAGCCGAGAGGTGCTAAGGCATCAGGGGACAGAAGCCATGTGACCATGGTTGCAGGGATTGGTTTAGTGCAGATGTGACATCAGCGAGCCTCCCACTCCCTCCCTCCTCCCCTCTCTCTCCCAGCCTTTCTCTGCCTCTCTCCACCTCTTTCTCTCTCTCTCTCTCTCTCTGTACCGCTCTGCTTCTTTTTTTTTTTTTTTTTTTTTTCCTCCTCTCCTCTGCCTTTCCTCAGCATCCCCCCCTCTCAGAGATGGCGTGTGTCGGTGCTGCTCAGGCATCCGGGGCCTAACGTGCACACGGAGAGGACCCCCATCCCCCGATTTGCTGCGTATTCCTCGGGTGTCTCCTCTCGCTGTGTCCTCCACCACCGCCGCTGCTGCTGCTGTTGCCTCTCAGCTCTCCCCCCCCGCCCCACCTCCCTGTGCGGGTGTCTGGGAGTTGGGCCCTTGGGGGTGGAGGGAATCAACATCGTGCTTCGCTGGGGAGCCGTGCAGAATTAGCTATGCCCTGCCCAGGCATCCTTTGACCGGCTGGATTTCTCCATTTCTGTCCACCTGCGCGCCAGAGGACGACATAGGATGAAAATCTGCAATCATGATGCAAGGTGAATTATCTGTGCACTCATTCTCCTCCTTTTTTTCCTATGCTTCCCCCCCCCCCGCGTCCTCCTCCTGCCCTCTTGTGTCCTGCTGGGCCATTATAGCTAGTGAATCCAGTGATGTGATCTGCTGAAGCGTGAGGACCCTTTGAGCTGAACTGAGCTTTATGCATGACCAGTGTGACAGCGTAGCCATGTCTGTGTGTGTGTGTGTGTGTGTGTGACGTTATTTGTCACAGATTGAGATGTATGCGAAAGGGAAGGTGTGTGAGGTGTGGATTTGTAAAGGGAGGACCGGCGTACACAGGAGTGTAGTTCCGCCCATGTGTGGACGCATGTGCCATTGGTTCCACACATGTGCAGATTACAGGTCTGTCTTTAGTCGTACGCTCAGTCCTTGTCATAGGAAGGTGTATCTGAGGCGAGATCTGAGCCGCTACACTCATTCATACCCCTGCCGCTGTCACTGCCAGTGCGTAATGCAATATCATGACAATAGGACAAGTGATGCTAAAGTGAATTAAAGTTAACAGTGGTGGAATGAGGTGGAGTAAGGAAACTACAACATGGACCTGAACCCTGCATGACAGATGCTGGGCCTTTACCATCCATTAATGACAACATGGTAATGGAAGGTGGCTATTATTAGCAAAAGGCCTGCAGTCAGCCTGTACTCAGTTCATGAGCTACACAACAACACAGATGTCACATGCTCATCATAGCTTTTGTTAGCTATACGTGCATGGCTGATTACACAGTATAGGTTGTCAGGTGCAGTAAGGGGCAGTCAGTGCATCTTATTTAGCCTCAAACATAGCTGCAGTGTTTCTCTTACAACCTTCTTGTCGATGCAGAACAAAATACTTAACTCAGACATGGGGATTATAATCTTAAACTGCTCCGACGGTCTCTCAGTCAGAAAAGAGTCTTGATAAAGGTCCAGATGACCTCATTTCGAACTGTATGTTTAAACTGGTGTGTTACTATGGCTTGACATTGACTCTAAGGTCCATACTGGCACTTAAACTACACATCAGGTGCACGATTTCCAAAAAAATGTATATAATAATCAGCTGTTTATCGTCTCAGCGAAAATAGTGCAGATAGAGATGATGCTGTGAAGTTAAATTGCTACACACACTGATGCGTAGTTGTTGGTTAAACACCTGTAAAAGTTGGTGCACGATCAAGAAACCAATAAAGACAGCAGAGGCAGAAGAAGAAGAATGGCACACAATGCATGATGTGAAAGGGTTCTGAAAGGACAGTCGTGAGTTGCAAATCGTCCATCTTCTGTCACTACATCTCAGCCTTCAGTACACTCAGGTGTGCATCAACTTGAGGTTAGGAATCTTTTATCTTGTCGGTGTTGGCTGCGAGAAGCAGGTAATTATTAGTTATCAGTATCTGTAAAAAAAAAAAAAAGAAATAGAAAACAAAATCCATATTGTGCATCCCTAACAATTAGATGTAAAACTAGAAAGCATAGAAAAGGTCTGAACAAACTTCTGTTTGGCAAGTCTTGCCACTCAGCAGCCATCTTGGCAACACCCCCCGGACAGTTATTTCAGGCTAATAAGACCATGCCGCTATCTAAATGAATGAGGAAAGTGCCAGAACTTTACTTTAAAATGGTCAGCTGGACATAAAAACTGCATGAATAGAATCACCGGTCAAATCTGATCAAAAATAAAATTTAAAACGTTCCAAAGGTTTGGTGACATTGCTCAAAAATAAGGTCTGAAACGCCCTTTTTGTCCAGGTTTTACTTCCAGTGCGCATGCCCACAGTTTCACGACACCGACTTGTTTATGTTTATGTTGTTTATGTCTAATCTGTGAATAAGATCACCTTTCTCGGTAATCCTGTGCATTTGCCTTTAGGAGGAGTGGGCGTGGTATGTGTCACACAGCCGCCATCTCTGGTGTTACCGACTTCCCTATTCAAAGTGCCTTCAGTGATCTCTCTTTCTTATAATGCCTCTGGTATATATCAGAAGGTGGTTTAGTGTACAGGTGCTTACAGAGCGCTTACACAATGTTAAAGTTTATATTTTAATAGAGTGAAGGTCTGAACAACAATCCAGACAATGAAATACTATACTTATGGGTAACACACGGCTACTCATGTATATTGGTGTACTTTCAAACAAGGAGTTGAAGCGAGAGACTGGAGTGTATCAGCACAGATCAAAGCTGCCCTGGACATTAATGAAAAACAGTTGGTGGAGACTTTGGTTTTGTCCTTTGTATCCTCTCTGTTTCAAACCACCTCTGTATCTCTGGTAACTAAGGCTACAGTGTTGTCAAGCAGCCAGTGTTACTGTGGCTGAGGCTGGTGTGTAAAGAAAGACGAGAGTAGATTTTACACTCGCGCTTATTCACACTAACAACTGACAACCAGTATGAATAGCTAACACTTTAACTGTAAGTCTTCTCATCTGGATACTCATTGGGAGCTCCATCATCTGAGAGTCAGCTGCTGGAAAGAGCAGCCTGAGTAAGCCGTGTTTCCTTATTTCCTTTTTCCTTATTTTTTTTTTTTCAGACAACCAGACTAAGAGGACTAGTAGTCAAAACATTGAACTTCAAGGTTCATTCTTGACCTCAGACAGTCATGTTGTCAGGTGTCCTTCGTGTAGTGTGCTCAGTGGTCCATCCACCGCATCAGCCAATAATGAAGGCCACCGGATGCAGCTGAAAGAGATCTAGCACGTGAAATTGATTACACTTCTGGGGCAAAACTATTACAGGTATGTCCAATGCTATAGAGAAACCACAAGTGGTTTGGAGTCAGTGTGCAGGTGCAAGTTTTGTTTTACCTGCACCAAGGAGGTTATGTTTTCCTCTGTGTGCATTTGTTTGTTGGTTGGTTGGTTTGTCAGCTGCGTTACACAAAAACTTTTGGTTCTGATCCTGATAAAAGGGCAGATACAGCTTTTTTTAAAAAACATTTTTGTTAATTTGTTGATTTGGGATTAATGCCTAGATCTTGAAATAACCCATATGGAAAAGATATAGATACATTTTGCTAAGTTTTTATGTGTTTTGTCTGAAACTTGTAAGTAATATATATGACAGTCAAACCAAGAACAAGATCCTTAGTAAATTTGTGTAAAATCAAACTTATATAATTTGGGAACCTATAAGTACTATATATGACAGTAAATCCACAAACAATATCCTTAGTAGATATGTGTAATATCAAACTTATATGAGTTGGGCAATCATTAGTGAAACTGAAATCTTGCAAGTGTTGTATTAAAACTTTACAAGATATATGTAAGATGCCACATACATGAAACATACAAATAAAAAAAATAACAAATTCTAATAAAATTACAATGAAAATTACATTAGATGACCAAATGAGTTTTGGGTATTTTTTTTTTTTTTTTTAACATTTTATAACACTTCCGAAACCCAGGTTTTTAGTTCACTTTCTTCTCTCTCAAATTATTATTTTTTCTAAAATGATCACATGGGGAATATTTGTTGTTATTTTTAATTTTATAATAATGATATATAACAAAATAGGCAAAACTCATTTTTCAAGTTCTGTATGCAGCAAATATTCAACATTGTGTATTCAATATCAAGCAAAATAAAAATGAGATTAAAAAAGACCCACTCCCTCCTTTCTTGCTGTAGAAAGATTTTAATTTTTCACAAAATTAGCATATGACATTACACAAGTTGCATATTCACTTAAAATTCAGAAAAGTGGCAATTGATTTTTTTTTTTTTTTTTTTTTACATGACCCAACTGACCCAAGTTGATTAAGATGCAACTTTAAGTTGTTTTGCTCTTGTGTCCTTTTGGATGTTAATTGAAATACATACAAGTTGATGACATGCATTGCAAAGGTATCAAAGAAGAACAAATGTATTTGTCATCCTGATATGTGCCATTTCATCATAGTTACATTGGTAATAGATTTGTGTTTCTCACCTTAAAGTTAAAGAACTTACAGTTCAGTCACAGTACAACACAGCACATTCAATTACAATAACAGTAATAGCAATTAGTTACTTTCCAGCTCAGCGACCTTAAATTAATAGGTGACCATCTTCACATTTAGTTCACAATCATTCATTTACAGTAATATGTCTTCAGCAGCCGACATACAATCGAGCTGGACTGTGGACACTGAATATACATACATGGTCCAACTACCTGAGTAGTGTTTATGGCTTTGTGAAAGCCTGTGGGAAAGTGCACCGTTGACATATAGCTCAGTGGAGTTTTGATAAGAGAACCTCTGGCTAACTTCTGCACTGTGCATTTACCATAGTTCCCTATGGCGTATAAACACTGATCACCCATGTCAACAAAGTGGGAGACTCTAAAAATACTCCCATCCTTCAAAAGTACAATAGAGTTGTTTCTTTGTTTTGTTTTGCTGTAGGTATGTCCATGTACAACTTCTCCATTTACAGCAATTCTCTTGTAGTAATTCACCACATAGTTTGTGGGAACCTGTTTCACTGTGTGGAGAGCAGCTTGATCACCAACAGATATTAATCTTACATTTGGTGGACCAAGGGCAGTCACCTCAGCAAACTTTGCAAACTTCTTGACATGATGCTTTTCGGTTCTCATTTCATTACAGAAATCTTTAACTTCTGCTGGTGCATTTGTTAGGAACTGTTTTGCTAAACGGGGAAAAGCCCGGGACAACATTACTCGTTTGCATATTTGTTGTGGTACAGCTTGACTACTTTTTACTTGTTTCAGGAGGTATCCATTGAAAGCTTCAAACATAAAGGCTGAGTGGGCCCACAATGGACCCCAATGCACAACACTCTGGCTTAAATGCAGAAGTGAATGAACATTGAATGTCATGTGCCCTTCCCCATACAGCGCTTGCACACCTCCAACAAAGTATACTAATGCATCATGGGCGTGATTTATCTGCTCTGTACTTAATTCACATCCCAACAGAATGCTTACGCCCTCTATCAGTAACGCCCAATGAGAGTGATACTTCTGTGGAAGTATGCCTTTCAGAACTGGCAAGCTATAATACAGAAGCCAGTGTTGCCACTCATGGGCTTTCCAGAACTTGCGTTCAGTGAGAGATCTTGGAACTCGAGCAACAATACCTGGTGGCTTTATAGACAAGAGGTGTCTGTCCATGATTGCTGTTTGTGTGCCAATGTACCATGGCTCAGAATAGCTCTTAGAATCGATCCATAAAGTCGCCATTTGTCTACACACGCCAAGCAACACACAGTGCATATAGTCAGGGACCATCCCATTGATTAGATCAAACTTTGCTAAATCTACAATGGCAGATGGGCCCTTTATGCCCAATATAGTCTTCCCTTCTTTTTCAGCAATTTGTCCTATTTCTACTGTGGTTTTGTGATTTCTGTCACTTGGTTTTTCATCTGAACATGTGTAAACCCTTGAGTTTCCTTGTCCTTTCCTCGTTTGCACCCCAGGGTGAAGGCAGACTCCACAGCCATATTCACCATTAAATTGCTTAAAATTCTGTAGTAAAGGCCTTGCTACTGCATCACACACACAGCACAATGGATGCACCTTCACGTGTCTCCATGACTGATCAATAGGATGATGCCACTTAAAACCAGTTTGTGAAAGATTGGCACATTCCTCCACAAATGGTTTGAAGAAACAGGTCATGTCTGGCTTTTTGGAACCGAACCACAAAGCACATAAAAGTACATGCTTATCTCTACTCTCAGGGGGTATCTCATTAACACAGCACAGTATTGGCCAAATACTAAATTTAGAGGACTGAAAGACTGGTACACCATCACAATTAAATGTAAGGGACAGGAAATCCTCTTCACTGTTTGACTGCAAGGCCTGATATAAGGTGCCATCACATATATCATTTACTACTTGTCTACTACTGTCATCAGCAGGAAAACAGAGATCATGCATACCCTGATTCTCAAGAATATCTTTCAGTTGGTCCTTTAATGGAATACTGATAAAGAAATGTCCTTCCTGTAAACTGGCTTTTACTGTTATGGATGAGGAACATGACACGCATGTAAGTGTTTCTTCTTGTGACTGTGAAGTGCCAAGGTACTTAGTACATATGCTGCAGTAATGATGTTGTTCAAATTGATCTACAATACCAGCTAATGGTTTCTCCAAAAAATACTTGCTTGCTGGAACTGCACTTGTCCCAGCAGAATGTAACTTTAAAAGTTTCAGCAGGTCTTCCATCAATACACCTGTAGTGTTGTGTCTCAATGCAAAGGAGAGAATCGAGATGCAACTTTGCTCTTCCGTTAGTCCATGGGTGTGGACATCATCTATTGCTTGGGGTACATTGTCCTAAAATTACAGAAAAAGAAGCGTTGTATTAAAACTTATCAGGTTCTGTGTTTTTATTTTTCCACTACATAACCTTGTTTTGGTGTACAGCACAGCACAATTAAATGGAATTCACAACACACAAAGAATCAAAACAGAGGAAGGACAGAAAGTGTCTGTACACTTACATGAACTGCGGAAATGAATGTGTGAATGTTGTCATTGCACTGGTTGTCTTGTGATAATTAAATGTCATACCAAATTATGTAATAAACTTTATAAATGTGTGCACCGTAGTTTTGTCTCACCTGTGGCAAGGTGAAAGGTTCTGCTCTCTGCTCTTCTCTTTGGCTGGCATCTTCATCACTTTCCTGAGAAGAACACAAGACCACTATTCACCAAAAACACAAGATAAAGAGGGAGAGAGATGGGGTGGGGGCAGAGACAGAGATAGTAGCTGTAGTTTAGGAGTGTGTGTGTGTGTATGTGTGTGAGAGAGAGAGAGAGAGAAGATTGTAAAATACTGTAGTTTTGTCTCACCTGTGTTAATGTGAACGGTTCTGCTCTATGCTCTTCTCTTTGGCTGGCATCATCATCAACTTCCTAAAAGGAACACAAGTTCATTATTCATAGAAAATATAAGATAAAGAGGGAGAGAGATGGGGTATGGGAGGAGACAGAGATAGTAGTTTAAGAGTAGTAGTTTAAGAGAGTGTGTGTGTGTGTATGAGAGAGAGAGAGGGACAGGAGAGAAGATTGTATAATACTGTAGTTTTGTCTCACCTGTGTTAATGTGAACGGTTCTGCTCTCTGCTCTTTGCTTTGGCTGGCATCTTCATCAATTTCCTAAAAGTAATACAAGTCCATTATTCATCAAAAATATAAGATAAAGAGGGAGAGAGATGGGGTATGGGAGGAGACAGAGATAGTAGTTTAAGAGTAGTAGTTTAAGAGAGTGTGTGTGTGCGAGAGAGGGACAGAGAGAGAAGATTGTATAATACTGTAGTTTTGTCTCACCTGTGTTAATGTGAACGGTTCTGCTCTCTGCTTTGGCTGGCATCTTCATCAATTTCCTAAAAGTAACACAAGTCCATTATTCATTGTTGTTGAAATGTTCATGCCAGTAAAGCCTTTTGAATTGAACTGAATTCACTTCACGAGGTGAATAGAGCTGACTAACAGGAGTTGCTGTAAATGCTGTAACGTTACCTATCGTTTCAACATGATGTTACATCAGCCTTAAGGTCTTTAAACACCAGGTACGTTATGAATAAACAACATGAAAAACACCTGTGCCAGCTGTGCACATTTTGGTGAAGCTAACGTTATCCTTTCAGATTCACAACTGTTGCAGTATGTCCACACATGTCAGGGCTTGAATGATATTGTGTATGGCAGGCTATAAGTAAAATAGTATCTTATAACGTTACATAACTATTGAAATGTATACCTTAAGCTCCTAAACAGAGAGGACAAGAACCGGGCTGCACTTACATGTCGTTGAGCAGTGTGTTTTTCAATGTCACTCAAAGTTTTGTTGATTTTCCTGAGGAAACAGTCGACAGTAACGTTAACTGTTACTATATTAATTACACCAGCATTAAGAAATAAACGTAGCACAAACCTTTTTTTCCATCTTGTCAAAGTACGTCTTGGAACATTTTCTCTCAACCAATCTGTTTCTTCAGTGTTGGGAGTAACGTTGTGTTTTCTTTTCGACATAGCTATTACCGTTACTGTCTTGTAACGCAGCTAACGTTAGTCAACTAGACTGGGGAAGCAACGCTATCTCACGTCAATGTCCTCGGCATCCACGCTGTAACTTAAACATGCTGTAACCAATTTTACCGCTAGCAAGCGACCGGTATCTTTACATTCAGTGGAGGGATTGTGCGATGCCCGGGAAGGGTCACTGTGCGAGATCTCGCGAGATCTCACAAAAGCAAGCAAACTATCGGTAATTTTACATTCAGTGGAGGGATTGTACGGTGCCCGGGAAGGGACACTGTGCGATATCTCGCGAGACCTCACAAACCAACGGTACTTCTTTGAATGAAGACGAACGGCGGTACTTGACGGTGTGGCCAGATTTTGCTTCTACACAACTGGGTGAATTTAGAGGTATGTGAATTAACGTATGTGTTTAAATGTTTTAGCTTAAATTTGACTTATTCATGTAACAGTTGATCTTCTGTCTGGCTAAAGTTAATTCATTTTCAGCGTTCATTTAGCTAGCTAACTTAACAGTCACTTAGCTAACGTTAACCTTAACCGTTAACATTACCCAAAGTGGCGCATTTTAGAAGGTAACATAATGTTAATATAAATTAGCTCTAATAGGATTTATGTTTGCAGGAATAGATAAAGTTACTTTAACTCATGTAGCCTAGTAATTAACGTTAGGCTAACATTACAGGGATTATTGGAGAGCGAAAATGATAATTTCTTAGATCAGTGCAGATCTAATGAGAAACAAATTAGAGCAACTGGTAGGGGGTCTCTCATCTAGATACAGGTGAGTCACATAGTCTGCATGCAAGTTACATTTTCTCACTAGAGCATCGTGAGATGTATATACAGCATAGCCGCCTGTGTTTGCTTATAAACAAGGGTAATGTTAAGGTGGCTGGTGATCCGGACTGAACAGCTGTTAACTAGATTGATTTTTCCAATGGAATTATCAGTTTACAAGACAGAATCATGGGGAATGAATAGATTACAAAGGGTAGGCTTATCGTTTTAAGCACAAAATATATAATATTCTATTTGCTGCAATATAACAGAATATTTGTTTTTGATCCTAAACTTAAAATGTAACTTATCCCTTTACATCAGTAAATAAAATAATTATTTATATTATATATGTGCTATATCTGTTTGCACAGCCTTTGGCCAAAGTAACCATAATCAAGAACATCTTGTAACCAGTGATGTGTTTCCTGCATCTCTCTATTGTCTGTTATAGCAAACACCAGACCCACTTGACCCTCTCTGGTTGGTTGTAGGCTGTAGAGGCTCCTTTCAGATAGGGCTAGGCTATATGAAAGAAGTAAAAATCACAATAATCATCAGGACTTTTCAATATCGATATACTGTACATCACAATATGTGCTCACCTATGTGGAATTAAGATTTATGTCATATTTAACTGCGTGGTAATGTAAAGTGTGGTTTAAAACCAAAAATGCAATTTTCAATTATATTCCTTCAAACATTTCAGATCAAATTAAGGAAGAAATTATGGTTAATATGTGCTTGGTGTTATCAATTTAGATAACAGAATTGTATATAACAATATATATGACATTTGTCTTAAATTTAATTCTGAGTGGCATCAAAAAAACGTAAATCTAACTAGCCTAACCCTGCAGATACCTGAAGTGTTTTTTGTCCAAAAAAGGATGTTTAGGTTATTCATATTTTCTGTCTAAGGACACATGGAGAGGAAGTTTGCCGTGGTGCAGTGGAGTGAAGGGGAGGATTTTGGGAAGCTCAGCGAGATAAAAACTGATGCCATAAGGGGGTATGATGATTCCAAGATGGACCACGATGGAAATCCCATTTCCAACTATTCAGCTGTCATTGAATGGCGCCATGGGAAGAAACAACGAGGAGGGTGGCCTCACTACAGAGGCACCATCATCTTTGTTAGTGGTAAGATAGAGTTACTATGGCTTTAATTGCAGATTGTCCTCTTGAATTTACAGCATTTCAAAAGAATTTGTTAGTTGTTCAAACATGAATAGGGCGAGATTCAGCCTGTTTTAGCTCATGTGTTACCTTTCATTGCCAGTTGACAGAAGACATTCTCGCATTTGTTGTGTTGTATAAATGATAAAATAATTGGGAATGTTATTGGTGGAATGTGTCCACAGCAATAAAACTGTTAAAGTACAAACTTCAAACATTCATAGAAGTCAACCCATGTTTTAAAATGTAATTTGGTTAAACAGAGCTCATACTTTTGTTGTAACAGTTTTGTCACCATTTCATCGTGTATACTGAACTACAAATGCAAGAAAGTTGTTAGTTGGCAGTGAAACCTTGTTTCTGAAACATGCAATCATCTACAAGTTAACTTGACTAAAAGTTAATGCATAAGCACAACTAATACATGCTTGATTCCTTAGTTATACCCATTGTACTCTAGACAAACACAAGTACTGTGTTGTGTTTGCTGAAAGTGTCCTAACATATAAGTATGTCAACTGACAACCATGTCACTTGACTTAGCCTCTGTCAATTTGACATTGAAGGTGACATAATAATACTTTGACAGTTGACACCAGATGGAGCAAACCTTTTTGAATGGTTACGTATGTTTATGTCAGATGTCATGTTTGCCTAATGCATAACCCCTTCAAATGAAATGCACATAGGAGCACACATCACCAGCTTGAAGTATATTTTCAGTCTTAGTGTTACGAAAAAGTGATCTGCCATTTGAGTATAACTCTGGTGTATGTCTTTTTCTTTCGTTCTTTAGCTACTCGTTTTGAGACAACTTGTAAACTTAACTCACTGCTGAAGGAAGACGAACCTGCAGAGCTGACAAAGAGGGTGTCAGTGGCCTCCCAAAAATATGGGGATGATTCAGATGGCTCAACCGATACTGAGACTCAGTCATTGCAAGTTAAGGTGATGTGAATTTACTTTTAGCTCCTGTGTATTGACCATATTTCCCAGTAGTAATGTAAAAAGAATGTGTAAGGGGTTGGCACTACCTTGTAATAGGCATTACATCTAGCTAGAAAAGAAAATCTGTAAAGATTACTGATTCTTGATGTTGATTCTGTTGTACAGTATGGCTGCTCAACTCCAGCAACAACCAGGTTTTGTCTTTTGGTTTTCTATCTGATGATTCTTTTTTTTTTCTCTTGACACCCAGAGGTCAAAGGTTCCCACAAGGACAGACCCCGCAGACGAGTTTCTTAAGCAATACGGTCAATCACAGCCTTCTCCAGATAATCATAACAATCCGAGGAAGACTGGAGTTGAATTAAAGCAGGAGATCAAGGACCTAAAAGCAGAGAATGCTAAATTGAAGGAGATGGTTCTTCTAGCTATCATTATATCAATAATTGACCCATTAGACAACTACTACACTTAACTAATTTTTTGTTTTTGATATACTATGTCTAGATGTGCCAGGACTCCTACAGAGCATGAGGAATATAATTGATTCGGTTGCATCTCCTGAGAGATCCAGGTTGGAGCTTAACACAACACCGCTGGCCCTCCCAGGTTCTCCGCAGTCCGGGTCCAGTTCTCCATCTGCCACTTCACTGCTGTCCATGCCCAGATCTACGCTGTCCAGTTCCAAGTCTGCATCTGTCACTCCATCACTGACTGTCTCCCAGTCTTCTAAGGTAATTGTTTTATAAAGTATAAATAAATATAGCACATAAAATAGACCTTTTAATGATTATGGCAGATCTAATGTGCTTTTATGTCTAAAATCTGTTGGGCTGAACAAATCATACATTTTCTAACTTTAAATGCTTACGTTGTGTCCTTGTCTAAACAGGTTGAGATCCATCCTGGGACCGGAGTCATGGTTGAGAGACTGGCATGGGCCTATGCCCTCAATGCAAATTCGGCCTCAGTATTTGTAAGACATCTGCTCACCGCAGTCTTCCCGGTAGAAGTACTGCTGGTGAGCAATCTTCGGGGGAACAAACGAGGCAGAGGAGATGCTCGTCTACCACTGGACAAAAATAAATTGGATGCCATTTACAGTACGTTTTCAGCTTTTAATGGTCATTTATTTGTCATTTTGTCACACCTCAGATTCAATAGGTGTTTCCCCAATAGTCTGCTTTTGTGTGTTTCCTGATTTTAGCCCACTGTACTAAGGTTTTACATTCTTGTTTTTTGTTTGTTTGTTTTTGTTGATATGTAGGTGCAACTCTTGAGAGGTGGCCAGGGACCCAGCTCTCCAGCATTGGAAGCACGATCAACGCCAAGATTACCGAGCTCCGGTCAAAAAGTAAAAATGTTGCTGTGTCCACAGCTCTCCATTAAACTGTTTTGTTTGCTGTAAGAGTTACACAAGTGTATCACATAGGCCTTGGCCTAGCAAATACTGGTAATGACTACTGTCTGCTGGAAGCATGTATGGCACCATACTACGCACTACTTAGTGCTTGTTTATTGTGAGATATGCAGTGTGCAGGAAAAAAAATCGCCGTACTTGTAATCCATACTGTAGATGTGCTGGTACATTACATGAATGAAGCATGAAGCAAACAGTAGGCAGTACTAGCATTTGCTCAGAGATTTTTGCCAATGTTCAAACTTACCTCTATTCAAGTTAGGGTTGAGTGTGAAAAACGCCCGTGGTTGTTGCAGATGTTCTCTGTCTCTGGGGCGCAGCTCTGAATGACAGCCAGCACCGTCATTTGACGTCACTGGCGGCGGAACAACAGATTTTGCAGCTGCGCACCAGAGACACAGAGAACATCCTCAACAATTACAGATGTTTTTCACATTATATTGCTAACTCGGATAGATAGAAGTAAAATTGAAAATCTGCAAAATTTCCCTTTAAGCCCTGTTTCTCCTTTCTTTGAATGTGAAGAGGCAAATCAGTTAGATGTGTACACGTGTTTGTAATAACAACAATTAGTTAATGGTGACACTGTTCCCATATTAGAGAGGGAGTAGAATAAGCATGTGCTCTTCATGTCTTTATGCAGGCATGACACGTGTTTGAAAATATCTAAACAAATTGTGATTCATATTCCCATCTTGCTACTAGTTCATTCAAAGGATATCTTTGAAAACACGATCTTTTCTAAGATTAGAGTTTACTGCTGTCGGCACTGTAATCCCAGCAATGTTCCACTGTTAATAAAGACCACTGACTTGAAAGTTTGCAGCCATGTTTTCAATGTAACATATCTATACAGACTGCATTTATATCGCTATATGGTGAAATTAGTTGATCTGTGTGATGACCAGGCAAACCATGTCTTGCCACTTTTAAACTTGTTTGATCTAAGACAGTATCAGTATGGGAACAAATGACATTATGTCATTTTAATATGTGATTCATATGTTTTTGATTATATAAACTTGTATGAAATGTCATAAATTAATACATAAAAAGCATATATTTGTTATACTGTAATGGTAATTTGCATTGCCAGACATATAAGAATCTTGTAAAAAAAAACATAAACAAGCATAGTTTACACAACATTAACATACAAAAAACCTATATATGACTGTATATATTCATATATAAAAAGTATATGTTTTTATACTGATACGGTAATTTTAATGGACTGACATACAACAGTCTTATGAAAAACATATAAAGAAAGCATAGTTTACCTTTAAATTAAATGCACTTTACACACAAAAATCATATATATAATATAATAGTTTTATATAAAAAAGCACATGTCTTTATAACTGAGACATGTAATTAAAAAGTACAAACATTATATTGCACATATATGGAAAGCATAATTTGCCATGCGCATTCCTTATAAACAATATATGTAATGTTTACTTGATTCATATATAATTCTTATAATTATGTTGTATGAGAAAAATGCAAAAGTGGCCACTTTCATGAGTAAATCATAGTATGAGACATATAAGTCTTATAAGACATACAATACATATAAAACATAAACATTTACTATTAGAGGCTATGGGAATTCTCATAAGTTTTTACTATTTCTTTTCCATATGGGAACTTAAACGCATTTTTCGGTTGCTGTCATCTATGAGTGATGCTGATCCGGTGATCTTGAATTACGGTTAATCGGTTATGGGTGGTTTTAAAATGTAGTTATACGGGGCTGTTGGGTTTGGTATTGGATTAGGCTTCAGGTGCCTTGGCGGAGGTATGCGCTCTACTAAAAGCCATTCTAGTTTCAAATTTATATGGATTTTAAAAGTTGCTGATCTCACGTGTCGGACTTTTGAGAGAAAGGTTGTAAAAAAGAAGAAAAAAAGAACAACTGGTATACCAACATTTTTTGTGTTTGTTTCAAGCATGAGAACATGCTTGAAAGTGTGATGATGGTGCTTTAGTAAAGAACAAAGGTGGATGAAGTTACACGTTCTTACTTCAAGTAGAAGTACAGATACTTGTGTTTAAAAAGCCTAAAAGTAGAAGTACTGATCAAACTGTTTTACTCAAGTAAAAGTAATAAAGTAGGGGCTCTGAAATGTGCTCAAGTATAAAAGTAAAAGGTATCCTTCTGAAGGACACTTCTGTGCAACTGAACCTCACATCACACTGATGTAATCCAAAGGCTATTAAACTTAAAGGTAGAATCTGTAGGATTTGTCTGAGCTGTTCGTTAACACACCTGAAAGATAGTTGATTGTTGAGTGTCATTCCCAGCACGTCAGATACTGACATTTTGGGTTGGTAAAGTGTCCCGAGCACAGCCACAAGCTGAGAAACTAAGAAAAGAGGTGCGAGACACTAAAACACCTTTTCTCCCCATACCAGTCTTCCGTTTCCTGTCTTGTTACATCTTTTTATGGTTTTTTTTTACATCGGCTCGCTAGGTGTGCCGTGCCCGATATGCACTGATTGGTCGAAATCAGTCTTGTGATGTTGGGAAGGAGGTGTGCACTGATGCAAAAAAAAAAAAAGATAATTACTTACTTACTGAAGTAACGAGCCTTTTTAGAGGAGTAGAAAGTACAGATATCTATGTTGAAATGTAGGCCAGAGTCAAAGTAAAAAGATGTCAGCAAAATAAATACTCAAGTAAAGTGCAGATCCCTCTTGTTTCCGTTGATTAGCATTCAGAAGAAGGGCCAAACCTAACTATATTTACAGCTGATATCATTAATTACAATGATCCCTCTGTTTAATGAGTGAGACAGGTGCTCACCTCAGGCAAACTTTGTAAATGGGTTACAAAAGCAAAAGCAAATGTAATGCTGTTGTATTACAGCTATTATCATACTGTACAGCAGGTTTGTTACATATTAACATCCAGATTGATTCTCTGTTTTTGACTCCAAATCACACAAGACACACACAGGTTAGGACTGGTCAGAAGGCCCCGCTGTTCAGAGCTGTCTCCGCTGATGAAGAGCCATGATGCAGGAATAATCTGTGCTATTGAGCAGCCCGGCTAGCTACTAATACATCACAGGCCCTGACATGTCCTACAGTACCCAGAGAGTTTCCACCAGTGGAGTGCAGTGCCCTCACATTTATAGCGTTCATTAGTCTGATTATCAGGATTTCAACAAGAGTGGGACGGTGTTTTGATTTCACAGTCGGCTTGATTTTCAAAAAACTATTTAAAAATAAAAACGCCGCTAAAAACGAAACAAAACAAAAAAGGCCGCCAATTAGCAACAAGCCATCAACGACGCAACATGTCATTTTGGGGCACGCGGCAGCGCCACGTTGCTGTTTAAAACGCAGCCTTACAGAAGGAGACGGCAAACAAAGAACACAAACTGAGCTGCCTCTGAAAAGCACGAAATGTTCATCCACCCAACTGTCCATCACATGTGTCCCTGTCGCTCTTGTGCGGATGTGAGAATCAACTGTGCTCTCTTGTCTTCTGAAACACTGTTATGTAAACCTGTCAGTCGTCTATTTTCAGTGGGGGGGAAACATGTTTCACAACACAGCCAATGCAAAAAAAAAAGAGAAAAACATGAAAAATTGTTTTATTTTATTCTATCTGTGGACTGAGCTGTTGGTAACTTTCTGAAATGTCTTGTGATTTGTGAGTTTGTCTGACTGACTTTCTTTCATCAGCGGTATCCTGCCATGTTGTGCAAAAGCAAGAGGATCATACATTCGATTATATGTCTGTATATTGGGTGATGGCTTTTCCTTGTCTGTTGTCTGTAAACGACAAACCAACACTGAGTTTTGAAAAAGAAAAATTTGTGAATAGTCAGTATTTTGTCAAACAAAACACTTTATCTAGTGAAATATGCTAACAGTAGTGCTAAATGGTGAATATGGGCTTGCTGACATGCTAAACCAGTAGTTTTGTGACCTCACAAACCTGATTAGTCCTTCACAATGATCGAGGAAACAACGAGTAAAAAAGAATCGGACTGACTTTTAGTGAAATGCTGTTGTTTATTTTTCCTACGTAATATTCGTTTAAATTCACAAGTGCAGGTACTTACATCATGGGCTTCGTCTATTTACATAAAACTCACCAGTGTTTCCTTCTGAAGTTAATGTGTAGTTGTCATATCTCCTCTCTGTCCTGTTTTGCTTTTACAAACACAAACTAGCTGCAGCCTTCGACTCACCCATGGACTAGATAGTTAGATGATTGATGAGAAGTCTGCTCCTTATTGATGTAATTACAGTTGTTAAGTTTTCATTTTTTCACACAACTTATCATCGTTCAGTCCAATCCATCACAGTTCATGGGAGCCCAAAATGATACCTCCATGCTCCGTATTCTGTGTGATGATCAGTTTGCAAGGCCAGAAATTTAACCATCAAATGAAACGGAAGTCGAGCAAATTCTGGGAAGCTGTAACAACATGACCCCACAGCCCAAAGGCCTGAAAACCTCCATCTCCTCCAGTCCAAAGCTCCCGTGCTAGCGGCGCGAACACCAACGCCAACCTAAGGCCTGCCGGCTGGATAGCTAACTGAGCTAATTAGCTAATGGCAGCTACAGTTAGCAGCTGTTGAAGTCACAAGTCAATCTGTTGACATGCTGCCCCCTCTAACCCCAGATCTTGCATTTTGTCCCTTTTAAAATGACTAAAACAATGACCAACATTTTCTGAAGGTTTAATGTTCGAGATTTTGAGCTTTGCTTTTATTCACTGTACCTGGTGTATTCATCGTAAAGGATGTTGTAGATCCGTCTTACGTGCTGCCAGTCAGTGACACCACAATCAATAAAAATGAAAACACAGTTAAACTCATCACATCATTAGACTCACTTATTCAGAAACCTTTAGGCGTCACACACATTGAAGTGTTCGGGGGGGTTTTTTGTTGTTGTTGTTGTTGTTGATTTTCCTAGTCGTCCTGATTCGAGCGCTGCCAGTCGACAGCGCCGCAGGGGGTCTTTGCATCCCGTTTGGCTGGCGGGCTGCTGTAGTAGATCGCTCCCTCGAATCTCGCTAATGAAGTGGCCGCATTGATCAACCTTTGCTCGTGTTTTCTCTCTGTTTCATATAGTCAGGGAGAGGACACTTGGGGGGGATTGCGCTGATTCATTTTAAGCGGAGGCTCTCTCCAGATGGCAGGATGTTTTTGCCCTGAATCAATACATTCATTTATATTTACCTGTTGGTGTGACTGTATTTCCTGTGTATCCACAAGCACAGGTGCATCCTCGTCAGCCTGCTACTACTCTGTCTTATTTGCCTTTAAGTGCATTTTTAATGACAAGACAGTTAACGTTATATTAGGCTCTAAAACGTGAAATTAATTCTTCATGATGTTGTTCTCCCTCCCTCATCTCTCTCTCTGGACCAGGACTGAAAAATCGAACAAGGAAAGCCCTGGGCTTACGAAAGAAAGACAAGGATACAGAAACGTGAGTATGCTCAGGTGTACAGTCGTTACACAGTTAACGGGCAACAACCATCCACCTCTGAATATAGCCTCACAATTCTTCACAGGGCTGCGTATTAATCCTCATTACTGTTATGGCGCTGACCAAATTGTGTTCGAGAAACTGTGAAGTTCTAAAAGTTAACATTGAATGTTTGGTCAGACATATTATCTTTTTTCTCATTCATTCTCTGACGAGATCTTTCCTGATTTCAATCATAATTGGTAGCACTTCATATTATCTTGCCAGTTTAAGACTATTTCCCAAAATTTGACCTATTTTGTTAAATGAAAAATGTTTTGTAGGCATTTAATCTGACAAAGCAAGATTGGAAAAAAACCAAAACTCGGATCTTGAACGTCACGAGTGGTTAATAATTTTGAGCAATAATTAGCCCTGCTTTTTATTTTGTCGTGTAATGTGATTTTTTCCTCTTCCTTGTTATTTCAAACAGGAGCTCACCTGACAAAGAAGGAAGTGGAAGCGGAAAGAAAGGAAGTGTATGTACATATTACATCTCTCAAAAAAACGCGTTACCCCCTTTGTTCTTTACAACTTGGATCCTATTCTTTGTAGTTTTCGCCATCATTTCCAGCTCATTATAATAACAAGCCAACAGTTCATCTAAACCAGGATGTCAGGAGGTTAAAACAAAACTGAATGCCACTGTAATGTCGACTATAATCCCTAATTGCGCAAGACCATGTAACAAATGAAGGTCAGAGTGTAAATTGTAATTTTACAAATGACAGGTTGCCTGCTAATTTTACTGTTTGCCTTTGGTTCTTCTTTCAAGTTAGGGTAACATGGGTTTTTAAAAAAAAAAAAACTGTTGGGTCCTCTGATCACTTTTTTTTTTTTTCCTTTTTCAATTTCGGTGTGTGCAACATTACGTAAAAGAATAACGACCAAGACTACGAAATTAAAACCCAAACTGTAAATTACTGGACTGTCATTTAGAATATATGTTTTTTCAATTCATCATTTATTTATGCAAATTGATCATTTTAGCTGACAATTTGAAATCACCTACACTTGCAATCTGCTGTAAGAAGTCATACTTTAATTATTCTGTCCTTCTCCATTTTCCTGCCAGAAAAAGTCCAATGGAGCGCCGAATGGTTTCTACGGGGAGATTGACTGGGACAGATATGTAAATATGCCTTTTTTTTTTCTTTTTTTTTTAACTTCACTCTACTCCTCCCATGATGATTCTGACCAAACAGCAACCTTTCCACTTTGGTGTGAAATACTTTGCTGTGGCAATCAGTGTCATGTAAATGCTAGGTTTAAAATTACACAGTGAATGCTCTGAAATCGGGCTGCATATTCTATGAGTCAGCAGCAGCTTCAGCCAGGAAGCTGACCGTCTCGGGCAAGCCATCTGTGAAATCTGATCCACATTTATATGCAGAGCTGCTTACGGGGAAGATGAAGTTTAGCGATGCCTCTGTTACAGCGTGTGATGGGCTGGAAAATGACTGTCGCCTTTCTCTTCTCTCTTTTCACAGGCGTCTCCCGACGTGGATGAGGAGGGCTTTAGTCTCCGGCCCGGGGACGAGGGCGATGATATCCTTTCGCCGAAGAGCGGAGGTTGTAGCAGCGGCAGCAGTATTGGGACTCTTCTCCTGTAAAACTATTGACCTGTTTGGCTGAGTGACTCATTGGATGAGTGCTCTTCAGCATTAACTAGGCCAGATCGATAGTCCCTCCCTCTCTTGCCACATCACATGTGTACGTCCCTGCAGCGGGAAAAAATAAATAAATGAAATAACAGAAAATAGCAGCGAGGGGCAGCAAGACAGAGCTACATTACACCCAGACTGGATTTACAGTTGACATTGAGCCACAGTGCTCATTAGCAACTGACCCCTAGTTCACTGGCATTTTAAGTTTTTCCCTCTCGCTGGTGTCAGCAGCTGTATGTGCGGGATGGATTTATAGAGAGCTGGTACGATGGAGACTTCCCTCGAGCGGGATGATTTAGCTGACACAGAGCAGGAGTGTCAGTTACAGCAGGTGTAATATTTTTTAACTGGGACACAGAGCAGACAGCTCACTCCTCTGCTGCAGTCAAGGGCGGAAGACGTACACAGATGTTAAAGACCTACAAAGACTCGTCATTGAAATGTCTGAAAACCGCTACAACTTTTTGATGGATTTTAGTTTGCTTCAGAACGTGTTTCGTTTGGTTGCCCGTTGCTGCTTCTGGTGAAGGATGGAGACTAAACTTTACATGAGTAAAACTAATGACCTCTTCTGTCATTGTGTTGTCAACCATCAGAAAGATTACCAGCAGTGGTCGTTGTTCAGTGGCTTGTTTACCACCAGTGAATTTACGTGATCATATTTGTTTAATTGTGTCACTTGGAGAAGTGTATTTTCGCCCCAGACAGTCAGATTACTTTACTGCCCGTTAGCAGTAAACTACCGAGTGTGTCCGCCTGTTTAAATTCAGTCAGCTCTCAGTGAACTCAGCACTCACCAGAAACTCTGGTTCTCTCTCTTAATCACGATCAAAACGTTCGATCAGAGCGAGTATGAACAGCTGGCAAACAACTAAACAAAGTGGTATTAAGTCATTTTATAATGTTTATTTTTCGCTGTTGTGCTTGTAACAATTTAGACGTGATGATAAAGGCTTCAGGAGTCAGGTCAGTTTTGAGTTTAACTAAATCTAAATAAATACTCGGACTGATTAAGCCTCAACTTTTCGCATCATCTGCTGTACTTTGTCCTTGACGCGTGTCCACCAGCTTCCAAGGGAAAGCAGTTTTTCTCCTCCAGCGACTCCGAGGACGACGAGGACAACAAGAAGAAGTTCAAAATTAAGATCAAGCCGCTGGTGTCGGACAGCGCCAAGTGTGTCCCCCCATCTATGGACGAGCTGAAGGCCTCGGTGGGAGGCTTGGCACTCTCACCGTCTCTGGTGAGTGCTGCTGATCAGCAGTCTTGTTCTCCTTCGCTGTACTGGAGGGCACAAATCACACGTACGCTATACTGCTGAACTCGCTCTGTCTCTGTCTCACACCCTGTCTGTGTTCGTCTTTCCTTCTCAATTATGTGCCGTCATCCCGCAGAAGAGAAGTCCGGTAAGCCTGGAGTTCATTCTTCACATCTGCCTCATCGCAGTTGCATGGCATGAAACCACTTGGAATTCACTTCCTGTGCTAGTCCACTTAATAAATGGCCTTTAGGGCTTCACCTTCTTTTCTTTCTCCATGAGTTTCTGTCTCACCCTCAGTGTCAGTGTCCCTTCTAGACCTTAAAAGACCTCACTTCTTTGTGTTGACTTTTTTTTTTCCTTCTGTTAAGCTTACAGCTTTACTTGAACCTGTCTGGCAAAGCGCCTGTGTTACATAATGCGCGGTGAACATAGCACACACACAGAGCTGCACACCTATTGGTTCGGCCTCAGTGGAGTTTACACACTGACCTGCCACATCCGGTGTGCCGCTCTGTGCGTGGTGGTGGGAGGTGATGCTGCCATTGTTGTCCTCATAAGCTCAAGGGTGTTGTGGCTCATGGTGCGTTATTATGGCTTTGCGGTGCAAGTAAAGAGGGTGCGGTGTGTGCAGTTTTTAGTTGGTGTCCATTTGACTGATTTGTCACTCACTCTCTGACCCAGGTCTGTTCTCTCTTCCTTTTTGCTGGTCTCAGAGACGCAGCCCGGTGAGTTTCTTACACCATCTGCTGGCTGTTTTCAAAGCCGGCAGCCCGAAACACAGCTTTCTAATCTCTGCTGCCTGACACATTGTTTCATACGGCAGTGCACAAAAGTTAAAGGGATGCACAGCAAATGAAAACAATTGTTCTGCGTCGATTGTGATTAATGATTATGCCTCAAAATATTGATTTTCTAAAAACAGGTAAATCCTTTCTCAGAAATAATATGACTCAGGAAATCATGCAAGGGGGCTCTGTGTAACGTGGAACGCTCTGTGGAAGTCGTTGGCGAACGTTGCTCTCTGTTCGCGGGGCAGAAAGAGGCGCTGAGACGAGGCGCTTGAGAACGTGCGCAAAGTCACATTCTTTGAGCAGAAAATCCGATCTGAGCCCTTCACAAAGAAATCCACAATCCAGCAGCTACTTAAACAAATCGTCCGCAGGCTCAGAACGGCAACAGAGATAGACGGGGGAAGCCTCATTTTTTCGTGACACGTTACAGTCCACTCACACTGATACATGTCAACTGCTAAAACCTTGTTACATAGAGCCCCTTTTGAAGAAGTTAAAACATCTGAGATTTTCGTGAGTTTCCACTTCATCTGACTGCTTTGTAACTTTCCCAAAACATTGTCTGTATCCTCATTTTGTTTTTGTTTTGTTTGGGTTCTGTCTTTTACAGGGGCAGATAAAAAGGAATTTGTCCTGTAAGTACATGTGTTTTTGAAACAGATGTTTTAAGCGCAGCCTCTATTCTGCTACACAGTGGTGCTTTGACCGAACATGCTCACAGTGACGATGCTGCCATGCTGATGGTTAGCGAGTGAAACGTTTACCACGCTCACCATCTTAGTTCAGTGCATTATTTCATTAGCGCTAAAGCACATTTGAGGCTGTTGGGAATGTTGTAAGTTCTGCAGATATTTCATAAAACAAAGCTTTGGATAAACTAAAATTTGGACTTGATGTGTTAGCTCTTGATGAAAAACAAAGGGATCACCAAAGTGACAGTAATTCATCCTGAGGGGTGCATGAATGTCTGAAAGACACGTTGTTGCTATTAATCCAGTAGTTTGTTATATACTTTAGGTTTCGAAACCAAATGTTGAGTTTTTCTTTCTTTCTTTGTTTCTCACAGGTGAAGAAATTGCTAGACCCAGACGCTCCACCCCTACGCCGACCCCCGCCCCTGACACGCCAAGGTCTGTCATTCCTACAGCAATAATACCTTCCAGCTTGCCTTCCAGCTTGCATCTTTTTGGTTGCTTCTAGATGAAAAGTGTTGCAGCGGGGATTAAGAAGATTTGATTGTAGTGTTTCTCCTCTTGCAGTGACAGGCTCATGCAGAACGTTCCTGCCTTTTTTGGGCCGCCTTCAGAGACCAAATATGCCAGATACGACGGTCTGTCCCCTCTTGATAGGGCATCCCATTAATTGTTGCAAAGTGTCCCGTGCAGCAGGTGCAGGAGACTGTGGTGACATTTATTGTTTCTTTGTCAATACACAGTTGTCCCAACAGAAGTGTGGGACTCGAGACCACGGTCAGATTCACCACTGAGCAGAAGTTTCCCAACAGGAGGTGCGTTCTCCTCTCTTTATCTTTGTTTCATGTCACGTCTTTATCGTTTTATCGTCAGAATCGTTGTTCTTGTCTTCATTGTTGCATTGTGACTTAATTTGCCTCAGTCCTGAATCCTCGCACAGTCACATAAAGCTCTTTGTAATTTTATTTTGAAAAAGTGCTGTAGAAACTATTATCAGTATATATTTGAAATATTGCAATCTGTAATGGATAACTGGCTTGAACTCTCTTCCTTGTTTTACAGCTCCTCCTCCGCTTCCTCCAAAAAACATTCCATCGAGAAGTCATTACGGCTATCCTTCGGACTTTGCTGGTAAATTTAGCTTAAAAACAGCAAATTTATATCCCACATTCAGTCAAATCAAATCAGAGTTTTGATCCAAATGTATCTTCAAATTCTCTTACAGCCGATCTACCCAATGGAAGGGCAGCTCGCAGCTCGGCCCCCATCTACCTGAACGTCCTGTCCCCCGCGTCGTACCGGGGCTCCCCCGGCCCTGACCTGGACGACGTGTTCGGCCCCATGGACAGCCCTCGCACCAGTGACGAGACGGTGTCTCCCAGATGGGTTACTTTCATTGAGGACAGACCCCCACCGCCTGATGAACCCGCTCCCCCTCCTCCGCCAGACTCTCCTGCCCCGGACACGCCCTCTTCCACCCCCTCCACCCCCTGCCCGTCTCCAGGACCGCCGCCGGACGAGCCCCCGCCTTCGCCACCCCCGTTTTCTCCCGGCTCCCCTCCTCCTTTCACGCCACCAGACTCGCCCCCTTCTATCTTGCTCGGACCCCCTCCTCCGGACGAACCAGCCCCTCCCCTGCCTCCCAACTTCTCCCCCTCTAACTCGCCTCCTCTGTGCCTCGACGACGATGCAATCGATGAGGAGGTGCTGCAGTTTGCAGAGTACTCTTCGTCCCCGGCCCCCATCAGCCCCGTGCCTCCTCTGCCAGCAGAGCGGAGGTCACCCCGGGTAGGGGTCACATCGCCGCTGGTCCTGGGGGGCGCGGGCGGAAAGAGGACTCCAGAGGGAGCATACCTGAGAGATGATATCCAGGACATTGTGGGTTCACCCCGAGAGCTGATGCCGAGCTTCAGGGGCACGCCGCCCCCTCTCCCTCCAACCACCTACAGGTCTATCATGTCTTCCCCAGGACCCTACTCAGGCAGCAGTGAGTACTCAGTTTCTTCATTAATGGTCACAACGGTCCATAATACTGCCTTCACTTAAAGTGTGATCGGAGCAGTGTACCTAAACTAGAGCTTGGTTTGTTTGAATGGCGATGCTTGAAATCAAGTCCTCTCGTCTCTGCAGCTGATACAATGGCAGAATAGATTATGTGGCCAACAACATTATATTTATACAGCTACCACAAATACTGATTCCATTAGTGATGTAACACTTAAGTGATACTGTTATAAAAATGCTAAGCACTATTATTAGAACCTGTAAGAATGGGAAATGGTATAAATTGAATTCCATCATCCATCATCAGAGAGAGAGAGAGAGAGAGAGATGTCTGACGTTCAGCATGATTTTGCACAGCAGCAGTAAATCGATGAGCAGCAGCTACACACTTGTTAGCTATCAGTGAACTGTTTAGCTTTGTCGTCTTCTTTTTTTTTTTTGCGTTTGAAGGTGGGCGGCAACCAGTGCTGAGGTGCATTACGGCCACCTACTATGACGCAGTGAGCGCAGAAAGAAGCGATTTAAGATGCGCAGGATTATTTACGTGACACAATCCTATGTATATTACTAACACGATATCATTATTTCCTATTTTTATTATCAGTTGTTCATAGTGATTATCGTGACCCCGCTGATGTCGGTAGACATTTTAACACGTCATTTTGAAGTAAGGTTACATGACGTGATCTAAAAATCAAATTGAAATTATTTTGACAGATTTAATTTACAGTTAGTGCAGCTTCTTGCAGTTTTACTTTCCCAGTGCCAACAATAAAGGAACGTTGTCTTGTTCACTTCTTCAAGGAGTTGAGCTACAGTGACACTGCCCTAAAAGACATACAGAGAAACCTAGAATCAACCTATTTCTTTAATTTTCAATTACATATAAGAATCGCACAACTGCCAAAACGCCAACACCAATGCTAGCAAAATGTGTACATTTAGTTCAAATACATTTTATCAATAAAAGTAACTGATTAACTGATGTGCTGCACAGAGTTTATAGCTAATGCTGATTTGCAACTCCTGCTCTCGTTGGGCTTTTATCTGTGGAGCATAATACACTATACTCCATACTCTATGGAAATGCAACAGAATAAACATGAAATAATACATCAGTGCACATACACCCAAAATAAGCTGCTTGATTATAAGTAGCTAATAATGAGTACAGATGTGTTTGCTTTTAGCCGGCCCTTGTCATAAAAAGGTTTAGATGGAATAGAGTTTGGATCTGCAGTTGCCGTTCTTTCTGCTCCTCTTTACTCTGTTTCTGTCTAATCTCTAATCTGGATGTATCCAGAAAGATGCTCAGGGGCTGTGTGCTAATTTTAGCTACCTGGCTGTGGCCTTGTGCGTCCCAAAAGTATGGACACGAGTGCAAACTATATAAAACAACTGCGTTCCTCATAGAACGGGCTGCGATACGTGCCACCATGTAAAGCCACCATGTCGGACCCGCTAAGACACTAAAATCTGAATTAAAGTTATCCAACCAAATTTGTCTCTTTATAGAAAAAGCTGGAAAGATGCCAGATTTAAAAAGTAAGCAAACATTTCACTATATATCATGCTGTCATTTGCTTATTTCGCATTAAATGGGTTTCTTGCTGACATCTAGTGGTATCACACACACACTGCAGGTCTCAAATTTTTTTTTGCGTTAAAGTTAGAAAATAGAGGTCACCTACCATATTTACTTGTACAAGCACTGATAGACTTGTAGAAGTGTAATATGGTAAAATATCACACAAATACCCCAGCTCTGCAGACTGACACTCAGAGTTCTGCCGAGCTTATAGAAGCGAAAACAAACGGAACATTTGGTCACAAGATTCAGTCTAATGCCTGTCGGCACACGGCCTCCCGCTCTGTGAAAGTGGAAATGTTGGAGCTGGATGTTGAATGAAGATCTCTGTCGCTGTGAGCTGAAGGCAGTGCTAACCACAGACGCTGGTTTGTGCCGCAGGCCCCTCGTCTCCAGCTCGTCCTGCCACGCCTCAGTCTCGAGGCAGCCCGGTCCCCCCACCTCCTCCTCCTCGGCCGTCCTCGAGACCCAAGCTGCCCCCAGGGAAGCCCGTCACAGACCTGGTACATGTGAAGTCCTCTAAGTTTTCTCTTTGACCCTTTATTCAGATGTCAATATAAAACTGATAGCTAAGTTTGTGCGTTCCTAGATAACAGAAAGCATTTTTCTGTAATCAGAGCGTGTGCTGTTGTGTACTCTCTCCAGTCTCGGCCCTTCAGCCCCCCAGTTTCAGGCAGCCCCCCGCCTCTCGCCCCCCTGGCCCGGGCCGAGAGCTCTTCCTCCATCTCCTCCATCACCCTGCAGAGTGCAGCTTCCACCCCAACTTTAGGAAGGGACCTTAACATGTCCACCACAGGTACGCTGCCACCCTCCGCTTCTTACTCGTCCTCAGCGTCACATCTCAGTCTGTGTCCGTGTTGTCTGTCCCTCATCGTCGTGTCCTTGCCTCACAGTCTTGTCCCTGTCCATGATTCTCTCCTCCTCACGCCTCTGCTCACTCAGAGGCCTCACAGCCTCTGGTATGGTTTGACCACGGCAGGTTTTATTTAGCTTTTGAAGGTGAGTTGAGCCAGAATAATGCTGTCATCCCACTAGTGCATGGACTGAAAACAGCCGCCCCTCTCTCACCTGCAGTCCTGTCCCGCGCTCATCCCACGTCCCGCTAACTCACCTAGAATTTCAAGATGCATCGTTGGGTTTTGATTTTGTCCGTTTGCTTTCGTTTGTTTACACCCTGCTGTCGTCTTCATATTTGAGCATATAGAGCACAAACCTAAGACAAAAGATTTAGTCTATGTCTGGATTATAAAGATTTTTCTATGTGTGTGTTTTCAACAGGATGCTCCAGAGGACCCAGTCCGCTCACCATGGGACCCCAGGACACTTTGCCGGTTGCAGCTGCCTTCACAGAAACCATAAACGCCTACTTCAAGGGTGCGGACCCCAGCAAGTAAGCCCACGGTCCCGTTTTGTACAGTACAAAGATCAGTGTACATGATGAATTGTTGCATTGACGAAATCCAGAAATAAACACAGAGAATACTCTTTTTATTTTGTTATGAGTTGCAAGATGGAGATCCTTTTACAGACTAATAGAATGATTATTTCCCGGCAGCTATTACTCGACTTTGCTCTTCAGTTTTGTTGCCGGGATTCTGGGAGTTCATGTTTTTGTTCAGCATGATCTCTCCTCTCCCTCTGTGACAGATGTGTTGTGAAGATCACAGGGGAGATGGTGCTGTCCTTCCCTGCGGGCATAACCAGGCATTTTTCCAGCCACCCGACTCAACCCGTCCTCACCTTTAGCATCAGCAACTACAACCGACTGGAGCAGGTCCTCCCCAACCCACAGCTGCTGTGCTGGTAAGAATTACATTATAGGCACACACACACACAATAATATCGCTGCACTTAGAGTATGTATAGAAGGTAAGTATGTGAGTTCATGGGGTAATTCATTTTGAGATCGATTTTGAGATTTCAGGTTATTTTGCTTCCGTGACATTTCTCTTTCAGACTAGAGGAAAAAAAAAATTTTGATTAGATTCCTCTTCTGGAAATGTGTGCAAATTAGGACAATTACTAATTATTCATTTGCATCTAAGAAAACATAAGATTGCTGAAAATTGTAATACAAAAAAATAAATGTCTTAATGTAGGCAATCAAGTGGGGACGTGTCAAGGTTATATCATTATTTGTTTATCTAATGACCTGTAATTTCTTACTGTTTGTCTGAAAATGCACAGAACTTTAATTTTCATATCTTTAAAAGGCCGTTTCCTCAGAAGGGTTTTCCTCAATTCTGATCTAGAAATCTTCACTTCAGTGGCAGTTGCATTCACTAGCTTTAGTCCTATCTATATTTTCAGGGGTTTGTTCAGGTATGATTCAAAGCCTGAATTTTATTGCAAGAAACACTGTGAACATATTTTTTTATGGCTGTTTGAATATCCAAATATCCATAATTCCCACTGTAAAAACCTTTTATGTCAACAAAATGAGACAAGGTATTTGAACCTGCCCTCAGCCAATTTTCAGCTATTTGTTTGATTTTCTTTCAAACTAGTGCTGATTTAATCAGGTATGCCTCATTTGCATATTTAAACATAACATGCCAGAAAACTTGTGATACAAAAATAACTTTCATTGTGTAATTATTCCATTTGGTAAGCTTCATGTTATGTCTAGTGGGTAACACCACTAATTGTGCACATTTACGGGTAGTTTAAGGGTGAAAAAGTAATATAAAGCTTTTTTGGATCCACGTAATCAGAGAAACATCCTCCAGTGATGTTACTCAGTTGCATTGTGGGTAATGTAAGCATCAGGCTTTGAAAAGGAAGATGACGACATATCTGGTTCTGCTGTATCAATTTGGAGTTCATTTTATTGTGTATAGTACTCTATTGTTTTTTTTGCATATTGTGCAAAAAACACTTTTTTTCAAATATGCATTACTATGTCCCAAGCCCTATAAACACACTTTAACGTTTAGATTTGGTGGAGTTACCCTTTAAGTTACTGTTAAACCTGTGCTTCTCACCCCTTAGTGAACCCACAACGGACAGCGTCGACACCAAGGAGTTCTGGGTGAACATGCCAAACCTGATGAGCCATCTGAAAAAAGTGGCTGAGCAGAAGCCTCAGGCGACATACTACAATGTGGACATGATCAAATATCAGGTATTGAATGTCTCTTTGTCTGTCTATCTAATCTAGCCATCATCCGCATTTCTCGTCTCACTGCCTCGTGTCTCTGTGTCTCAGGTGTCAGCTGAAGGGATCCAGTCCACTCCTCTGAACCTGGCGGTGAGCTGGCGAGGCGACGCCACCAACACGGACCTCAGAATAGACTACAAATACAACACAGAGGCCATGGCCGCCCCCGCGCCCCTACATGACATCCTCTTCCTGGTTCCTGTGGATGGAGGCGAGGCCAAACTCCAGGCTATGATCCCCCCTGCCATCTGGTAAGGACACCGCCTCTAGAGGCTCAGGTAGAAGGGCTAGGGCCAACGTAAGCACCCCTTCCACCAAAATGATTGGATGTTTTTGATGCTATATTATAAGTTGGAATGTAAGAATTGTGTTATCTAATGTTGACGCAGTGTTTACCATCTATGTACTTTTAGGTGAATCTAGTTGCTGGCTCACTGCTATTGCATGACCAATTACAGGCATTCATATTGTTTTTGAGTTCTGTTTTTCACTTTAGAACATGTGATAATTAGGTTTCTATCTCTTAGCTTGGACAGGGACTTATTTATCTCCTGTGACTTCCTATCAAACAGCACTGTGTCCTCTGTAATGTGGAATTATTTTCTCATAAAGGAGTCAAGAGCAGCAGACGATACAATGGAAAATCCCCAGCCTCTCTCACAGATCTGAAAATGGAGGTGGGTGTTTGTCCGTACTCGTCTCGTTAAACAGTCTCACTACATTCTCCTTTATGTCAGCAGACTTTAAAGGACCAGCTCACCCCAAAATGGGAACTCAGTCATTATCCATTTCAGTAATGTCTTCAGTCTAAAACTATTCCATGATTACATGGTGACTTAAGTGGCAAAAAGAACTGCAGTTGTGGTTCTTCATGCCTCTATCTGTGAAATAAACTGTCATTTTACATTAGACACCAACTAAGTGACGTCAGCCATTTGATTCGATCTCGTGCCATCACTATATGATGTGGATGCATTGTGTCAAGCTAATAGGGGTAGATACAGGTCATTTACAGGCTTATTTTACCATAAAAAAATAGCAGGCAAGAAAAACAAATAAAGACTTCAGTGTGTTCAAACTCCTGTAGGTCAGTGACAGAAGCGCTTACAGAGCTGGAATAAAATCAAGCTGCAACCTTTCAGAGGAGCCTAATATCATGCCTGTATTCCAAACGGTCCAACAGCAGCTTTGAATTTACTTTCGGCTAGACTAGGATAAACAGCTCAGATCACGACACAAAGTCACATTCTGCGACATGAACACGCGCGCAAAAAAAGCCTAAAAGCATCTGTGTCCCACAGGAGTAGGGGCTCTTCTAGGCCGGTTCCAGATGACAGAAGGCCTCTGTAGACCCACCCAGCTGACGGTCCAGTTCACCAGCGAGGGGAGCACTCTGTCAGGGTGTGACATCCAGCTGGTTGGGACTGGCTACCGGCTATCGCTGATCAAGAAGAGATTTGCTGCAGGTGAGTTTGAGGATCAGAAGTGTGCGTGACCTCACTGAAAACGACCCTTCGGTTTGCTGACACTCGGGGCTCTCTGACTGTGTTTCATTTTGCTTCGCAGGGAAATACTTGGCGGATAATTAGTGGACCTGTTTGTGGACGGAACCAAAAGAATCAATGGCTTTCTGACTGTGAAGACTATGGATCCATCCCATGTTTAGTGCATTTGAAACTGTACCTTTAGCAACCGTTGGAAATAATGGTTGGGATTTAACGGAATAACTGAACGACACACACACACACACAGATGATATTTGACTTCATAACATCATGATCAGTAGACTGACTGCTGCTGAGTTTATGCAAGTACAAATCATTAGTTTTGTGCACTTGAAACTCTTATGGGCTTACATGGAGTAAAATATAGGAAACCCCTGATTCTTTGTTCCTGTTAACATAATTGTGGATTCATACGGTGATCCAGCCTTATTCATTGCCATTTCTTTCGTCTAACTGGTTGTCATCGCAAATGCACTGTAAAAGATAATGTGAATAGATTATATAATATTAAAACAATCTTAAACAAGGTGGAAAAGAATAGAAAATGTAAAAAAAAAAAAACCTCCAAAAAAAAAAGCCAAGTGTAGTGTAGGGTTGCTTTGCAGTTATATTACAATAAATTATAGGTTACATGGTAATATGTGATTTACACTGCCACCTCAAATCAGACTTTTTCCCCACCATGTGTGACTGGTCTCTATCGTGGTCTAAGCAGAACTGATGTTTCTGTGCGGCCTTTTCCAAATGTCACAGCCCATCCTGTCAGTGATTAAAGGTGACTGGTCAGCTCGCAGCTCAAAATGACCCGCAGCGCTGGACTAACATCAGCACTTAACGCGAAGGTGCTTTTTATATGGAATCAGCCTCAGTCCAGATTGCATGACGGGCAGTTTGACGAGCACAGCAAAAGATTGTTTGCAAGCACATACTTTTTCTTTTTTCTTTTTTTTTTTTTTTTAGATTAAAAGTGGACATAATTACGATTTGTATGTTAAGAATGAATCGCATCATTACTTTGACACAAGCGAGGTTGCGCAAAGTGAGAAAGTTACATAGAGTTGTCCAAAATAATAGTATTGTTTAGTTCATGGTTAGATATTAGATAGTGGATCAAAGTTAGCAATTAGCTGGTGACCGCTGTGGAACATTTAGCGACTGAAAAAAGATTCAGATGTATGCCTCAGGAGCTGGTGGCATCTAAAAACAGAGGGTGGATACTGGATGTAAATCAGTTGCAATGTTACCGCACATTTGCTGGATGTGCTTATCCATGTTAATGGGCAACTTTTTGCTAAGTCAAATTAAGGTCAACTTAAAAGATGATCAAATGTCACTCTCGGCTGGTGTCCACTGCCCCCAAGTGGCCAAAGGAAATCACTGTTCAGGGGGATACATTACTGATGAAAACGCCTCAGCTGTGTCGCTGGCAATAATCAAGTTAGCCACCAAGCATTGTTAGCTACTGTGTGTTTGGAGGATATTAGCTACCTACCTACCAAGACAGCTAGTTTGCAAGCTAATTAAGCGCAGACTAGCCCGCTTACCATTTTACTACTACCTACCTAGCAGATAGGTTCGTTACGGTGTGTTTATGTGGATGATAGCAAATGTGAACTCATTCATTGAGTGCAGAATAATGGTTTGTTTCCTCAGAGTTCCAGCAGTTTCTTTACAAAAAATATAATTTACAATATGTGCTTGCAGATATCTTTTGTGCTCCAAATGTCCCACACTGTGATCAGAACTGAAGTACACACAGTTATGTGTAACGCTTTATTTTTACATGTGCAGCCTTTAACACAACTTTGGTGGCATTTTGCCGCAAAACGGGTCTTGTGAGCGGAGAGCTGAAACTGTCACTTAAACCGGCCGCAGCAGTTTGACGTGCCGCAGAACAAAATCATTACCCACTTAGGGCACGTGCAATGCCAAGATGCATCGAATTTCCCACAACACAGGACTCCAGAGGTTTTCCGTGGTGGCGCGTGAATGGGCCGACTTTTGTAACAATGTGGCGATATTTGTGAAACTAACAGAAGCTGCTGCTTTCGCTGGAACAGTGCGGTTTGATTTGTTCTGTTTGTTATTACAGAAATTATGTTTGAATGGGCCTTAATATGTAAGACGCATACAGAGCCAGATGTGAGTGCCATATGGTGGTGAGGGGGAGCTTTAAGTTTCAGGGGAAATGTTAGAGGGGACCTGAGCTGACGATTGTAGGAGTTGCCTTTGATGCTGCTGAAAAAAAAACAAAAAACGTGGCCAATTCCTTTGACCATGATGTTTGATAAGAGTATTATGAGGGACGTCGCAGAGTAACGAAGGAGACAGCACTATTCCCCGTGTCCTGTTTTATTTTTCTTCCTTTTCCACCGTGTTGAATAAATGTTTTATCATTTTCTAATAGCAATATTTAAAAAACTTAAGTGTAAAAAGTGTACATAAAAAAAAGCTATGTTTCAAATATTTCTCTGGGCATATGGACGTGTCTGTGATTGTCTCTTGGTTTATTGATGTCAGCACTCATAATGCATTAGGTTCTATATGTAACGACACCACCACTCGTCATCTATCGTTTTACATGTGGGTTTCTTGTGCAAAAGAAAAAAAAAGTGTTACTGTTGATGAATAACTCCAAACGGTGCCGCATGAAATCTGCATTTGTCCATCACAGGTCTTTTCAACGCAATACCGATTATCCATTTCGATAAGGTCATGATTTGTGTGTTACTGTATCGTTGTGCTATGAGAGGAGACTTTCTGCCTTCACTTAAACCTCCAATCTCTGTTTTGCTGTTGTTGCACCTTTGGAAAAAAAAAAAAAAACCCATTGTCATTAAATTTGGCATGCATTCATCGATATTCCCATCCCATGCATCTGATATAGGTGTTTGACATTCTCCTGTGTTTGACTTGCACACAAAAACACACCTTAAATTTCATTCATGATTCGACGATTCATGGCTCCACGTCACCCCGCACACACGCAGATACGTGTTTGAACGTCACGTTTTATAGAATGTTTTCATGTGTTGACTCACAGTTTGGGCCTGGGTGTAACATTTCATTTAGCTCTTGGAAAAAGAAAAAAAAGAAAACAACATGTGTTTAGTTTCTTTCAGTTGATTAAGATTAACAGCTCACAGTGTTTCTGTTAACATTGCTTATGATTTTCTTTGCCTTATTTCTGAGCAAGCGCTAAGTCCTCTGGTATCGGAGGGCTTCTGTAAGTTTATTTTTTCTACAACTCTTGGGCTGTATTCCTTTCACTGCATTAGACACAGAATATGCAAACATTTCATGTAAATTTCCCATCCAAAGATTTTAAAGTAAATATATGAAAAAATCGATATAATGTAATACCTGTTTTACTTGGTAATAAAGAAGAGGAAATATGAGACGTGTATCTCCCTTTCATTTGTTCAAATAAAGGTGTAAAGGCGTACTTTTGGGTTTTGACCACACTGTAGAAACACTCTCATGTCTTAAAAGCTGTTTAATATTCTTTACTTTGGAAATAGTAAAGACAGTATGACTTAAACTCTTCCAAAAGAAACCAGGAAAAAAAAATGGAAATGTAAGCAACTACAATTCCATGACAAGTGGGCATGCTGATGATCATTTAGTGTGAGGGGGAGTTTACCAGCTGCTGCTGACGTTCTGAACTAAGATCCACCATGTCGCGCAGCCTTCATCAGCAGATGGAGTTATGAATGATAGAATTAGAATTAAATGTAATGAGTGATAAGCTAACTGGTTGATGGACCTTGGGTTAAAATGGATGAACCAGCACATTATTAGGCTATGATTATCTATAATATTAGTAACAGACAACTGATGCATATTTTCCTCAAAACAGGCCCAGAGCTGACCCAGTTTTGTAGCCAGACATAGGCCTTTAACCAGTGATGGACTATACTATACGTCCATCCACTGAAGTACTGTTTTTAAGAACAAGTCAGGTATTTTTTTTTATTTTTTTTTTAATCTTACTTCACTTACTTCTGTTCCACTTCTTCTCAGAGGTGGATACTGTAGATTTTACTCCACTATGCTTTGTCTGACAGCTTTAATTAACTGTTTTTCACATACTTCCTGTCGAGCTGAGACCATCCACTTCCAAATGTGTTGATTTTGAATGTCAGCGATGAACTGCAAGATTACGTGTTCCCTCAGGGGTTGAGATCATTCTCCTGTCACTTAAATCAAATCAACTAGGCTATTTCAAAACCCTCCTTGGATTAGCTGGAAGGTGCATCAGCACAAATGGCCCATCTGAAAATGGGCTGTTTTTGAGCTCAGGAGAAGTTGATTTCTTTTGAAACATCATTACTACAAACATATTCTGATCTCATAGAATGTGATGAGAACATGATCACTTTAGACTAAACTACTATAATAGTAAGCATGGACAAGGGACAACTAATATTTGCACCAGAATTAGTCCTGCATAAACTTTTCATTATGAAATACACTGTGATTATGACACTTGCATACCTTTAGGCTTTAGAATGCAGGACTTTTTCCTCATGGAGTATTTTCCCAGTGAGACATTAGTACTTTTACTCAAATACAGCATCTGAATAGCATCACCTTCTTCCACTACTACCTTCAGTCTATACCCGTTTCTTATGCCATCACTTGAAGCAGTGTAACATCAGTCGCACACCTCAGCCGGAAGCGCTTGTGCACATAAGCCCCACCCACTGAGTGATGGTTCACGGTTGCCATGACGACACCAAGCTCCTCGGCTCTACCTCGTCGTGCTCGGTCCTGAAATCGGTAACAACATGTTAAATTTGCCCCAGTTATGTTTCCGTATGACCCATTTGACACGATATGAAATGTTAAACCATAATTCTACCAAAAAAAATCACAAAATTATACAAACGAGCCAGCTACAAAGAGCCAACTAAGCATATATGCAGGAAAGCTAGCGTAGCAATGTTTTATTAGCAATATCCTGAAGTTACTGGAGTTAGCATCTGTATACTAACTGTACGTGTTTAACTAGATACTAACGTAATTAAGCTAACGTCAGTATATTTAGGTTGTCGTCGCGTAAAGAGAAGCTTAAACGGCGGGAGGCTGTCATGTCTGATCATCTCAGAGACAAACCCCAGAGAAGAGAGAAGAAGACGGGCAAGGCGCCCTCAGAGACCAGCCATGGAGTCAGAGCCAAAGACCCAGCTGGCAAGACCAAGGAGTGAGTAAACTCTACAAACCTTTTTATTTTGTTATTATCTTTGGTACTCATGTCTAATCTAATAATCTGGTATGAAGTTATGATTGTTCTCCAGAGAGAATTTCCAGTACAGTATGCTTGTTTTCAGTCAGCCACAATGTGCCTGTAACATGGCTCACTTCAATCTCATTGTGTCTTTCAGCTCCATAAGTACTGTGTCATGCCTAGAGGACCCGGGACCTCATGATGAGAACGCACGGATGCCCATAACAAAGGAGAACACCTACCAGCTGGGTGAGCCAACATTCACCTGTACAATAAACACGCTGCACAAACGTAAAAAGATTAGAAACCACTGCAGCTATGAACAGGGTTTTGGGGATCTGCCAGTTGGTAGTAGTGACATGTCACTCTGAATTAATTGATTAATATTGGCATCTAAATATCTGTCTGTTGTGTTGGACCGAATGCATGAAACACCAATCGATTGAGAAAAGAGGTGTTTTCCACATTTGTTTTGGGTTTTTTTTTTTGGACCACAGGACCCTACAAACGCTTCCCTGTTCCTGCGGTCACAGACATACTGAAGGATGTTCTCACCAGTTACCTCCAAGATGAGAAATACGAAGCAGAGTGGTCCCAAAAAATGACAAAAACAATATGTGAGGTAAATAAAATCTGAAAAAAATGCTAATTCGTACAAAACTTTTTCAATACCTTCAGATTTCTGTCACATTGGTTTTACTCTCTGGATAGGTGATAAGAGCCCGTGTGAAAGACCTCATGATTCAACGATATAAGTTTGTCGTCCTGGTCAGCATCGGCCAGCTCACTGGGCAGAGCATGCAGATCAGCAGCCGCTGTCTGTGGGATGCATCTAATGACACCCTCACCTCGTACTCCTTCAAGAACAGCTCTCTGTTTGGTGTGGGGACTGTCTACGCTGTTTACTATGAGTGAATCACAGAGGCATCGAATGGACTCTGATAAGAGCTCAAGACGATATTTAGTCATGCATTTGTCATTGTTAAGAAAAGATAGTGTTCTTTATCAATTTTGTGATGATAAAACAACGATTTGTAACCGAAATTTGTGGTCTATGTTTTTTATTTATTTATTTTTACATGGAAAATGCAATCACACTCTCTTCACAATGTTCTGAAGATGATATTTTAAACTAATGAATGACAGATTGATGATGATGCCCTTTGGATGTTCTCCTCTAGCAGAGCATGGAGAGGTCACTCCTTCGACAGCCTTGTTCACAGCACGCTGATATTAGTGCCTCATCCTGATCTCGCCAGCGACGGTCCATCGCTGGCACGCCTGTCATCTTCAGTTTTGGCTGTCCGATACCTGCCAAGAGATATCAGCCTTTGTTTACCAAAGGTCAAGGCTGCTTTTCTTTTAATTCTGTTTACCGTTGTGAAAGTAACCCGAAAGATGATTTCAAGTGGCTGTGTACTCACCGCCTTGCATAATCTCCTCTTCTCCCATCAGTCTTCTCCACCTGGACCCTCCGCAGGTGAACACCACTGCCCGCATTAATGCCCGGCCACAGAGCCTAATTTTATTTGTGTTTTCCTGTGTCTGGACGTGTGCCACACACAACATGCACAGCACCAGCGCGAGCAGCAGTAGGGATCTCATGTTGTTCATTCGTAGTGACCATCCGCCTCGATCGACCCTTTTTATGCAGAGCCTCCAGTGATGCAGTCACACCCCTTCCAAAGTCTTCCTCAGTTGATCCTTGTGCAAATGGTGTTTATCGTCTTTGGTAATCATCATGTGCATTTAACAGCGGATGTCAATCTGGCCGTTCGGGATATGTGTGGGAATCTAGGCCATTGTTATGATCACTGATTGACTACATTTTCGTAAATGTCAAAGAGAAAGAATTGCTTTTTTATGTCCAAGCTGCAGGGTTTTTATTGCCATGGATTTAGCAAAGTGTCACTTAATGGATGGCTTGAGATATCCGTCCTGCAACAAACTGAGATGATGGCTCTCTACATAGCAACATAGTGGAGTGCGTGCCCACTATCACAAACATAAATCAGTGGTTCCAAGAAGAGTCGGTTTGCATTAACCAGCACACAAGTGTGTCATGGAATAGAGGTGAGCAGGAAATAGTCGTTACCAGCCGGTTGAGAGAGAGCAAAATCAATATATCATCAAAAACAGATTTGTGTTGGTTTATCTTTTGCCAAGAAGAGGGCACGCTGCCGTACAAAACTCAAGCTAACGACTGCGTTAATGGAAATGGTATTTTGAACTGGAGACAGCGTAGCACTGTTAAATGAGCTTGTTCTTTGTAACAAACATGTTACTTATGTCACATGGTGGTGAATTACGTACTTATCTCTTGTTTTTTGTCCATCTGCCCAATACTCAAGGACTGAAATTAACCTGGTCAGTGCAGCTAAAGCACCATTGTGTCATCATGCTTTTTTTGGTGCCCATGGATGTCAACCTTTATCACTGATTTTTCTCCAACTTAATTTTTATAGAAAAGAATAGAATAGAATAAGATAGAGTATGCCTTTATTGTCACTATACACATAAACAACTAAATTGTGAATGGCTTTCTCTGCGGTTCACTAGAAATGAATAGAGCAAAGTGAAGGGGAAAGATATACCAAATAAATATATAGTAGAAAGATATGCATATATACAGTAAAAAAAAAGAAAACACAATACAAATATATTAGGGAGCAACTTGTGTATGCAGGCCAACCCAGAAGTTTAATTATATGCGGGATGTTTCAATTGTTGGTAAATGTTGCCTCCTCTAACTGTATGTGTACCCTTAGTCTGGAAATAAAGCAGCATTCAGTTCTCCTGCCTTACAACCTGGAAGTTACAGTATGCACAACAGAAGCTTTGAATAGTAAATATGAAGTACTAAATAGTGTTAGGATCCCATATTGTTATGAACTCGATATCTAAGTTTTATTATTATAAAATTATATCTGTTTAGTATTGTCTCGCGGAATGCTGATGTTGAGAACATAAAACCAAAAGCCTTAAACATCAAATATGCCTCTAAATTTTTTTAAGACTTTATTCTTATACCGTATATTCGAAATTGTCATCAGTGCGGTTTCCATTTATGCTGCATTCAGACAACTAAAAAAAGTCAGAAACATTTCATGGATACCAATCTCTTACTTATTCTTATTTTAGAGCTGACAAATACATTGACTTTCATTGGTTTAGATGTACTTAAAAGTCTGAAAAACAGCGCATTACAGCTTTTAAACAGCGTTTATATCGTTTCAATCTATATGTTAAGTTCGATCGGCGTATACTGTTACATAATACACAGCAACGTCCGAGCGGTGGAAGCGTTATGAGCTTAGTACTGCAGGTGGGCGGGGCTCTACATCCGGGGACTTGCGCTGACCCCTGACGTGACCCTGCAGGATTGCAAACATGGCGGAGGTAAGAAAGTGAAATAAATATTAGGAAAAAACAATCTCATACCGCAAGATACTTAGTTTAGTCGAATGTGCGCGTCGTTTGTGTGTTGACGCTTTGTTACACGAAATGAACGATCCGCTGTTTGCGGTGCTGGATAATAGCCATTTCTTAACACAAACATGTTTAGTAAACTTCGGATTTAGCTAACGCTAGCTGCGCTAGCACTGACGGAAGGTAGCTGCGGCGTTAGCGATGATACTTGGCGGTTTTGTTTAAGAAGACTTAACTATCCACATTCACGTTTTTAAACAGCCATGGAGCGGCAGTGTCGTGGTTAGGGATATTCACCGTGTTGTTTGAGCTTTATTTGGAGGCGGTTGGTAACAAGCTTAACTTGGGCGCGTTAGCTAAATATATAAAGGAGAATTAGCTTGTAATGTATGATGCAAGTTAGCCAGTTGAGTGAGTTAAACCAGTGTGCACTCGCTTGCTGTAGCTAACTGTGGTTGAACGCAGTCGGTAAACACCACCGTGCCTGCGCTATTCACAGTCTTGGGATGCAGCCTACATTTTCCACACAGGAAGTGGTGACAGTCTTCTTTGTTTCTTTTCATGTTAAGCTGCAGTCAGCTTGTAGGGCACAGGGTCGGGCGCGCTTTTTCTTAACTCCCTTTTATGTTCTGCTGCCAGAGCCGCTCGAAAATGTCAAGTTGTATTCAGCGGCGGATCGTTTCTAACTGTGTATAGAATGAGATTTTTTACCTCCTTAGCTGTTGTTTAACTTTATTTATGTCCTTCTTTTCCGTTTTCCAGCCCTCCCTCGGGAATTCGAGCCCAGGTACACAAAGTTGGTGCATTTTATATGTTGATTGTGGGTGTGTGTGGCATTGGTTTGAAAAATACTGTCCAAACATTTATGATTTAAAGTGGGTCTTAAATTTGTTTACTTGTGTAAAGAAAGGGAAGGAGCAGTACTTAGTTTTGGGGAAGAAACTTATAATCGAAAGAGAAAGATCACATTGTCTGTTTTTGTATGTTTCAACAAACGAAATAAACAAACTCTTTATTTTTCTGAGTGAATAAACAAGTTGAGCTATATTTGGCGGACCCTTCCAGCGTCAAACAGTGTTCTGGGACCTTATTTTCCTCTGAGAACAGCTTGTTTATTCACTTATGGAAAACAAAGATATTTCTGAGTAAAATGACCTCATTCATTTTGTACAAATTACATTTCTGGGTTTGCATTTCTTCTCCTAAACAACATAAATATCTTATTTTAAAAGACCTGTATAAAATCAGATTATTTTGTAGTCAGCATTGACAACTTAACAACTGTAGACAATTAACAACATTAAGTTGTTTATCATCAGAGATGTAGATATGTTATTTTATCCTCTAGTATCATTTAGATGCCTCTCTCTTAAAGGTCATTGTTATGCACAATTACTTAAATTACTTTCACATTACTTTTATGTTTTTGCACAGATGTGATGAAGTACTTGATTTGATTTTTCCGGTAGACAAAATAGACTTAAACATCTGGGTATTTTGTCTGTAAGCGGCTCATTTGAATTTTGATGTCATGTACAGTATAGAGTGATATAGCAAATACAATGTACAAAATAATTGCATAGTATTATTAATATTAAAGAACACTTAATCCATATTGACCACTCCTATACCTGAACATATCTATAAACTACAGTATATTGAGCAAAAAGTACTATTTGGACCTTTTGTAGAATTTGTTCATAATCACATCAAGTAAATATTTCACTCATATTTGTCACATTTTCAGGATAAATTGGAAGTATCGCTTTCAATTTTGTTTGCTCTTTTAGGAGGTTCAGCAGGTTCCGATGACCATGACTTCGACCCATCAGCAGACATGCTTGTCCATGACTTTGATGATGAACGCACCCTGGAGGAAGAGGAAATGTTGGAGGCATCAGATGAAACCAACGCCAATGAGATTGAAGACCTTGCAAGGGTGAGTTTCTGGCTTTGAGCTCTTTTTTGCTTTCGTCAGCTCCGTCTGGTAATAAACCCGAGCTGTAGCTCAGTGTTTAATGTACCTTAGCAATCAATGTTGGAGTAATGACAGGTTCTAGTCATGAGTTTTGAATTCTTTTCTTTACATTATTAAAGATTTTATTAGAATTGTTCTAACAGGCATTGAATTGTGAGTTAGTTAATTTTACAGTTTTGAAAACTGTTGTTTTTCTTTCAACAGGAGGGAGAGATGCCCATTCATGAGCTGCTGAATCTGTATGGTTATGGCGGCGGTTCACCAGCAGATGAGGATGAAGAGGAGGAGGAAGAACCAGAGGAAGAAGAGGATGATGATGAAGAGGATGAGGAAGAGGACCTGGACAATGATGACAGCAGCAGAAGCACTGGCGAGTCGAAAAGAAACGAGGTATGTTGGGGTTTTTTGTTTCTCTTGAAACCATTTGGTTTCCATAAACTCAATGAATTCTGTCATCTTGACTGTTTTGTGTAATTTCAGCATGTGTATGTATGTGTGTTTTTAGGGTGAGGGTGTTAAAATCTCATCAGGACAGGGCGATGAGGCCCAGGCAGCCTCTGAGGGTCGCACACGCTCAGTCCGGTCCCTTGGCACAGCAGAACTTATTCGTCCCCAGAAACTCAAGTACTTTGAAAGTATGTGCCACTTTACCTAATTTTTTTTGTCTCCTTTCCTCTCATTTAAACAGAAGTTTATATGATGTCCATATTAGAAAACACAGAGAGATTTAGTGTTCATTAATTTTTTCGAAGGTCATAATGATGCAGAGGAGGAGTCAGATGAAGATGAGGACTATGTTCCATCTGAAGACTGGAAAAAGGTATGTGAGACCTTTTCTGAGTTTCAGACAATGTTCAGATTACAGCAGGATTTGTACTAAAAAAAACATTTACATACAACAAACAAAAAGATAAAATGAGTTACATACAGACTACCTCATATTTCTGTCACAATTTTCAGCATGTGCAGTGTCAGTTTATGTGTGAATAATCCTTTTGACTTAAAAATAAGTGCATAGTTTACAAAGTTGGCTGTAACTATGATAAATTTATGTTTTTTAAAAATACACCGTGCCCACACCAGAAATACTCAATTCTACAACAGAGGTAACTTTTGTTAAGGAAGCCTGGTATATTTCCAATGAAAGAATATATTCTCAAAAACAAAATATGTGCATAACATTGTGTGAATCACAGTTGACATTGGACTCCTGTTAGTTTCAGTATTTGTAATAAATCTATGAAGTAATTATCAGCCAGTCTAAACTGTTTGTTCATGTCCAACAGGAAATCATGGTGGGTTCCATGTATCAGGCAGAGACCCCTGTTGGCTTGTGTAAATATAAAGACAATGAAAAAGGTAAGCTGGCTGTTTGTTGACTTACTGCATCTTTAAGCTGTAAGGGCCCAGACACACCAAACTGACATCAAAGAACTATCAGAGATGAAGCTCGACTGGTGCATCACTTCATGTCACCTGTGTCCCATCACGAAAGTTGCACTTGAACACACCGTGAAGGCTACAGACGAAGGCCAGCAAGCTTGAAATACCTGCCCATACTACGTGGTACTACTCAAATCCATTCTACATGGCCGAATAGTGCCAATGGCGCAGGACTAACTGTAAAAACTACACATACCCTCAAAATCGACCGTCCATCACCATGGTGTGTCATGGCCCTGACACTATGAGAGCTTTGTGGGTACAAATAACTGAAGATGGTATAGTGTACAGTTTGTTGATGTTGTCCTCTATGAATTTGTCCCGCAGTTTATGAAAATGATGACCAGTTATTGTGGAACCCAGAGTGTCTTCCTGAGGGCAAAGTGGTGGAGTTCTTGACGGAGGCATCAAGGCGGACGGGAGAGGAGAAAGGAGTTGATGCAATCCCAGAGGGATCCCATATAAAAGATAATGAACAGGTGACAATATATGTCCACAGCTTTTACTGAAAGATAAGACTGGCCAAAGTTTACAATTATCTTATTGAAGACAAATCCCATGAAAAGACCAAAACCAGTCACAGATGAATCCATTGTGTGTTTATTTATGTCATATTGTGGTCCAAAACTGTTAACAGTAAGCCACACTGTTGCACAACAGTTGCAATTTATTTTTCTCCAGTGACGTATCAATCCATGACTGAATGCACTGTTTATTTTGAGAATTGGCAATGTCTGCCACATTCATGATGGTGTCCACCATGAAACATTGAGATGGACTACAAGTCCTGGTCTGGGGGACTGAGGGGATGAATTTGAGGTAGTGTGTCCCCTCGGAGTTGCCGTCAGGCTGGAGTTGCTCATGAGCACACAACTCTTGTCACTGCAGTTTCCAAGTCTCGCTCTGACGGCAGCCTCCAGTGAAAACTTGCTCCCCTTAGTAGCGAGAGGAGACAGATACATGTTAGTACCATGAGAAGCAACAAACTTCTTCTCATTTTCTTAACATGTCACAAATGTGACTAACTCCTTCCATTTTTAATCACACTGCTATGATGTTACAAGGCTCAGAAGTGAGAGTGTGTCAGCCATCAGTGAGGGATGTTTGCATCATCTACTGGCCCAACCCTAGTTTGTTTGATTAGTTTGTTTTATGTTTATGTTTATGTTAAAGACTACACTACCCAGCTGGTAAAGTACTGGGCCCGTTTTGGAAATAAACGTTATATTTTTTATCCAATTTGGAAGATTCACGTCTTGAGTAGTAAGAAGTGGACTTTGGACTGAATGCCACAGGCCAGGTAACGTAGTCGCACGGTGTTGAGATACAGCCTAATACGTTGGTCTTTTCATGGGCTTGTTGACAGTAAGAGAAAATGTAGAATAACGTCAGCATTGCTTTAAATGCATTGAGTTGCTATCATGCTGTATTAACATGTTTATAGCTTTTCACATGGGAGATATTGTTCACTGTTTTCCTTGTAGGCGTTGTATGAGCTCGTGAAATGTGACTTTGACACAGAGGAAGCTTTAAGAAGACTTAGGTTTAATGTAAAAGCAGCCAGAGGTAAGCAGACAAATCAAGTCATTCATATATTTACCTTCAGTTTTCTCTGATGTAAATGTTTGGTGTGATATGGACTTCTGCACTTGAATCATCTGAGTTTTTTTCTTTAGATTGTCTTGCTGATGCCAGATTAACACTTGTTCTCTCTGTGACAGAGGAGCTATCTGTCTGGACTGAAGAGGAATGTAGAAATTTTGAACAAGGACTAAAAGCTTATGGGAAAGACTTTCATTTAATACAGGCCAACAAGGTAAGAGAAGTGTTTAGAAGCCATATTAATTCATATTTGATGCATTTTGAGACAAATCAAATTTCTGAGTTTGTACACAGCTAAATTGTCTGTAGATCACATGACCTTTGTCAGGATCCAAAGAAACAATTTGATTTGTCTCTTTTTTTTTTTTTGAAATTGTGCTGAATCAATCTCTTCAGACGATGGTAATAATGGTTATTTCATGTCTGCTGAATTAAATCTTTCAGGTGAGAACTAGGTCTGTAGGAGAATGTGTGGCCTTTTATTACATGTGGAAGAAGTCTGAGCGTTATGATTTCTTTGCACAGCAAACCAGACTTGGGAAAAGGAAATACAACCTTCACCCTGGTGTCACGTAAGTTTAAAAAAACAAACAAAAGAACGAACTAAATACAGTTTTGAGAACGTTGCTAATGTAGATGTTATAAATGGAAGACATTGTATTCCTGTGTCAGGTTGATGTGTTTGGTTATGTTTGTTGTTTCTAATATTCCAAAAGGGTTTTCATGATTTATAACTGCAATGCAAATAATGCTGATGTAAACAGATTCTCAATAAGTTTTTTGTTAAAATGAATTGGCCACAGGTGGGTCCTTTTTGGAGACACGCATTATACATTAAGCTTTGCTAAAAACACACTTTTCCTTAGAGTTGACACTAACAGCTACACAGGGCAGAACGTGAGTTAATTCATACATTAAGTCTATGATGGAGATGTGAACGCAGATAAAATGGTGTCAGGCTGCCTTCATCTTTTCTGTTCTTGCTTGGTCACAGACAAAACAGCACAGTGAAAGCAAGGTCAATAGGCAACCAATTTAGACACTGATTGTGTGATAATTCCATGACCATTACATTGTGTGATCAACATCCACTTCAGATTGACACGTTAAAGCAAAGTAATTGTCCCCTGCCTGTTTGAATGAGAAAAATCTGGGGTGAGTTTGATTATTTTAGACAATAAAAGGAGATAATAGATCTTGATAGCATGTCATTGGATTTTACATTTAGATTTACATTCGGAAAACACGAGCTCCCTGTGAAGGTATCCCATGTGGATTTAGGCCTCACTCAATACATGTCAAATTGTGATAAATTAGTAAAAATGTAATTAATTTAGTCTCTCATCTGGTCTGTGAGGATGAATTTGTGGTTTTATTAGCTCTAAAGCAGCAGTGAATTAGTTGGAAACTTTTTTCAAGCAAAAATGTCATGCATGATCTGGTTCCAGCTTCTTTAATGTAAAAGTTTGCTGCTTTTCTTTGTCATTGATGATAATAAAGAATAGGTTGTTCTTTTGTTGGTTAGACAACAGAAGTTTGAAGACTACTCTTTGGGCTTTTGAAAATTGTTACCAGTATTTTTCACAATTTCTTGACATTTACAAACTAAACATGAATCGATTACGGGTGGAAATAATCATCAGTGTGGTCGATAATGAAAACCCTAATTAGTACAAGCCAACTTAAACTGGTTCAAGGGAAACCATTCAAAAATATAAGAATTCAGTTTCAACATAACTGGTGATACCACCTCAGCAACCAAAGCACCTCATGTTTCCATAGCAAACATTTGGGAATTACTTAACTTAATAGAACAAGAGGCTTGTATATAACAATACAAGGCATCATACAATACAAGGACCCACCTGCAGTCACTGTTAGGGAACAAAGATAGACAAGATTACATACAGTGTAGTATCTTATGAGTATTTTACACTCTTATCAAGCTGTGTCTAACGGCGTGTGTGCTGCTGTTTGTCACCAGAGACTACATGGACAGATTACTAGATGAGACAGAGAGCGCGACGTCCAGCCGGGCGGCGTCGCCTCCTCCCACCACCTCCAGCAGCAGCGCCAGCCACTCTGAGAGGGAAGACGGCAGCAGTCAGAACGGTGAGCTGATGAATATTAAAGATGATTCTCATTTTAAAACCAAACCCAGATCAAAAGTTAAATATAATATACAAGTTAAAACACTGACAGATAGATGTGCTGTTTTAATTTGGCATCCTCATCATCGTCGTGTCAGTTGAGTCATTTAAAATGTCTAATGACAGGAAGTGAATATCTCCCAGAGCACCAGATGAGCAAAATGTTTATTTTTAGGTGCCACTAATTGTATCTAGCTCTCAGTTTGATATTGAGTGTGTGCCTTCACGTTACTATAGTGGGCGTTTAATTATAATAATAAATGGTGGATATGCCGCACTGTCAACAGTTTGAATACTGGCTAATTCTTAGATAGAAAGTAGTTCCCCTGAGCACTGTGGGCGCCACAAATCTAATCACATTCACTTCCATTGTATTCAGATGAAGGCAGAAACCTGAGAGAGTAATATCTCAGAGCCTGGTCAACTAAGTCCAAATTAGAGTTCTACATCACTACAGTTTTGTAATTTGGGTGATTAAATGTTTAAATGGTCTCAAGCCACTCACCCCTCACTGTTCTTTGACAGGTATTGCAGGTCACAATTCAAGCCACCCAGTGGACAGCGCTCAGTTGCCCCCAGCTAATCAAGTCAAACCTGAGTCAGTTCAGTCCAATGGTCCCTCCCACCCCGCAGCCGAAGCTCCTCCTCCAATTCCAGACAACAACTCCAACGGCTGCAGCCAGCCCAGTGCACCTAGCCACAACAGAAATGGTTCTCTGGAGCCTCTGCTGGACCACAGAGACACAGCAACAGCACACGAAAGGCCGGCCAAGAGATGCAGGACGGAGGCAGAGCCGTTGGGCCAAAGTGAGGTGGAGCCATCCAGAACGCAGGAGAACTGAAGTGATGTTTAATAATAGACGCTGAATCGGGGTGAAAAAAAATAGCCCCTACTTGTCCTCTTATCGGCAGAGGTGATGAGGAAGATGAGCCCCTCTTAGCCTGTGAGCACAGTGTCTCCTGAGAGCAAAGACTCCCTCTTTGATAAGGTCACTGAAAATCACACCTTGAAGAACACAGCCAACCAAACAGCAGCTGGTCTCCCCGTCCCTCCAACCATCCATGTACTGACTGCCTGCAAAGCTCATCCCAAAGTACCACAGCTCCATCAAGTCCTACGAAAACATCTTCTACCCATCGTCTTTATTCCTTTTCTGGAGACCGACTGACAAAATTTTGCCAAGAATTTTCCTTTTTCTATTTGTACTCAAAGAAAAGAAATCACCAGTGATATTTTTTTACGCAAGAGATATTTATATTTTTTAACAAAAGAAAACTATGATGGGTAACTGCTGTTCAAGCTATTTGAATGTTTGATGAAACAGGGGACATGTTTTTAAAAATTCTGTGCTTAGGTTGTTAAAAAGAGGCAAAGCAGGCGAACACAAGATGAGCGAGGTTGGTGCTGGCCCTCTTTAGTTGCACTTTGATTGTATGTTTCTCATCTTTATTGATAAGGAGTGGTGTCGAAAACCCAGCAGAAATTACATTTTCACTCCTCCTTCACTTCTGAACCCGCTCCTGCCTCCACCATGGCTTTGTTTGATTCTGATAAATAAACCAATGGGTTAGTCCCCCTGCAGGTTTGTTTGTGTAAAGCAGCTGACATCAGTGATGTCCTGTATAATAACTCATCATGTAGAAGATCGCTGTATTTTTGGATTCTCATGGTCAGTGCTTTGCTCAACGCTTTGTTTTTACTAGACAGAATGTCCATGATTTTTAATGTAAAGTTTGTATAGATTTCTTACCTTGAGCAGTTGGTACATTTTTTATAACTGTCTGTTCATCTCTGTATTTTCTGGTCTTCCTAGTGGGCTGTGCTTTTTGTTGACAGATCTTTCGCCTGTGTTGCTCTGAGATGGGTGTAATAAAACGTAGCCATTCCTCTTTCCCTCTCTGTTTGGCAGCACTTCCCATTCCTGCGTGACCCTGCTCAGTCTGAAGTGTTTGTTGCGGAGGGCCTCACCTTTTGTGTGTTTAATAAAAATTTAAAAAACAAACAAAAAACAAGCCCCACATTGTGTTTGAGTGCTGGCTGCCTTTGGTTTAAAACCTCAAAGTGCTTGGTTCCAACTGTTTTTCTTCAGCAAGTGGCTTCAGAGCAGTGGATTTCCAGCAGTTTAACAGACCAGGTTGACACACGGTGTGTGACCTGGAAGACTTTCATTTGTGTTGGTACAGTAGGCGTTCAGCTTAATGCTTTAGTGTTTTACTTTGTACTCCAGCTTTGAACTTACATTCACAAATTTAAGATAAGTTTGTCTCAAATAACGTTGATCCATGTAGTCTTTTCTTTCCCTTTGTTGACAATAATGTCCTGTTTTGTTTTGTTTTGTTTTTTCTCTGTAAATGACGACATGAATAAAAATGAAGTGTATTCCAAGTCTGGTTATGGATGGAATAACATTGGTTATATTTAATAAATGTATTAATGAGTATGAGTTGTTGTGAGTTTTCAAACTGCACTCATGAATACAGTTAAAACAGATCGGAATACGGGGTCGATTTTGTTTTTGTTGTCAGTTTTAATATGATGCGTCATTGGTCTCTTCTCTGACCTCGAAGCAGCCTCTCTGGGGAGATGGCAGCTAAATTTTAGAACATAATCAACACAGGTTTTTTTTCTTTAAATAAAGAATAATATTTTAAAGCCGGATTGGAAAAAACATGGAATGATTACAGTGAACATGAATTAAAGTATAACAAAAAATAATCCACACCCTAGAATTTTATTTCGCCATCCAGTATAAAAATACACAATTTTGCATTTAATCAGTGAAACACAATTATAAAACTTAAGGCACTTTTAATCACAGGTATAAAACACGATGATAGTGTCGCATAAAACAACTTCACATGATCGCAGCATTAACATGAACTGAAGAAATCCAGGGTTCCCATGGGCTGTTACACCCTTGAAAAGTTTGTGAAGTTGAGGAGCTATTCAAGGCCTTGAAAGTATTAGAAATAGGACACAAATTGGCACGGGTCATTAAAAATGCCTTGATTTATATATTTTGTGCAGGAATAGAAGTTTGAGTTAAGGGAGATTTTTTTTAACCTAACATTACTGAATAGGTGATGTGGCACTGACTGCATGTATGTGCACCACAGCTCCCTGCCTCCATACAGTCAAGCCTCTCTCTTTTTTGAATTGTCTCTGAGCTTCTGTAGAGCCAGCTAATTCTCAAAATACATGTCCTCATTGTTGTAACAGTAATTAACATTGATCTTTGTCTCAAGTACGCCATGGTGACTCCATGAACTGGGCCTGGAATGTCCCTTGATTTCTAGACCTTTACAGTAAAACATTGTTACAGCATTCTTTGAAACAACTGAAGAATGGATGGGGACTTGTAAGATCCAACTGATTTGAAAAAAGATGTTATGTACACCCTCGACACACAGTTGAGCTTGTGCACCCGCATCAGATGGGTTGCACGCTAGCGGCTACAGTGAAGATTAGAATGAAGATAAAGTGAAGACGGTAGGATGTAAACAACATCTTTTCGGATCAGTTTGAGATCTCTGGAGCTTCTGGAGACTTTCAAGTTTCTGCTTTTTTATGTTTGTATTAAAGAAGACCACCTCTGCTTCAGTTATATAGGAGAATGCTGCAATGTTTTTAATTTTTGGCTGAACTTATCCTTTAAGAAGGTGTGGGAACCCTGACTACATAAAAACAAAACTGTAGAACATCTGAACAGCATGGTCTCCACATACAGTACACAGGCAACATGGAATGTGTTGTGGACGTCTGTAGCCCATCAGTGTTGGGTCAGGACTCTGGGTTTTACTCCTTTTCTGTTAAATTTGATAAAACATTTCAGTTACCTTAAACTTTGGGATATTCCGGTGTAAATTTAATCCATGGTCTAACACACTGTGACACCGATTAAGACTCCCCCCTCGAGAGATGAAGCTTTCCGACCGCTAGCTTATGTAGTTTTAGCAACCTCAGAAAAGACCGGACGCTAACAATACACCGCAGTCTATGACTCCAACCAAGAAACAGCCATCAAAAAGCCACTCATAGCCACAAATAATGCCCAGAACAGCACCAAACTTCAGCGACAATACAAATAGGGTCCCAGCACATTTCCAGGCATCAAACATCAGCTAGCTTTGCCGGATTTCTACTGAATAGAGAACACAGCTCACCACTCTCCTGCAGCAGCTAGCTCGTTGTGGGGAAGCCCTGACAAGTCGATTACCGAGTGCAGTGGAGTTCCACAGCTCAAGGATGAAAATGTATGATTATTACTCCATACAAATGCAATCAAAGTTCATATGTGTCTTGCCTACCAGTTTATAACAGTTATTATCAAGGGCAGACAGTGAAAAGAATGGAATTGAGTATTTCTAACTGCACTCGGTAATCGACTCGCAGGGGCTTACCCACAACAGGCAAGCGTAGGAGAGTGGTGAGCTGCGTTCTCATTTCAGTAGAAATCTGGCTACCAGCAGAAAACCTAGCAGTTGTTTGATGCCTCAAACTATGTGCTGGGACCCCATTCGTACTGTTGCTGAAGTTTGGTGCTGTTCTGAGCATTATTTGTGTGATAAAACTACATAAGCTCGTGGTCGGAAAACTTGATCTCTTGAGGGAGGGTCTTACTCAGTGTCATGGTGTGTTCGACCATGGACTAAATTTACACTGGAATATCCCTTTAAGCATATTCCACATGTGCCTGCACTCTAGTCTGAGTGAGGTTTTGATCCACATGATTTGGCGGTTCTTACTTGTTCGCTCCTGTGTGAAGGTGATGTAGGAGTACACCAGGCTCCCGGCGATACTGCGGGAAACATACATGTCAAAGTCTGGACACGCCCGCTCCTCTAACACTGCACAGTTTAAACAGCTGCCAGTCTCACCTGATGTTCAGACCGATGAAGTTAGTCCAGGTGAATATGTAGTCTCCACCAAACACCATTCCAATGTAGGTCACGAGGATATTCTGCAGGAAACACACACAATCACACACAGAGAGTCGCTGCACGCATCTTATCTAATCTCATGGGCAGACAATCTTGGGGTGACTCACCTTTATGCAGCCCACGATGGAGGTGGTGAGTGCCGAGTTGTGCAGCGTGCACAGCATGATGGAGTACATCAAAACGAAGCTGTGCGACACGATGGAGAGGAGTCAGACGGGAGCAGCGGTGCGAGACATTATGTGTTAACGAATGACGGATCTAGAGATTTACCCCATGACGCAGGAGAGCACAAATTGCACAACAAACAGCTGATCAGACCATCCATTATACGCCAACGCCTGCACTCAAACAAACACACAAACACACACACAGAGGAGAGTCTCAGCACTCACTCTCCATGTCTGGAACTGAATCGTGAATAGCAATTTGTGTTTAAAAAGTGTACCGTTTGTAAATCTCCTGAGTAGTAAGCGTAGGCCAAAGTGGGGAAAATCATGATTAAAGCGTTGTAGTAAAGGAGCCCGTATTTCCCCAGCTCCTGTGGGAACAGCAGTGTCAGTATGATACTTTAGTCAAAGATGAAGCGAAGACGCATCACACACAGTGAGGCAGTACCACTCGCAGCTGCGCTCACCTTGGAGTCAAGTTTCTGCTTCACATAAGCGCCGCTGGCCGCCGTCAGGGCGTTGTTCAGCATGATGAATACGTATCCTTCAAGGTCAAACGCTAAATCAGCGCTACGGAACACAGAACGGGTCAGAGAGTGAGACGCACACTCACGCACGCTGCATGTGAACTGGACACTGTAAGCGCGGGCCTGCGTGGCCATCTCACCTGGCAGCAACAAACGCACCAAAGATCATGGTAAAAACTGTCATTTTAACCGAAGCAGAGAACGTTTTCCTGCAAGGAGAAGAGACGAGTTAGAGTTGTTGAGATCATTCATCTGCAGGCGCAGGAGCATTCTGAAGGAAAGCTTCACTTACTTCAGCAAGATCCCCTCAAACACCATGGTGAGGAAAATGCTGAACCTCCTCAAAACTGTAAACATGGGCAAGCTAGGAGAGAGGAGAACAGTCACACTGAGGAAATGATGTGTCACATCACGCAATAACACTGCGATGTATAGATAACAAGCTCTAACTTGAGTCGCTGTGTTCCGAACAGCCCTGAAATTTGATTCCCGACGTACAGCAGAGGCAGCGGAAACATCTGGAAAGACACATACACACACACACACACACAAAGAATTTTGATCTGCAATAAGAAGTTCTTCTTCTATCATCATGTGTTTTAGGGTTACTTCACAGTCTCACTTTGCGTGGTGTACTCAGATCCAGATCTGGAAACGAGATCACACCCAGCAGCTTCCCAGTCCTCAGGACTACGATCGTAGCCAACATCTGCAGAGATACAGAGGCGAGAGGAGACTCAGCGTGCCAGGCTCTGCTCAGGTGGACAGCAGGTATCTGTGACTCAACTCAGGACAGAACTTACTTGGCCGATTCCAACACATGTTGACGATGGAAATCTGTAAAAACATGCAGACAATTGTATGAGGAAAATGAGTACACACATTTTTAGAAATGATCCCTTGAATGTGGTTATCAGGTCTTCATATTGGGCCTTTCGATACTGACAGATCTGTGACAGGCCACTATGTGTTATATCTTATTATATAATACTGCATGGATCAGCCTGCTGGATAATACAGATCTTGACTTTGTGAAACTGCGCAGCCTTCGCTCACGGACAACTCTAGTGCTAAATGGTGAAACTGAGTTGGCACAAATAAAGATGCGTCAAAAGTCAGCGAACTGACTCCGTGTGGTCACACCAGAACAACCCTGAACCCCATTGAACCCCCCCAATGGAGACAGGGGGCAACCTTTATTTTTTATTATAAATTCAACTTTTAATTTGTAAGAAGAAGAATTTGTTAGTACACCACTCCTAAAGTAAGGCTCCATAAATATGCTAATCTATCAAATTCTGGTAAAACGTCATCCATGATCTGAATATTCTGTGCAGCTGTTTACTTCTTATTTATCAATTTACAAATAATTCGTCCATCACTCAGTACATGAAAGGTACTTTTTCTTTTTTACAATTTTTCTCTAAATACTCAGAAAAGTGAACGTAGTTTGGTTGGTGGCTTGTCACCACCTTCATGGTCACAGAGGTGTGCTGGGGGAAACATGACTAAGGTATTTCTTAAGTCCTGGCTCTGCTCTGTCACTGTCACAGGAGTGAACACATTAAGGAAGACACATTTCCTCTCCGAGAATGAGCAGAATCTTAAAACTGCACATTGAAAAAGAGACTTCTTGCTCCCGCCATTAACACTACCTGCTGTCACCGCCGACACACAGGTGGTCAAGCGTCCGAGACGAAGCTTCCTGTAACTCTGGCTCGTACTTTGGACCTACCTGTAGTTGGTGAGGACGCTTTTGTTGACGACAACGATGAAAAACGAGCTGACTCCGTAAAATCCCGCGGCCACCAGCTTCAGGAAGAGCGTGGAGCCGTCAGCTGGCGCGGCTCTGTCGGATGTGGCAGACGGTCGTCCGGGCGACGACTTTCTGTCTCCGAGCTCCTGCCGACGTTTATGAAGCGCTGCCATCGTTTACGTAATGAGCACGACGGAGTTCTGACGGAAGCCTGCGAGTCCCTCCGCACATGCGTGCGACAATCTCTGTCACAGTGGTGGAATTTCGTCTGCGAGCGAGAGCGGAAATGGACAGAAGCGAACCATCTTGACTCAACTAGCTTCACACAGCCTACTCTGAATATTAAATGTAGCACTGTGTTTTTAAAACTGCACTTAGCGACTTTATATTTAGCTTTCAAGGTTGCCTAAGTAGCTAAGTGTAACCATGTACACTGAGATTAAAAAGAGACTCTGAATACCCCCTGATGTGTAATAAATACTGTTTGTTTCACCGGTCAAAACTCTTCTCTGGACCAGGTCGTCTTATCTCGTCAAATGAGTTTGCTCAAAATTTACTGTACGCTAAAAAGGACAATAGAGAGTCAAACACAGTAGCATAAATCCTAACTGCATTAAGTTAATTATGTTTTGGTGAAAACTGATTAAGTGGCACCAACTAAAATATGAAATATAAGAGTTGTTGGTTGCTGTATTATACTGTTATAGGATTAGTCCACATTATTTTTACGTTAAAGTGTAGTTACAGATCTTGGGGAGTACTACAAAAAAAAGGAAGTAGTATAAAGGAAGTAGTACAAAGCCCTCATGCAGCTCAGGAGGAAGATGCATATAACCTGACAAAATTCTTCCAATTATTTCACTAAATTGCACTGCAGTCCAAGTCCAACACGTTTTTGGGACTTCAATGCTGGAGCAGTGGAGCGCTTTTCAAATCCTGCTGCCTACATTACCCACAGTGCAACTTAACCACCGGGCTACATCATGAGTAAACTGGCCACTGATTGTAAATCAAGGCCTTCTGGAATATTTACGTCCTTCATATGTTAACATCAGATTAACGTGTGTAGTGCTGACATCACCGCAGCTGCATCACGCTCAAAGCAATTACGAGTCTTTGGCACATTTGTTTACACCTTTAAAATCACAGTACTGAATTTAAACAACCCAACAGCCACCGTCAGAATACATGTAACACCTCTAAAGCAATTTATTAGAACAGGGATGTTTGCAGAGAAAGTTTCACCGTCATGTGGCTCAAACAGTCCTACAAGAAAACTGCTCCAGCCATCTGTATCAATGCATCACCAGCAAGTCTTTGCAGAGCACAGCATGTAAAGCTTTATCATTTACTCCATGTTCTTACCTCCCCCCCCTTTCCTTCATCCCACCCCACCCCAATGTGAAATATACCCGCTTCATTAAAATAAAACGCTCACTGGAAACGCTGACACAGGTGGCTGAAAGCACCATTAGCTTACATTACATTCTGTAGCTCGTGATTGTTCCACGATGACAGCCGACATTTCTTTCAGACAAATTATGCATTGGTGCTGCTGCACTGACGAAAAATAAAAATAAAAATAAAAAAAAAAATAGAAACAGCAAATATGGTTTACAGAAGGAGAAAAACAATCTTCAGAGGACTGGTGCCGATAAAACCGAGTGCTTTGAGATCTGAAAGACATTACAGATACTGTAAGAGCGCGATATGTCCACGGTCTATTCATCGTTATCACCCAGATTTCAACAATCACTTCTCCGAAGACACAAGAGCTTGCCGTCTGCGGTTTGAGAGCGGCAAGTTCATAGTAGAGGAATACTTAAATGCTAAGTAACTAGCTGTCAAATTCACACATTCAATTCACACATCGTAACGCACGCTCACATCCGCGCACACACACACGCACACACACACACACAAACACACAAAGTGCACACATACCCTTAACAAAAAAATACAATATTTGCTTAGTGGTCCTGAAGTTACAAGTAGTACAGTCTGTATGACCTACGAGGACCAGCCTAAAAGATATACATTGGGCCCTGGGACACCCTGAAAACACAGGTAGCACATCTGGATCAGGGAATACAGGGGAAGCCTTACTAACCACTGGTCCACCAAAAAAAAGGCAAGCTATCAAAAGAAACAAAAACAACAAAAAAAAAGAAAAAAAAAAAAAAAGGAATAGAGGCATTTACGTTCACTGCACAACAAGCAGAAAAATACCAAGCTTTAG